>NW_006921619.1:8115461-8123193 GCF_000298275.1 Orycteropus afer afer
CTGATCTTCAGAAGAGTGTCTCTTTTCCCAGGATGTCCATAAATATACTGGAAGCAGGCCACACCCTTAGGGAAACCCCCTTTCAATGGACTGGCTGCTCAAAACATATACATCTGATCCCATCATGGGAATAACCACATCACAACTGCTTAAACCACACAGAATTGTGGTCCGGCCAAGTTGACACACAGCTCCAGCTATCACAGTCCACCCCTTGTCAACTTATCAGTTGTACACATCTTCTTAACCATACATAATCTCTAAATAAGGACAATTATGAAGTCATATTTGCACCTAACATGATACGCTAACACACGTACAACTGAAATGCATTAACCTTGTTTATATTTCACAGTTCATAACAGAAGGAAACAAAAATATTTGATGCACATATACAATGAAGAAACATCACAGTCCACATGGCTGCAACTGGTCATGTGGTCGTAGCTGCTATTCAGAGCTACCTTCTTCCACTACCCATTCTGTAGTTCCCTTGCACTCAGCAAGCACCTCAGCTGGTCATGGTTCTTTGCCCGGTGGGGTGACCCAAACCTTCATTCCTGAAGGGTCTGGGCTGTAAGCAGTCATATCAGAATTGGGTTGCTGTAATTTTCCATTGACTTTAATCACAGGGCATGGTAGTACTAAGAAATGTTCTAAGGAATCTCTTGTTTTCCAGACATGTTCTTCTTTACCTCCATTATGTAATGTCAATCCAAATTTCCCCTTGGTAATCAGGATCTATCACACCAGATAGTACAGTAATGCCCTTCTTTGTCTGTTGATCCAGAGGCATGAGGAAGCCAAAATGCTGGGTGCCATTCTTAATTTCCAGTTCAATGCAATCAGTATTGTGTCTGCAGGTGGGAGTGTTCCTCCCTTTGGGACTAAGATTCAAGACCCACAGAGAACAGGGTAGCAGGGACAGGAAGCAAAAAATTTTTGAGTGGGTCACCAGGGATAATAGTGAGTGGTACCACTCCCGTTTCCACCCCTTGATTCCTGAACCTGTGAATCCTGGCTATTGGAGAAACAGAACCATATATTGGACACTGGTTTAGAGTGTATACAGCCTCCTGGAAAACTGCCCCAACCCTTCAAGGTATTGCCACCTAGCTGGGACCATAATTGTGTTTTCAGTAGGCCATTCCATCGTTCTATCAAGCCAGCTGCTTCAGGATGATGGGGAATATGGTAAGACCAGTGAATTCCATGAGCATAGGCCCACTGCTGCACTTCATTTGCTGTGAAGTGAGTCCCTTTATCTGAAGCAATGCTGTGTGGGATACCATGACAGTGGATAAGGCATTCCGTAAGTCCACTGATGATAGTTTTGGCAGAAGTATTGCATGCAGGGAAGGCAAATCCATATCCAGAATAAGTATCTATTCTAGTAAGAACAAAATGCTGTCCTTTCCATGATGGAAGTGGTCCAATGTAATCAACTTGCCACCACATTGCTGGCTGATCAACCTGAGTAATGGTTCCATATTGCAGACTCAGTGTTGGTCTCTGCTGCTGGCAGATAGGGCACTCAGCAGTGGTGGTAGCCAAAGCAGCCTTGATTAGTGGGAGTCCATGTTGTTGCCCCACTTTCAGTATCAAATGTGTTAGACTGGTTTCTCTAGAGAAACAAAACCAGTAAAGCTTATATAGAGAGAGAAAGAGAAATTTATCTTAGGAAAATGGCTCACACACTTATAGAAGCTGGCAAGTCCAAAGTTCTTGGATCAAACGTCAAACTGGAGGCTTTTCCCAACTCATGCAGCTGCAGGGGGTGACGAGTTCAAGGTTGGCAGGAAGTATACTGGCTGTTGACTCCAATGAATGACAAATCCAAGATCTCCAGGCTGAATGGTGAATTGTTCACTCACAGACAATTGTAGGCATCACAACAGAATCCTGATCCACAGAAGAGTGTCTCTTTTCCCAGGATATCCATTAATATACTGGAAGCAGACCACACCTCTATGGAAACTCCCTTTCATCGGATTGGCTGCTCAAAACATATGCATCTGATCCCATCATGGGAAGAACTACATCACAACTGCTTAAGCCACACAGAATTGTGGTCCAGCCAAGTTGACACACAGCTCCAACTATCGCATCATCTTTCATCATACCAGGGAAGTTCTCTTGCAACAAATCTTGGATAATTTTCTGAGTGGTTTTATTTTTCTCTTCCTGTTCTGGAATTCTGATTGTTGTTGTTGTTGTTGTTATGTGCCGTCGAGTCGGCCCCGACTCATAGCAACCCCTCCTTGAGTTTCCGAGGCAGTATCACTACGGAAGTAGGATTGTCCAACCTTCCTTCCGAGGAGGGAATTCTGATTACATGTACATTATTCCTTTTGATGGTATCTCTGATGAATCTTAGGCTTTCTTCATTTTGTTTTGATCTTTTTTTCTAATTTATTCCTTTCCAAAGAAATATTCAAGTATTTGTCTTCAATCTCATTATTTCTGTCTTCCATCAATACGATTTTATTCCTTTGCCCTTTCAATGTGTTATCTATTTCTGAAAATTTAGTATTAATCTTCTGGAGTTCTATCTGTAGATTTTGTATCATTTCTAATTTTTCTTTCTTTTTTTTTTTTTTCATTTTGTTCTTGTATTTTCATCCAAAATTGTTCTAGGGTTTTGTCTGTGTTTTCCTTAATTTTGTCAGTGTTTTCCTTGATCTCTCTCTCAATTCATTGATGGTACCTAAGTATAATTCTTTTGAATTCCTTTTCAGGGAGTTCCAATGCTGCTTTTTCTTCAGGGATGTGTTCTGCGTCTGTATCCTGCCCCCTTGTTTCTACCACCTAATCTTGCTTCTTTGTGTAGACTGTGATGGTCTTTTGTCTCCAGGATATTGTGAGTTTGTTCTATTTCTATTTAATTGGTGATTGTATGCTGGAGTTATTCACCCAAGATTTTTGTTGGATGTTATCTGAGTAAGCAGGGTACTGTGGTCTTCTATTCACTAGTAGGCAGCACTTATGCACTCACTGTCTGCATCATGGTGGGTGTGACAGAGAATGAGAGTGGCTGCACAGATCTCTGTTAACTGTTTGTGAAGAGCACTAAGGGTTAGTCAGGTTGTTATTGGTGGTCATATACTGTTGGATAGTTGGTGCAGAAGGAAGTGGTTGCTCTTACTCAGTAAATGGAGCTTCAGGAGGTGTAGGTGTGGTTATTTCAAATGGGTATGGTTGGAGTCCCCACTCAGTTACACAAAAACAACAATCCAAAAACCATCAATAGACTAAAAGCAAGTGGACCCAAAAATAAAATAAATAAATAAATACTGAATAAACACACAGGAACAATCACTGAAAAAAGGGGGGGTGGGAAGAGGAAAGGCAGTAAATGAGAAATAATATTTAAAGAAATACTTTAAAAAGCCAAAAGAAATATGCATAGAAAAAGGGAAAAAAAGAAAAAGGGGGGAAAAAAACCCTGCAATATCTTGGGAAGGGGGAATAAGAGAAAAGAGGCAGAGTAGAATAATGAAGAAAAAAAAATGGGAAAATGCAAAAAGAAAAACAAGGAATGGAGAGAACCAAAAGAAAGAAAAAGATTGGAACCAGGAACAGGTAAGAGAGAAAAAGCTGAAAACTACTGAACAGCCACTCCTCAAAAGGAAGATTGGGCAATCTACTTCTGTAGAGATATGGCCTCAGAAACCCAAGGAAGGTTTGCTATGAGTCAGACTCAACTCGAGGGAAGTGAGTTTGGTTTGGAGTGAGTTTTAGAACCTGGGAAGGGAAGAAAGAATAATACTAAAAGTGACAAAAAAAGAAAAATAATAATAATTTTAAAACAGGCAGAAATAAACAAATTTTAAAAAGGAAAAATAAAATATGGGCAGGGCAGAGCAGGGCACCCAGGCTACATCAGAGCAAACAGACTGGGATGGAATTCCTGCCAGCCCAGAAGATGAGTCGGAGTGAGGGATGGCTGCACCTCCATTTACCAAGACGGTGTGGGGAATAAGAGTAACAAAGGGAATATTGCACCTCTCCAGTCCTTTGTGTCTTGTATGTCCTTGCAGTCCCCTGCAATTAAAATCTGTCTTAGGTTCCTGGAATCTAAGAGAACACTGTTACTTTAAATATCCAAAATGGTCCAATTGCTTGTAAACTTTTAAAATGGCTGCACCCTCCGGACAGCCAAAAGTCCTGGTGAAGTCTTTTGATTTGCATAAATGTTTAATTTTTAGGAGATCCTTGTCATCTGATTTGTCTTTGGCTGTCTGTGTATTTTTAGTTATGTTTGATAGTGTATTTATGCTATGTATTAGGGCCTCTAAGTCTGTGTGTCTTTTTATTTGATGATTTTAATAGTTTTAGGTTTTACATTTAGGTCTTTATCCATCTTGAGCTTATTTTAAGATATGGGGAGAGATCCAGTTTTGCCAGCACCATTTGTTAAAGAGACTATCTCTTCCCTGTTTAATGGGTTTTGGTCCTTTGTGAAAGATCCGCCGATTACAGGTCGATGGATTCACTTTTGGATTCTCAATTATGTTCCACTGGTCTATACGTCTCTCATTGTACCAATACCAGGCTGTTTTGACTACTGTGACCGAACAGTAATTTCTTTTTCCTCTTTTTTTTTTTTTTTTAATTGTGATTTGGGTGAAAATTTACAGAGCAAATTCACTTTTCATACAGCAGTTCACATACACTTTGTCTCATGACATTGACCACAATTTACCACAATGCAACAGCTCCCCTCCCACTTCTTCCCAGTGATAGTTGTAGCTGTGTGTCAACTTGGCTGGACCCCAGTCCTGTGTGGTTGTTCCCATGATGGAATCGGATGACTGTGTTCTGAGTGGCCAATCTGTTCAAGGAGAATTTCCATAGGGGTGTGGTCTGCTTCCAGTATATCCAGGGACATTCTGGAAAGAGAGACATTCTTCTGTGAATCAGGATTCTGTTGTGCTGCCTACAATGGTCCATGAGTAAGCAGTCCACCATTTGGCCTGGAGATCTTGGATTCGTCATTTGTTGGAGTCAACGGTCAGTTACTGCCTGCCAGCCTTGAGATTCTTGGCCCCTGTCGGGAAAAGCCTCCAGCCTGACGTTTGCTCCAAGGACTTTGGACTTGCCAGCTTGTATACGTTTGTGAGCCATTTTCCTAAGATAAATTTATCTCTCTCTTTATATATATATAAGCTTTGCTGCTTTTTGTTTCTCTACAGAACCCAGTTTAACACACTCCCGATAGTTACCTCTTCCCTGCAACCATCCCTCCATGCACTCCTGCCCCCTGAGCTGTCTTCATGTGCATAAGCAGCCCTTCTTTCTCCCATGGTTGTTCTCTCCAAGGAGTGTATCTACCTCAGGTAAATGTTCAACTCATATGCCTGTCTTTCGCCTGGCTGAAAGCTACAGCTTTAATTCCAGACCTGAAGGGCAGCTAGGGGCCATAGTCTCAGTGGTTCCACCAGGCTCTATCAGACCAGCAATCCTGGCTCCCCTGCCCCCTTTTTTCTCTCCAAATGATTTTGAGTTTTGTTCCACATTGTTCTTCCTCTCTATCAAGGATCTCCTACATAGATCCCCTTCCAAGTGGTTGACAGTGGTAGTCAGGCACCATCTAGTTCTTCTGGTCTCATAGTCATATAGGCTGCAGATCGGATGGTGTACCAGTCGCTAGGACTAATTGATTCCATGAATTTTGGTTTTCTTCATTCTTCTTTGCTCTGGTCGAGGAGAGACCCATCGTTGGATCCAGATGGCAGCTTGCAAGCTTTTAAGATCCCAGTTGCTACTCGCCAAAGTAGGAGGTGGAACAATGTTTCAAAAAGTAAGTTTTGAGAATGGGGAATGTAAGGCCTCCTACTTTGTTCCTCTTTAGTAGATTTTGCTTATTGGTGGTCCCTTCCCTTTTTATATAAAGTTGGTGATTAGTTTTCCCCTTTCTCTAAAGAATAATCATGGTATCTGGATTGGGACTGCATTGTACCTGTAGATCACTTTAGGTAGTACTGACATTTTCACAATGTTAAGACTTCCTATCCATGAGCATGATATAGTCTTCCATCTATGCAGGTCTCTTTTGGTTTCTTGTAGTACTATTTTGTAGTTTTCTACATTGTATAGTTCTTTTATGTCTCTGGTTAGATTTATTTCTAAGTCCCTCATCCTCTGGGTGGCTATTGTAAAGGATATTGTTTTCCTGATTTTAGAGTTCTCGTTGGTAGTGTAGAAGAATCTGACTACTTTTGGCATGCTGATTTTGTACCCTGATGCTCTGTTGAATCATTCTATTAATTTTGGTAGATTTCTTGTTGATCTCTGGGATTTTCTATGTATAAGATCATATCATCTCCAAATAGACATAATTTTTCTTTGCCAGTTTGGATGCCTTTTGTTGTTGTTATTTGCCATCAAGTCGGCCCCGACTCATAGTGACCCCTCCTTGGGTTTCTGAGGCAGCATCACTACGGAAGTAGGATTGCCCAACCTTCCTTTTGAGGAGTGGCTGGTGGATTTGAACTGCCAGCCTTCTGGTTAGCAGTCAAGTGCCTTAGGCACTATGCTAGGATGCCTTTTAGTTCTCTTTACTGCCTTATTGCTCTGGCTAGGACTTCCAATACAATGTTGAATAGGAGTATTAAAAAGGGCTTTGTTATGTGGTTCTCATGCACAAGGGAATGTTTTCTGTCCACTGAGAATAATGTTGGCCATTGGTTTTGTGTATATGCCCTTAATTTGTGCTGAAGAATTTCTCTTCTATTACTATTTTGCTGAATGTTTTAATGAAGAATTGCTATTGGATTTTGTCAAATGCCTTTTCTGCATTGATTGATATAATCAAGTGGTTCTTTTTCTTTGTTTCATTTATGTGGTGGATTACATTGATTGTTTTTCTAATGTTGAACCACCCTTGCATACCTGGTATGAAATCCACATGCTCATTATGTATTTTTTAAAAAATATGTTGTTGGATTCTATTAGCTAGGATTTTGTTGAGAATTTTTGTGTCTATGTTCATGAGGGATATTGGTCTGTAATTTCCTTTTTTAGTGGTGAATTGGCTGGGTTTTGTTTCAAGGTTATGCTTGCTACATAGAATGAATTCAGGAGGATTCCATCCTTTTCTTTGTTGTGGAATAGACTGAATAGAATTGGCATCAGCTCTCCTGCAGATGTTTAGGAGAGTTCGCAGTGAAGCTATCTAGGCTGAGACTTTTTTTGTTGTTGGATTTTCTGTTTCTTTTTAATGACCTGTTCAATTTCTTCTTTTGTGATGGGTCTGTACAAATTTTCTACCTCAGATTGTGTTAGTTTGAGTAAGTAGTGTGTTTCTAGAAGTACGTCCATTTTTTAAATTGTGATTTGGGTGAAGATTTACAATGCAAATGCACTTTCCATACAGCACTTCACATATACTTTATCTCATGACATTGACCACAGTTTACCACAATGAAACAGCTCCCATCCCACTTCCTCCTGATAGTTACCACGTCTCAGTGTCCATCCCTCCATACACTCCTGCCCCCTGAGCTGTCTCCCTGTGCATAAGCAGCCCTTCTTTCTCTCTTGATTGTTCTCTCCAAGGAGTGTATCTACCTCAGGTAAGTGTTCAACTCATATGCTTGTCTTTTGTTTGGCTGGAAACCACAGGTGTGAGTTCAATTCCAGACCTGAAGGGCAGTTAGGGGCCATAGTCTCAGTGGTTCCACCAGGCTCTATTGGACCAGCAAACCTGGTCCCCCCCCCCTTTTTTTCC
>NW_006921619.1:8126750-8141793 GCF_000298275.1 Orycteropus afer afer
TCTAAGTTGTGATGTAGTCATCCCCCATGATAGGATTCAATGTCATGTCATCACTTCCATGATGAGATATGCTATGAAGGGCCAATCAGTTGAAAGGGAGTTTCCTCAGTTGTGTGAAATGCCCCATATGTGTGTGTGTGTGTGTGTGTATGGCTTTCTGCTGGATCTTGGTCCTACATCTAGCTCATCATATCCAGTTCTTCGAGCTGACCAGTGGCCTGAGGTATTACTTGCCAATCTTGGGATTGCTGCCTTCCAGCCTGTAAGACAACGATCTCCCAATCTCGGATTCATCATCTGCCAAAGGCAGCAGCCTGATATACTGCTTGCTGATCTTGGGTTCATCAGCCCCTACAGCTGCAAGACACAGGGAAAGCCTCCAGCTTGACATTTGACCCATGAACTTGGGACTTGCCAGCTTCTACAACTGTGTGGGCCATTTCTCTGAGATAAATTTCTCTTTTTCTGTATATATAAGCTTCATTGGTTTTGCTTATCTAGAGATCCCAGGCTAAGATATTTTCCTTTGTTATATTTGCCAGTCTGTCATTTTATCAATCCTTTCAAAAAACTAACGTCTAGTCTTGCTAATTCTATTTTTTTTTTTCTGTTTCATTCATTTCTGCTTCAATCTTGATTATTTCCTTTCTTTTGGAACTGTACTCTTTTTTTAAAAAATAAGATTTTATTGTGATTTGGGTGAGATTTTAGAGCAAATTAGTATTCCATTAAAAAATATCTACACACTGTGTTTTGTGACATTGATTGCATTCCCTCCAAGGTAATAGCACTTTCTACTTCCTTTCTGTATTGACTATTTTAACCCATGCATGTAGGCTACTTCTGTTCTTTTCCTCATTGATGGAGATGCTGATTAAGGTGTTTTGTTCCTCTTTTTAGATGTGTGTGTTTATTGCTATAAATCATCCTCTGAGCACTGGTTTGGCTGTGTCCCAAAGATTTTGGCAGCTTGTGTTTAAATTCTCATTTGATTCAAATCTTTTTTTTTTTCCATTTCATCTATTACCCAGTCACTTTTAAACAGGGTGTTTTTCAGTTACATGTATTTGATTTTTTTTTTTTTTTAATCTTCTGGTTGTTGGTTTCTAATTTTATAGTATTGTGATCTGAGAAGATGCTTTGTAGTACTTCAGTGTTTTTAAATTTATTGATGCTTGCTTTGTAGCCTAACGTATGGTCTATTTTGGAAAATGTTGCATGTTCATTGGAAAATAATGCATACATTGTGGTATTTTGGGGTGGAGTGTTCTACATCTATGAGGTCTAGTTGGTTGATTATGTTGTTCAGATCTTCTGTATCTTTGTTGAGTTTCTTTCTAGCTGTCTTTCATTGAAAGTGGTGTATTAAAGTCTCCTACTACAATTGTGGAGTTGTATCTTTCTCTTTCCAATTCTGTTAAAGTTTGACTTATGTATTTTTGGGCTCTTTCATTGGGTGCATAGATGCTTATTATGGTCATGTCCTCCAGTTGGATTGATTCTTTAGTCACTATATAATATCCCTCCTTGTCTCTTTAGCTGGTTTTCGCCTTAAAGATGATTTTATAAGAAATTAATATTGCCACTCCTGCTCTTTTTGGTTGCTATTTGCTTGATATGTTTTCCCATCCTTTTTTTTTTTTTTTGCTTATTTCATTGTGTCTAAAATGTCTCTCTTATAGATAGCATATTGATGGATCACTTTTCCTTATCCATTCTGCATCTTCCTCTCTTTTTCAATTTTTATTGTAATTTGGGTGAAAGTTTATAGAGCAAATTCATTTTTCTATACAGCAGTTCATACACAATTTGTTTCACAATATTGATACTGTCTTTCCCTTAACTGGTGCATTTAATCCATTTTTAGCCTAACTATCAATAGATATGAATTTACTGCTGACGTTTTGCTGTGTGTGTGTGTGTGTGTGTGTGTGTGTGGTGTTGTTGGTTTCTTTGTTCCATACATTTTTCTGTGGTGAATTCATTTTGTTTTGTTATTATTTCTTTCATTGCTTTTGTTTTAGTGTTTACTCTTTATGATTTTCTCATTTTGCTGAGAAAGTTTATTAATTTTCTTTAAGTTTACCCTTTAATTTATTATTATCTTTCCAAGTTGAAAAGTCTTTTCTATCTCTTTATTGTCATGATGGAAGTTCTGTAACTACACCATTTATTCCATTTTTGTTTTGTAATTGTGATCATTTACAAATTGGTGTCTCTGGTTCCTTATTTTCATTCCTGTGGGTTTATTTTAGTTTGGATACTTCTATATCTTGGTTAGTTTCTGGGTGATGTTGTCATGTACCTTAATCTCAGATTGTTGTCTGCCATTGTTTCTCTGTCTAAAGGATTCTCTTTAGTATTTTGCTGAAAGGTTTATCTACTTCTTACAAATTCTCTTAATTTACAATTATCTGAAAATGCCCTAATTTTATCATCATATTTAAGGGACAATTTTTCTGGGTATAAAATTCAGTGTTACCAATTTTCTTCATTCATGGCTCTATATATGTCATCCCTTTGCCTTCTCACTTGAATGGTTTCTGCCAAGAAATCAGATCTTAGGCTTATTGGCTTTCCATTGTAGGTAACAATTTGTTTTTCCTGAGCTCCTCTTGGGATTCTTTCGTTGCCTTTGGTTTTGGAAAGTTTGGCTATAGTATGTCTCAGTGATTTTCTTTTGGGGTCCATCCTATTTGGGGTTCATTCAGCTTCCTGAGTGCATAGCTTCTCATCTTTTATGATATTAGGGAAGTTTTCTTCCAACTAATGTTTGACAATTTTCTGAGTAATTTTTTGTGTGTGTGTGTGTGTAAACATGTAAGTTATTCTTCTTGATGGTGTACCACATAATTCTTATGCTTTTTTTTTTTTTTTTCCTGATTTTTCCTCTAACAGGTTAAAATAAAAAAACCCAAACTCACTGCCACCGAGTTGATTTTGACTCAAAGAAACCCCCTTTGGATTTCTGAGGCAATAAATCCTTACAGAAGTAGATTTCCCAGTCTTCCTTCCATGGAGTGGCTGGTGAGTTTGAACTGCTAGCCTTCTGTAACAGATCATGTTAAGAAATTTGTCTTCAATTTCACTATTTCTGTCTTCCATTGATTCAGTTGTTTGCCTTTCCAATGCATTATTTAGTTCTAAAATTTTAGTTTAATCTTCTGAATTTATATTTTCTGTGGTTTCTAATTTTCCATTTATTTGATCAATTTGTTCATTTTTTAAAAAATAAATTCTTCTAGAGTTTTGCCTGTGTTTCCCTTGATTCTGTCTGTGATTTCCTCTAATTTTTTCTCAATCTGTTGAAAGTACATAAATATGATTCTTTTGAATTCCTTATCAGCTACTTCCAATAGCATTTCTTCTTCCAGAAGATTTCCTGGTGCTGTATTTTGGTCAACTGTTTGAGTCATCTTGTCCTATTTGTGTATGTATGTGATCTGAAGTTGTGTGTAGTCTCTGAGACCTTGTGGTGTTCTTGTATTAATTTTTTGATTCTATGTTCGTTTGCATCATTCTGTTTTGTTTGTTTGTTTCATTTTGTTTTAATATATCCAGGCAACAGGATGGGTGTGCTATTCTGTTTGCTAGTTTGGCAGCACTCGGGTGCTTACCACCTGTCTCTGGGTGGATTTGGTAGCAAGTGGGAATATGGGATGAGTTTCAGATTGCTACTCATGCAGAGTAGGCAAGGTAGGCAGGTGTTGGCCACTGTCTGTAGTCCATCCAGTGGTGCTGGAGCAGGTGATGGCACTCACCCAGAGGATGTGTATGCAGGTGTGGCAGGTATGGCTGGGTAGGGTCTCTGGCTTCTAACTCTCTGGTCACCAATCACCAATGTGAGTGCTGACAGAGTTCTGGGTGAATGGAGCCAGTTATATGTTTTTGGCCCCAATTGGAAAATGGCTGTGCTATGTTGGGTGGAAGTTTACTGTTCTGTATGCCTCCTAGTTTGGGGTTTTCATTGAGTCTCTTCCTCTGATTGATATTAGATCTACTTCTTTATCCTGTCCCTTGAAGCTCTAGGTTCCAGGATTCTCATTCATGTACCTTTCACTTGGTTTCTTGATTCTTTGTTGTAGAAGTTCTGAATGGTATATCTGCCTAGTCTGCCTTCTTGGCTTATTATCAGTGTGGAGCTTTTCTGATGATGGAATCTACCACAGGCCATTTCTCATCTATCTTCCTTGTTTCATGAGCATGTAGAGCTTTGCACCTTACCCTCCCCCCTTTTAAGGTATAGCTTCAGATTTCTCTGTAAATTTGTATAACTGATTAGCAGTGGTTTAGAGTTGGTTCCTCAAAGGGCAGGGACTAGATGAGACAAGTGAGGTGCCTAGTGGGCACAAGTTAAGAAGGCACACATTCTCAGACTTGCCCTGCTCCTCAACAACAGTGACACCCACAATTCATGTCATCTGTCCCCTCTTGTTTGGTGTTGTCATGTAAGACTAAGGACCCAGGGAGGTGATACTCTGCTGACCTTGCTTTTGCTGTCTAAATCCATTTGGGCTCACTGTCTCCTTACTGGCCAAATCTATGAAAGTGTAGCAATCCAGCTTAAGAAGTGTCACCCTACTGCTGCTTGTAGACTTTGACTGGTTGACAACTTCTTGCTAATTGTTATATCTTTAAGTTAATTTAAGTTATATCCTCTTAGTTAATTTGTCTTAATAAGTATTCACTTAACAAGGCAGGCTGTAAATCTATACAGAAGGAGACTGCCTCATCTTTCTTCTGTGGGGTGGCTGGTAGGTTCAGACCACTGACCTTCTGTTTAGCAGCCCCATGCTTTAACCACTATACCACCAGAGCTCCTTGTACTATGGGACAGTGTTTCTTAATTAGGTGAGGGGGAGGAAGAAGCATATCTAGGAATCACTCCAGAAGATTCTGATTGTGGGTGGACTCAGCAGGGTATAAAAGCTCCTCAGAGAATTCTAAAGCACATCCCTGGTTAAGAAACTCTCATGAAGGAAGTTCTTGGTGGTTCATTCCCTTGACTGTTCTTGATTGATTCTGTATTTTCTGAAATAAGTCTATCAGTCTGGGTTCTACCAGAGAAATAGAATCAGTATACATACATGTATTTAGAGACTTATTTCAAGAATGGGCTCATGCAATCGTGACAGCAGGCAATCAAAATGTATAGGGTAGACCCCCCCATCATACACACACACATACACACACACACACTGTCATCAAGTCAATTCTGACTCATAGCAACCCCCATCAGGTTTCCAAGACTGTAAATCTTAATGAAAGTAGATTGCCCATTTTCCTCCTGTAGAGCAGCTAGTGGGTGTAAACCACTTACCTGTTGGTTAGTAGCCAAATTCCTTAAGCACAGCACCCACCAGAGTCCCTTTAAGGGTAGATCACCAAGGTGGAAATTCTCAGGCAATAGCTAAAGCTACACTTCACAGGCAAAATTTATTTTTTCTTAGGGAAATCTCAATTTGGTCTAAAGGCCTTTCAACTGAATGGATGAGGCCCACCCACATTATCAAGGAAATCTTTACTTAAAGTCAAGTGATTGTAGGCATAAGCCACATCTACAAAATACCTTCAAAGTAACACCTGACACCGCTCATCTGTCAGTCTGTCATACTGTGGTAAACTGCATGTTGCTTGAGGCTGGAGACTATGCCACCAGTATTTCGAATACCAACAGGTTATCCACGGTTGACAAGTTTCAGTGGAGCTTCTAGATTAAGACAGACACAGAAGGGAGGGGCCATCCACTTTTCAAAAAGAAAACTGGCCAGTGAAAACCTTATGAGTAGCAGTGAAACACTGTCTGATATATTACTAGAAAACTTTATGAACAGCCTGGAAACATTGTCTGATATAGTGCCAGAAGAAGAGACTCTCAGGATGGAAGACACTTAAAATATGACTGGTAAAGAGCTGAGTAGCAGTGGAACACTGTCTGGTATATTACTAGAAAACTTTATGAATAGCCTGAAAACATTGTCTGATACAGTGCCAGAAGAATAAATTCTCAGGTTGGAAGACACTTAAAATATGACTGGGAAAGAGCTGTCTCCTCAAAGTAGAGTCGACCTTAATGATGTGGATGGAGTAAATCTCTCAGAACTCCATTTACTGATGGGGCATGACTCAAAATGGGAAGAGACAGCTGCAAACACCCATTAATAATCAGAATGTGGAATGTATGAAGTATGAATCTCAGAAAATTAGAAGTTGTCAAAAATGAATTGGAACACATTCTACTTTGGCGACTAATGACTGAGATCTTAAAAGCTTGCAAGCAGCCATCTGGATGCCACAGTGGGGCTCTCTTGTCCAGAGCAAGGAAGAATGAAGAAAACCAAAGATGCATGGAAACAACTAGTCCAAGGGACTGGTACAACATGTGATCCTCAGCCTATATGACTATGAAACCAGAAGAAGTAGATGGTGCCCAGCTACCACTGTCAACCACTTGCAGGGGGATCTATGTCGGAGATCCTGGATACAGTGGGAGAACAATGTGGAACAAAACTCAAAATCATACAAAAAAAAAGAAGGGACCAGGTTTGCTGGTCTGATAGAGCCTGGTGGAACTGCTGAAACTACAGCCCATAGCTGCCTTTAAGGTCTGGAATGGAACCTACTCCTGTGACTTCCAGCCAAACAAAAGATAGCCATATGAGGTGAACATTTACATTTGGTAGATACACTCCTTGGAGATATCAATCATGGGAGAATAGAAGGGCTGTGTACCCACAGGGAGACAGCTCAGGAGGCAGGAGTGCATGGGAGGGACGTACATAGGGAAAAGGTAACTATGGGGAAGAAGTGGAGGGGAGCTGTTGCATTGTGGGAAATTGCAGTAAATGTTATGAGACAAAGTATGTGAGTTGCTGTATGGAAAGTGAATTTGCTCTGTAAACTTTCACCCAAATCACAATAAATTTTTTTAAAATGATTGTACCACATACAGATTCATATCCTAGGCGTTAGTGAACTGAGACTGGTTTTGGCCATTTTGAATCAGACAATCGTATGATCTACTGTGGCAGGAATGACAAATTGAAAAGGAAGGGCATCACATTCATCATGACAAAAAAAGTCTCAAGATCTATCTATTGAAGTACAATGCTGTCAGTGATAAGACAATATCCATATGCCTACAAGGAAGACCAGTTAATACTATTATCATTCAAATTTACGGACCAAACACTAAAGCCAAAGATAAAGAAATTGAAGATTTTCTTACCAGCTTCTGCAGTCTGAAATTGACAAAACATGCAATCAAGATGTACTGATGATTACTGGTCATCAGAATGCGAAAGCTGGAAACAAAGAAGAATCATGGGTAGTTGGAAAATATGGCCTTGGTGACAGAAACGACACCAGAGATTGGATGATAGAATTTTGCAAGACGTAAAATTGCATGACGTAATTCATTGAAAATACCTTTTTCAACAACATAAATGGCGACTATACACGTGGACCTCACCAGATGGGATACACAGAAATTAGATCGACTAAATCTGTGGAAATAGGCAATGGAGAAGCTCAATATCATCTGTCAAAACAAGGCTAGGAACTGACTGTGGAACAGATCATTAATTGCTCACATGCAAGTTCAAGTTGCAGCTGAAGACAATTAAAAGTTTATGAGACCCAAAATAGAACCTTGATTATATCTCCCCTGAATTAAGAGATCATCTGAAGAATAGATCTGATGCACTGAACACCAATGACCGAAGACCAGATGAGTTGTGGGATGACCTCAAGAACATCATATATGGAGAAAGCAAACGGTCATTAAAAAGATAGGAAAGGATGAAAAGACCAAAACAAAAGTCAGAAGAGACTCTGAAACTTGCTGTTGAACAGAGAGTAGCTACTGTGAATGCAAGAAATAAGATAAAAGAGCTGACAGAAGATTTCAAAGGGAAGCTCTAGAACAGAAAGCAAACTATTATAATGAAATATGCAAAGAACTGAAGTTAGAAAACCAAAAAAGAACACATTCCACATTTCTCAAGCTGAAAGAACTGAAGAAAAAATTCAAGCCTTGAATTGAAGGATTCTATGGGCAAAATATTGAATGATGCAGGAAGCATCAAAAGAAGATAGAAGGAATACACAGAGTCACTGTACCAAAAAGAATTGATCAATGTTCAACTATTTCAGGAGGTAGCATTTGATTACGAACCAATGGCATTAAAGGAAAAAGTCAGAGCAGCACTGAAGGAATTGGCCAAAAACAAGGCTCTGGGAATTGATGGAACACCCACTGAGATGTTTCAGCAAATGGACGCAGTGCTGGAGGTACTTACTCATCTATTCCAAGAAATCTGGAAAACAACTACCAGGCCAACTAACAGGAAGAGATCCTTATTTGTGCCCATTCCAAAGAAAGGTGATCCAACAGAATAGTGGAAATTATCCAACAATATTATTAATAACACACAAGTAAAATTGTGCTGAAGATAATTAAAAAATGGTTGCAGCTGATTACTGACAGGTAACTTCCAGAAATTCAAGTTGGATTCAGAAGAGGATGTGGAATGAGAGATACCATTGTTGATGTTAGATGGATCATGGCTGAAAGCAAATAACAGAAAGATGCTAACTTGTGTTTTATTGCCTATGCAAAGGCATGTGACTGTGTGAATCATAACAAATTATGGCTAGCAAAGCAAAGAATGGGAATTCCAGAACACTTAATTGTGCTCATGAGGAACGTGTACACAGACCAGGACGCTGTCATTTGAATAGAACAAGGGGCTACTGCATACTATCAAATCAGGAAGGGTGTCTGTCAGGGTTGTATCCTTTCACCATACTTATTCAATTTGTATACTGAGCAAAAAACCAAAGAAGTTGGATTATATGAAGAAGAATGTGGCATCTGGATTGGAGAAAGACTCATTAACAACCTGTGATACACAGATGACACAACCTTGCTTGCTGAAAATGAAGATGACTTGCAGCACTTAGTGATAAAGACTAAATATTACAGTCTACAGTATGGATTACACTTTAACCTAAAGAAAACAAAAATTCTCATGACTGGATCAATAAGCAACATCAAGATAAATGCAGAAAAGATGGAAGTCAAGGATCTCATTTTATTTGGATATATAATCAACACCCATAGAAGCAGCAGTCAAGAAATCAGATGTCATATTGCACTGGGCATATCTGCTGACCTCTTTAAAGTGCTGAAGAGCCAAGATGTAACTTTGAAGACTAAGGTGCACCTAACCCAAGCCATGGTATTTTCAATTGCCTCATATGCGTGTTAAACCTGGACAATGAATAAGGAAGACCAAAGAAGAGTTGATGCCTTTGAATTATAGTGTTGGCAAAGAATACTGAAAACACCATGGACTTCCAGAAGAACTAACAAATCTGTCCTGAAAGAAGTACAGCCGGAATGCTCCTTGGAAGCAAGAACGGCCAGGTTTCATCTCACCTACTTTGGTCATGTGGTTGGAAGGGACCATTCCCTGGAGGAGATATATCATGCTTGGTAAAGCAGAGGGTCAGAGAAAAAGAGGAAGTCCCTCAACAAGATGGATTGACACAGTGGCTTCAAAGATGGGCTCAAGTATAGAAAGGATTGTGAGGAGGCACATGACCAGGCAGTGTTTCATTCTGTTGTACATAGAGTTGCTATGAGTCAGAGTCTACTCGATAGCACCTAACAACAACAACAAAATAACCTTCCCAGCAACACGTAGTTGTTGTTGTTATGTGCCATCAAGTCGGACCCGACTCATAGCGACCCCTCCCTGGGTTTCTGAGGCAGTATCACTATGGAAGTAGATTGCCCCATCTTCCTTCTGAAGAGTGGCGGTTAGGTTTGAACCACCAGCCTTCTGGTTAGCAGTCAAGTGCCTTAGGCACTATGCTACCAGAGCTCCTACATAGATTAGTGCTTAATTATACTAATTGGATAGTACAGCCTAGCCTGGATACCTGGGTGACACAAATGGTTAAGTGCTAGACTACTAGGTGAAAGGTTGGGGGTTCAAACCGACCTAAGTGTACCTCAGAAAACAGGCCTGGTGATCTCTTTGAAAAATGGAGCAGTTCTACTTTGCATACATGGTACTGACATGAGTTGAAATTGAGTCAACATTGCCAACAACAAAATACTACAACATAGCCTAGCCAGGTGCCTAGGTGGTGCAAATGGTTTGTGTTTGTCTGCTAACCCAGAGGTTAGTAACTAGAACCCACCTATTAGTACTGTGGAAGATAGGCCTCGCTATCTGCTTTTGTAAAGACTACAGTCATTGGAACCCTATGGAGCAGTTCTACTCTGTAACACACCAGGTCTCCATCAGTTGGAATTGACTCAACAGCAACTAACAACATAGCCTAGACAAGAGGGTACATAAAACTAACCATCACATTGAACAACTAATAATGTCAGAACAATTTCAAATATGCCTGTAATATAATTGCTCATTTTGTAATAACTAAATGAGAAGAGCTGTTGAAAGCTTTCCTGATGCTTTGTATTTTATTCACAATGTGCTACAGTTCGATTCTTGATGAGTTTGTTTGTGTCAGTGAAATCTAACTACAGAACTGAATTCCAAATAGTCATTAATGCTGTTCACAAATACTCTAGTTTTCTCCCTGACATCAGAGACTGTACTTTCCAACACACTTGAATTAGATGAGGTCATGAGACATTATATTGGCCAATGAAATGTGGGCAGAAGTGGAGGAAGGGTTAAGACTCAATCTGTGCTTCACCACACTCTTTTTCCCTCTCGCACAGTTACTGCCAATGTTCAAGATAAGTTAAAAAAAAAAAAGTTGCAGTTGAGTTGATTGTAACTCATGGCAACCCCACGTGTGTCAGAATACAACTGTGTTCCATAGGGTTTTCAATGGCTAATTTTTTCAGAAGTAGACTGCCAGGCCTTTCATCTGAGATGCCACTGTACAGACTCAAACCTTCAACCTTTTAGCTAGTAGCCAACACTAACTATGTGCACCACCTAGGGACTCCTTGTTCAAGATAGTTTCTTAATCAGCCTGGGTTCCTAAGTAACTACAGTGAACAGACCCCCTTTGTAGACCACAGTAGTTTTATAGCATGACTAAGAAATTAATCTAAGTTGTTTTAAAACACTTGAAGTTTGGGCACTGTTTACCAAAGTATAACCCTGCCTATCCTGACTAATACGAGGTTCTAGGGTGTGTTGGTGACATGACATAAAATAGGCAGACTGTTTTTGTCTAAAGGAGTTGTGCAAATGGCTAATGAGCTCAACTGCTAACTGAAAGTTGGAGGTTAGAGGTCACCCAGAGGTACCTGGGAAGAAAAACCAGGTGATCTACTTTAGAAAAATCAGACACTGGAGACCATATGGAGCACAGTTCTACTCTGACACACACGAGGTTGCCATGGTGTTTGGTTTCTGTTTGAAAGTCAAAATCATAGTCTGTAACACTGATACCTAAGACTGTCTATACAAACATTTGACTCTTCTGCTTGTATGAGGGTCACAGGTGTTGTCATTTCTTTAAAACCCTCTCATAAAACTAAGGC
The DNA here is from genome assembly GCF_000298275.1 of Orycteropus afer afer. Classification (NCBI taxonomy): domain Eukaryota; kingdom Metazoa; phylum Chordata; class Mammalia; order Tubulidentata; family Orycteropodidae; genus Orycteropus; species Orycteropus afer. Next base: position 8,138,290 of record NW_006921619.1, read on the forward strand.
ATAACCTGACCAGTCTAAATCAGAACAATGTACCTACTAATTTGAGAGTAGTCTGTTTCTGCAGTGTATTTGACTATTTCATTGGCAACTAAACACCTGGAAGACAAAGTTGGGGATGACATGGAGAGAGATCTAAAATGTTGGATGACAAAACAGAATTCAAAATTACAAAGTTAAACCTTTAATTAACCACCATTCATCTGTTAGTTTGTTGGACCGTGGTGGCTTACGTGTGTAACTGTGATGCCAGAAGCTACATCATTAGCTTTTCAAATACCAGAAGGGTCACCAGTAGTGGACAGGTTTCACTTGACCTTCCAGACTAAGGAAGAAGAAGAAGGAGGATCTGGTGATCTATGTCCGAAAAAAATTGGCCAGTACAAGAAAGGAAAATCAAAGGCATTCAAATTGTAAGAAGTCATACTATCCCTATTTACTGATGATATGATCCTATACCTAGAAAACCCAAGGGACTCAATAAAAAATCTATAGGAACTAATTGAGAGATTTAGCATCATGGCCAGATACAAGATCAACATCCAAAAATCAGTTGGATTCTTCTATACCAGCAAAGAGATTGCTGAAAAAGAAATAAAGGAAATCAATACCATTTACAATAGCTACCAAAAAAAATAAAATACTTGGAAATAAATCTTACCAGAGGCACAACAGACTTAACCAACCAACCAACCAATGCACTGCTGTAGAGTCAGATCCTATTCATAGGGACCCCTCCTTGGGTTTCCGAGGAAGTACCACTATGGAAGTAGATTGCCCAACCTTCCTTCTGAGGAGTAGCTGGTGGGTTTGAACTGCCAGCTTCTGGTTAATAGTCAAATGCTTAGGCACTACGCCACCAGAGATCCTCACAAAAGATCATACAAAGAACACTATAAAAGACTACTTCAAGAAACCTTAAGAGATCTACATAAATGGAAGAATATACCATGCTCATGGATAGGAAGATTGAACACTGTGAAATTCAATTCTATCCAAAGCAAACTATACATTCAATGCAATCCCAATCCAGATCCCATCAACATTCTTTAAGGATATGGAAAAACCAATCACTAACTTCATATGGAAAGGAAAAAGACCTCAGATAAGCAAAGCACTATTGAAGAACAACAAAGTAGGAGGTCTCACATTGCCAATCTCAGAACCTACTATACAGCTACAATAGTCAAAACTGCCTGGTATTGGATAATGACAGACACATAGACCAATGGAACAGAACTGCGAACCCAGAAATAGATCCACCGACTTATGGTCAGCTGATCTTGACAAAGGGCCGAAATCCATTAAATGGGGAAAGGAATGTTTGTTTAATAAATGGTGCTGGTAAAACTGGATATTTATTTGCAGAAAAATGAAAGAAGATCTGTACCTCACACCATACACAAAAACTGACTCCAGATGGATCAAAGAAAGACTTAAATGTGAAAACTAAAACTATAAAGTTCCTGAAGGAAAAACTAGGGGCAAATTTAGGGACCCTAATATATGGCATAAATAGACAATCAAACATAACCCAAAATGCACAAACAGCAGAAGAGAAACTAGATGAATGGGACCTTTTTAAAATTAAATTGTTACATGCTTCCGAAGACTTCCACATTGGGAAAAAATATTTGGCAATCACCTATCTGACAAGGGACTTATCTCTACAATTTATAGAAAACTCCAACACCTCAACAACAAAAAGACAAATAATCCAATTAAAAAATGGGCAGAAGACATGAATAGACATTTCACCAAAGAGGATATTCAGGCGGCAAACAAACACATAAAGAAATGCTCACAATCATTAGCCATAAGAGAGATGCAAATCAAAACAACAATGAGATACCATCTTGCCCCAGCACTAACAGCAAAGTTCAACAAGACAGAAAATAACAAATGCTGGCGAGGATGCAGAGAGATTGGGACTCTCATACACTGCTGGTAGGACTGTCAAATGATACAACCACTGTGGAAAGCAGTATGGCGATTCCTTCAAAAGTTGGAACTAGAAATACCATTTGACCCAGCCATTCCATTACTAGGTATATATCTTAAAGAAGTGAGAGCCAGGACAAGAACAGATATATGCATGCCCATGTTCATTGCAGCACTATTTTTACAATAGCCAAAAGATGGAAACAACCTAGGTGTCCGTCAACTGAAGAATGGATAACCAAACTATAGTACATATTCACAATGGAATACTATGCAACTCTAAAGAATAGTGCAGAATCTGCAAAACACTGCATAACACGGATGAACTTGGAGGACATTACGCTGAGTGAAATAAGTCAATCACAGAAGGATAAATATTGTATTAGTCTGTTATTGTAAAAAGTCAAGGGAAGGTTTATATATGGAAGGAAATTTTCTTTGTTGGTTACCACGGGTGGGAGGGGAGGGGAGGAAACACTGTTAGATACATAGAGACAAGTATTGATTTGGGTGAAGAGAAGGGCAGTGTACCAAATGTGAGTGATCAACATGGTGGCATTGAGGAAAAGGAAGACATAGAGAGGTACATGGGAGGTACAGACAACAAAGATGATTCCTTTTGCATATACAATACTGCGTTGTCAGTGAAGGCAAACATGATAAACAGGTGTATAGATGGTGGACAGGTTAAACTATTAGGTATGTCTACGCAGGGGAGAAGGAGCTCTGGTAGCATAGTGCCTAAGGCATTGACTGCTAACCAGAAGGCTGGCAGTTCAAACTCACCAGCCACTCCTCAGGAGGAAGGTTGGGCAATCCTACTTCTGTAGTGATACTGTCTTGGAAACCCAAGGAGGGGTTTCTATGAGTCAGGGCCGACTTGACGGCACATAACAACAACATGCAGGGGAGAGTGTGCCCAAGACCACGTATAGGGCTGGCAGACAATGTTTCTACAAGTGTATTGGTATGTTCTATAAGAATTCCCAGGGGTATAGTAGAGCTGACAAAGGACAAGGTTGTAGTCACTTCTTGGCCACAGCCAGCTACCCAGAGGGAGTGAGTAGTTGGAACTGTGGGCTCGGGACCATAGTTGCAGGGGATATCAAGCTCAATTGGCGTAACATACTACAAAAAACATTGTTCCACATTGTTGTATTGACTAGGCTCTTAAGAGCTTGCAAGCACCCATCTAGGTGCAATGATGGATCTCTCCTCATCCAAAGCAAAGAATGAAGAAAATCAAAGATTCATGGAACCAATTAGTCCCAGCAACAGGTACACCATGTCTTCAGCCTATACAACTATGAGATCAGAAGAACTAGATGGTGCCCAGCTACCACTGTCAACCAATTGGAGGGAAGATCTACATAAAAGGTCCTGGATAGCGTGGGAGAACAATGTGGAACAAAACTCAAAATCATTAAAAAAAAAAAAAAGGACCAAGTTTACTCATTTGATAAGAGCCTGATGGAACCACTGAGCCTATGGCTCCTAGCCTTCAGGTCTGGAAACTGAACCCACTCCTGTTGCTTCCAGCCAAACAAAAGACAGGCCTATGAGATG
>NW_006921619.1:8142598-8144131 GCF_000298275.1 Orycteropus afer afer
TAGGACTGCCCAACCTTCCTTCCGAGGAGTGGCTGGTGGGTTTGAACCGCCAGCCGTCTGGTTAGCAGGCAAGTGTCTTAGCCACTATGCTACCAGAACTCCCATTCCAGGCATTAGTGAGCTGAAATAGACTGGAAATGGCCATTTAGAATCTGACAGTCTTATGGTTGTCTATTCCAGGAATGAAAAATAGGAGAGGAATGGCTTCAATTCATCGTCAAAAAAGAACATTTCAAGATTTGGTAATCAACTCCATGGGGGAATCTACTGGAGCAGCTGAGTAGCTGCTTTAGGGATGTGGTCTGCTTCCAATAATACAAGAAATTTTGAGTAAGGCAGTTTTTTGACACACTCCGACCTGGCATGTAGCCAAGTCTTTGCTCAGCAGCCTGCCCTGCCTAGCTGATTTTGGGACTTTTTCTTGACTTGAACTAGATGTTGTTTGATAATCAACATGTTGTTTGATAATCTTGGGACTGTGCCTTTTCACTTGTTGACCTTGGGTTTGCCAGCCTCAGCAGCCAGCAGCTGCCTGAGTTAAAAAAAGCCTTCAGCTTCAGTGGGCCCAGAGCAAGAGGCAGAGCTGAAGCCCAAGGCTGAGGGGCTTTCACTCAGGCCCTAGAGCTGGCACTTTCAACTTGGGCTTTGACCCACCTAAACAGTAAGAGAATAAAGCCCTTTTCGTTAAAGGCAAAAAAAAGAAAAAAAAAAAAGGCAATATCCTGAAATACAACACTGTCAGGTATAGGATAATACCCATGCCATACAAGGAAGATCATATGACTATTATCCAAATTCATGCATCAACCAAAGATGAAGAAATAGAAGATTTTTATTTTTATTTACTTATTTATTTTACCATTTTCTGTAGTCTGAGAGTGATCAAATATGCAGTCAAGATGCATTGAAAGGAGTTCCGGAAAGATGGCGGACTAGGCAGAAAGACTGCACAGACCCTCTTCAACAAAGAAAAGGGAAACCAATAAACACAGACACAGAAGATAATCTTGGACCCCTGAGGCTTGAAGGGAAGGATATAGAAGTGAACTAAACCCCAACTAGCAGAAGAATTTGCATGAAAATACCAAAAAAGGAGATATACAGAGCTGCGGTCTGGCAGTGATCCTGAGTGATTCTGACAGCACAGACAGCTTGGAGATTCCCAAGTGGTGGTAGGACCTAAGAATTAACCTAAAAATCACCCTGCTAGACAGGGACTACACGGAGGACTGTGCACAGCGGCTGGAGAACAAATGGGGAAGGTGAAGAGAAAGGTGGGCTGAACTGTGGACTTTTGCTGGTCAGAGGGCGCCACCATTTTGAAGGTTTAAAAAGTGGATGACTATTTTGGATATTTAAAAAGACAGCGCTATTGCAGATTCCTGGGGCTTAAGAACACATTCTGCTTTCCAGCAACCCCGAGGACACTCAGGACCTGGAAGACTGAAGAGGTACAACATTCCTCTTGTTACTCTTAAACCCCAAACCCACTTGGTGAACGGAGGTGTGGCCATTCCCCACTCCCACCCACCT
>NW_006921619.1:8150301-8173345 GCF_000298275.1 Orycteropus afer afer
GCTTATGCACAGGGAGACAGCTCAGGGGGCAGGAGTGTACGGAGGGATGGACACTGGGAAGAGGTAACTATGGGAAGGAAGTGGGAGGGGAGCTGTTGCACTGTGGTAAACTGTGGTCAATGACATGAGACAATGTATATGTGAACTGTTGTATGGAAAGTGAATTGGCTTTGTAAATCTTCAGCCAAATCACAATAATAAAAATAAATAAATAAATTAAAAAAAAAAAACAACGATGCATTGATCGTGACTGGAATGCAAAATATGGATACAAACAAGGATCAGTAGTTGGAAAATATGGCCTTGGTATTACAAACCATGTGGGAGAGTCCATGATGGAACTTTGCAAGACAAATGACTTATTCATTGCAAATACTTCTCTCAACAAAATAAAAGGTGACTATACATGTAGACCTCTCCGGATGGTATACACAAGAATCAAATTAACTACATCTTTAATTGGACAGATGCAGACAATGGAGAAGCTCAAAGTCATCAGTCAGAACAAGGTCAGGACCCAATTGCAGAACAGAAGATCAATCGTACCTACACAAATTCAAGTCAAAGCTGAAGAAATTAAAACAAGTCCTTAAGAGCAAAAGTACAACCTTGAGCATATCCCACCTGAATTTAGAGAATATATGAAGAACAGATTTGACATCCAAACCAAAAAAAAAAAAAACCAAACTCACTGCCGTTGAGTCAGATTTGACTCATAGTGACCCCTCTTTGGATTTCTGAAGTGGTATCAGTACGGAAGTAGATTGCCCAATCTTCCTTCCGAGGAGTGGCTGGTGGGTTTGAACCTCCAGCTTTCTGGTTAGCAGTCAAATACCTTAGGTACTACGCCACCAGAGTTGAACACTAATTCCCCAAGACAACATGAATTGTAGGATGACATCAAGGACATTAAAGATGAAGAAAGCAAAAGGTCATTAGGAAGACAGAAAAGACAAAACTGATTGTTAGAAAAGATTGTGAAACTTGCTCTTGAACACAGAGTAACTAAAGAGGAAGAAGAAATGATAAGGCATAAGAGCTGAATAGATTCCAAAGGGTTCAATAAGATAAAGTCTTAAAATGAAATGTGTAAAGACCTGGGGTTAAAAACTAAAAGAGAAGGACATATTTATCATTTCTCAAGCTGAAAGAACTGAAGAAAAAATTCCAGCTTTGAGTTGCAGTACTGAAGGATTCTATGGACAAACTATTGAGCAGCACAGGAAACCCCAAAGAAGATGGAAGGAATACAGAGTCACTGTACCAAAAAGAATTGGTGGATGTTCAACCATTTCAGGAGTTAGTATATGATCAAGAACTGACAGTACTGAAGGAAGAAGTGCAAGATACACTGAAGGCATTAGTGAAAAACAAGTCTCCAGGAATTGACAAAAAAAAAAAAACTGACATGTTTCAACAAATGAATGCAATGTGGGAAGCGCTCATTTTGGAAAACAGCTCCCTGGCCAACTGACTGGAAGAGATCAATATACATGCCTATTCCAAAGAAAGGTAGTCCAATGGAATGTGGAAATTATCAAACAGTATCAGTACAGATTAAGGAGTTCCTATGGCACAGTGCCTAAGGTGTCTGACCGCTAACCAGAAGGTTGGCAGTTCAAACCCACCAGCCACTCCATAAAAGGAAGACTGGGCAATCTATTTCCATAAAGATTTCCTGCCTCAGAAACCCAGTGGGGGTCACTATGAGTAGGAATCTACCTGATGGCAGTGGGTTTGGTTTGGTTTTGGTTTAGTTTTGGTTTGTGCATTTGACTGATAACCACAATGTTGGCAGTTCAAGCTCACCAGGCACTCTGCGGAAGGAAGAGGGGGAAATCTACTTTCATAAAGATTTACTGCCTTAGAAACTTGACGGAGGTCGCTATGAGTTGGAATCAACTCCATGGCAGTGGGTTTGGTTTTTTGGGTTTTATCACTATGAATTACACCTCAATATCAAGAAAACAAAAATCCTCACAACTGGACCAATAAGCAGTATCACGATAAATGGACAAAAGATTGAAATTGTCAAGGATTTCATTTTACTTTGATCCACAATCAATATCCTGACATCTTCACTTCACACTTAAAGGCTGGCATTTCAAACCCATCCAGTGGCTCTATGGAAGTAACGCCCTGATAATCTGCTTCTGTAGTGTTGTTGTTGTTGTTGTTGGGTGGTGTCAAGCCTATTCCAACTCATAACAACCCCATGTGACAGAACAGAACTACCCTCTAGGGCTGTGATCTTTATGGAAGCAGATTACCAGGACTTTCTTTTGGTTAGCAGCCCATCACTTAACCATTTCAACATCACGGCTGCCAAGAACACCTCATGAACCGTCAACTCTGTAACACATTGCCTTTATGAGTTGGAACAGCTAACAATAACAGGGTACACAGGCTCATTAAAATATCAAAGGTCCATTTAATAATAGTTGGAAGAAATCTTGAATTTCACTTATTCCAATTATACTATTCTATGTGCCTATGGGATTACCTAGCTTTTTGGAACAGACCCATTGCCAACATATCAGTGATAATAATGCCTTTGCTAACTTTGTCACATTCCTGAAACAAAGGTTGAATATTTAAGAAAAATTGATTCCATCATAAATCTAAACGTCATCAGCAATTGTTTTAACTTCTGGAGCTGCTTGGATAACTTACGTATTTTCCCGGTCAGTTAAAACAGAGTGAAGGTCACAGGAGGTGGCACTTAACTCTCCATTTCTGGGTAAATGTTGAGTTTGCCAGAGGAAGGAGGCTACTGTGTTTTAAAAGAAATCATCAGTAGGGAGAACAGAACATTTAACTGAACATCAGTATTGTGTGGTATCTACTGGGTGAGGCTGCCCTTTTCTCTCCTGGAATAGGCATTACCAAGCCCTTTACACTTGAGAGTGAAGGTCTTGAACATGAATCTGATCTCACCTTATTAACACTTTGGGGCAGATTTTGGGAATGGGGGAGGTAGGTGGGAGCACTCTACTTATGGCCCGACCTGCCAATAATTACATGACCTTTTGGCTAGTCACTTTTTTAGACCCAATTTTTCCTTACCTGTAACTTTGAGTTTAACTAAATGATTACCTCTAAAGTTCTTTTCAGTTCTAACATTATAACTCAGCTGGTCCCTTCTGGTTTAGCCAAGCTTGACTTCCTCCCATATTAATTATTCTCTCCATGCTCTTGAGGGCAGGGCCTGAGTTTTATTCATCTTTTCCCCAATACTTAGCACAGTAACTAAGGTAACAAAATACTTCAAGTAGGGCTAAAGTTGGGCTACATGATTCCATCTTTGTCTACAGGAGCCCACAGTGCAGGATTACCAGTAATTAAAAGCTGGCGATACAGACGGTAACAAGAAAACTGTTTAGCCTTTCTTACCGCTTAAATGTTTCAACAGAGAACAAGAAATTGCACATGTAGCAAAAAGCAATACTTAACACTCCTTAAGCGCTTTCAACGTACCAGATCTTGCCATGTACTGTACTGTCTCAAATAATACACAAAAAAAGCTCAATGTCTGGGCATGATTATTATCTCTATTTCACATTTGAGAAAACTGGGGCCCAGAGAAGTTAAAGTCACTTGCCTAGGTTAACACCATTTGGAGAAAGGAAGCTTTCGAACCCAGGCAGCGTGACGTCACAGCCTGCACTCAAAAGCACTCGGCTGGGCAGAGACATCAGAAAAATCACACTAAGTGATTTCTCCGAGGGCCGGGGCGAGTATGGAGAACAACGAAGAGTCCGAGGTACAGATGGAGCAGAAGGAAGTGGCAAAGAGAAAACTGCACTTCTGCGAGCTGTGGTACACAGCCAAGACTCAAGGAACCGACCGGAAAAGAGCGTAACAAACAGGTTCCGGAGCACGACTTGACCCTTTGGGGAACCGAAGAACGGGTCGGAAGTGACCTAAACTAACATGGTTGGACATTTAAAGGGACTGTAGGGTGGGGTGGAATTCCGGAAGGACGTGACGTACGGGAAGTTATGTCACGGGGCGGTACCTGGTTGTCGAGGGTGTCGCGATGGGCGGGGCGGGACTTCAGTTGTCTGCCGGAAGCTTTGGACCCAGGGCAGGTAATCTGCGGGCCCAGACCTTGACGTGGGCGGGTGTTGGAGTCAATGGCGTGCATCGCCCGGGGCTCCAGGCTAGGGCGGAGAGAAGTGGCTCTTTATGTGGTTCCTGAAGGAAAGGTTCCTTTGCATAGTACTCTCTGAGGGCATAGGGATACTTGCAACTCTTGGGAACCAGGTTATGGGAGCCGAGGTCGTCCAAGAAAGAGACGTGTTGAGTCTTCAGGGAATCGGGCCTATGGGTCACGGGCTTCTAAGCATTGGCCATCCAGGGGTAGAGAAACGGAGACTGGAATTGAGCTTACCTGGAGTTCATCTCCCACCTACTCCCACTCCTACCTGCGCTCTGCTAAGTAGGGTTCTGGGATCACTGAGTCTTTTAATCTCTTTCCATAGGGTAGTCAGTGCCTTGCCACTGTTAGACATTCTGCCCTTAGATGCTGTCGAATGAATGAATGACCAAACGGACCTGATTCTGACTCAGCGGGGGAGCTTTCCCGAGCCTCAGTATCCCGACTTCTTAGTGGGGAAATGACTCCAGCTTAGTTTTCTAACCAGTGGTTTATGAGGATGCTAGTGCAGTAGAGATCCAGGACATTGTTGTTGTTCGTGGTTATTGTGATTTGGAAATGTGTCTTAATACTATTCTCTGGTGTGCGTGGAGAGGATAAGGCAATTAATTTGGCTTCTTTCATATTTCTTTACTTTTCTTTGAAGAACTTCCAGGTAAATGATACTGGGGACCAGTTGGCCATCACATAAGTTGTAGTTGTAGCATAGATCTTCTAATTAGTATTCTAAGTGCTTTCTTTTCAGCAATATAAACCCTCCCTCCATTTTCTTACTGTTTTCTTTCTTATACTGGGGTACTTCTTAACGTTTGAGATATAAATGAGATTTGTTTTGTAACAAAATGAAAAAAGTAATTCATTAAAATTTAGAGCTTTTCACCTGGTGTATTAAGTAGCATAGTGGCTAAAGCACTTGACTGCTAACCAGAAGGCTGGCGGTTCAAACCCACCAGCCACTCTTTGGAAGGAAAACGGGGCAATATATTTTCGTAGTGATACTGCCTCGGAAACCCAAGGAGGGGTCGCTATGAGTTGGGTCTGACTCAATGGCACGTAACAACAACATGAGTGGGAATTGTGGACCACAGCAGGTTTTGGGGTACACAGAAGGTTAACTCTTGCCGAACAGATGTAGGGGTACTTAACAGAATAAAGCTCTGAAAATTAAATTGTGTCCATTGTATAGTGTTTATTTAGGTGTCTTAAATGATGAAAAGTGGGCACTGACCTGAAAAAAGTACATATAACACATCAGACTATGTAATGGGATCTGGGCATGAGTCACTAACTGGATGCCGTTCCAGTGAGGTGATTGTGTGTATGGACTTTATGCTACCTTAAGGAATACATTAAAACCTGTAAAAGCTGGAAGCTGTGTAAGGTGGAAAACTGTCAGAAGGAAGACTCAAATATTTTCCACTAATAGCAATAGAAAAGTGGTAAGACTGCTTATACCTTGTCAAAGGTGGAAAACTTGTGAGACTGGGAAAAACAAGGCATTTCCATAAAACAAGGCATTCCCATCAAGTTCTAGCTATGACACTTTTCAAAATTTTACTAGATTGGATATAATGGGTCAAGAAAACCTGAATTTATGGTTTATTTCTCATAAAGAAGAAACTATAAGCATTCTTAGATTTAAAATCTTAGATGGTCTTGAAATAGGTTGAACCCTCCCTAAAGCTGATGTTTTTATTTAAATGACATGCAATTTAGAAGTATGTCTTAATACACATTAGTTAATGCACGTTGATTAATGATTATACATACATACGATATATATATGTATACAGTAAGACATATAATAATATATCAGTGATGATACATCATTATTGCATGTCATTTAAATTAAAAAAAAAAGTTTGCCTATCTTTAAAACTTACTTCTTAATTTCTGGAAAGTGCTGAGGAATTGGAAGTAATGTCTATCTTTATCATTTATCTTTATCTTCGTATGTTCTTCTTATGATGCCAGAGACCCTTTGTGGTTCAAAAGATTACACAGTGGACTACTAACTGAAAGGCTGGTGCTTCATACCCATCCAGAGGTATCTCAGAAGCTAGGCCTAGTGATCTGCTTCCAAAAGGTCACAGACTTGAAAACCCTGTGGAGCACAGTTCTATTCAGACATACACAGGTTGCCATGAATCAGAATCAACTCAATGGCAACAACAACGATGCTATAGTGGCACCTTTAGACTACGTATAAATATGGTATAAAAGAATTTTGAGATCCTCTAAGTTTATACTAAAGTTTATGTTGTAAAAATAAGTCTAGTTTTGCTGTCTCAATCTGCTGTTCAAACATATCCATTCAATTTTATATATTAAATATCTGTAACTTCTTAATGAATTGGTATCTAAGTGATAACATAGCTATGTACATTGACATTCTTGAGGTTTTCAGTTTTGCAGAACACTATCTATGGACTCTAACATGGACTTCATTTAACGAAACCTCCGGACCAATAAAGAACAGAAATATGAATCAATTTGTATTGTGGCATTCAAATCATAGCACTTTGGGAGAGGTAAGTTCTTGACTGTTTTATGTTAGGTAAGAAATACAACCGCCCAAGACTGACCTAGAATATTGTAGGATTGTGATTGAAAAATATAGGCCTCATTAATCAGAGGCCTTTGTTTTGTATATATGAGGTAGTTGTTAATATTTCCCTGTCAAATTAATCAGAAATTAAAGAGATTGACAGGGTATGTTTTTCCTGGAAGCTTACTGCTCTGCTTTCTTTTTGGGGGTGATCTTTCAATACTGTAGATCCCAGTGGCAATAAAACAATTTGTAGGTACCTTGTAGGAAAAAGACCTCAGATAGTCATTTAAATCATCTTGCATCCAACTGTGGCTCTATAATATATGTTCCAAATTTTCTGATCAATTTCATTTTATCTTTAGGTTTAAGCAAGAAAAGAGGCCAACAAACACCTTTTTTTCTTTATCTTGCCTTATAAAGACTTCTTTTTTTTTTTAATTGTGATTTTTTTTTTTTTTCTGTCTCAGAGTAAAGTTTCTCTTTTTCCTATTTTACCTTTTCTAACTTAGATGTCTTATCAGTGCATTAATTTTCAAAACCTTAACTTCTAACTTTATGTTAATGTTTGATGCCTTTTAATCACTAAACATTAAACTTTTAGTGCTTCCTGGTCTCCTTTGTAGATACATTGGCTTCTTGTTTAGAATTTATTTAACTCTAGAAGCAGGAGGTACTTCTGGAATTCATCCTTCGGAAATACTTGTGCATGCATACAAACATTTGCATACAAAGATATTTATCACCATATTGTTTGAAATAACAAAAAACTAGACATACCTAAACATCCTTTAAGATAACTCTAGTTAAAAAATGGTACTTTCATACAAGGAATTTTGCAGTTGTTAAATAGAATGAAGTAGATCCATTGTTGCTGATATGGAAAATTCTTGAAGATACATTGCTAATTGAGAAAAACAATATAGAACTGTATGTGTAGTATGTCCTCATTTGTGTTTTTAAAAGCATAAATTTATATACTAAAACCCACTGCCATTGAGTCAATTCTGACTCATAGTGACCCCCAAAGGTTTTCCAAGGCTGTAAATCTTTATGGAAGTAGATTGCCTCATCTTCCTCTCTCAGAGCCGCTTGTGGGTTTGAACTACCAACCTTCTGGTTAGCATCCAAATGCCTTACCTGCTGTGCCACCAGAGCTCCTTAAATTTATATAGATACAGGCAAAATTTCTTCAAACCTATATAAGGAACTATTGACTGAAGTACCCATGAGGAGTAAGATTATAAGTCTGGAGTAAGAAGGACACTCACATTTTTTCTATATACTTTCTGGTGTATTGGATTATTTACTATGAGCATGTTTTTATTTTTAAAATACTAAGAAAAACAAAAAAACAGCAATGCTTTAGGATAGTTTTATAATTATGTGAGCCTACTGCCATCCCATGTAAGCAGCAGTCAATAAATCAGAAGTTGTATCGCACTGGGCAAATCTGCTGCAAAAGACCTCTTTAAAGTGTTGAAGAGCAAAGATGTCTCCTTGAAGACTAAGGTGCACCTATCCCAAGCCATGGTATTTTCAATAGCCTCATATGCATGTGAAAGCTGGACAAAGAATAAAGAAGACCAAAGAAGAGTTGATGCTTTTGAGTTGTGTTGGTGAAGAATACTGAAAGTACCATGGTCTGCTAAAAGAATTTGTTTGCCAGAACAAATCTGTCCTGGAAAAAGTACAGCCAGAATGCTCCTTGGAAGTAAGAACGACCAGACATCGTGTCACATACTATAGTCATGTTGTCAGAAAGGACCATTCCCTGGAGAAGGATATCATGTTTGGTAAAGTGGAGGGTTAGCAAAAGAGGGGAAGACCCTCAACGAGATGGACTGACACAGTCGCTGCAATGAGGGGCTCAAGTATAGCAAGGATTGTGAGGATGGCATATGACTGGGCAGTGTTTTATTCTATTGTACATAAGGTCACTATGAGTCGGAGCTGACTTAATGGCATCTAACAACAACACTACCATTCCTGGAGTCCCTGGTGGTGCAAATGGTTAAGTGCTCAGCTGCTAACCAAAAGGTTTGAGGTTTGAGTCCACCCAGAGGCACCTTGGAAGAAAGACATGGTTATCTACTTCTGAAAAATCTGCCATTGAAAACTGCATGGAACATAGTTCTCTAACCTACATGGAATCACCTTGAGTCAGAATTGACTCAAGACAACTGGAGAGAGAAAGAGAGAGAGAGAAAGGTACTACCATTCTTTAAGACTGTTTGTCCTTATAATTATTTCATATATTTAGGAGCGGGGTTGCACAAGCAAGTTAAATTATCTTTCAAGCTACATGGAAGGTTTGATGATACTATAATAGGTTTTTAACCTTGACATTACATTGTTAGAATTGATTAGGATTTGTGAATAAACTAAGGAGCTCTGGTGACACAGTAGTTAAGTGCCTGGCTGCTGACCAAAACCACCAGCTGCTCCATGTGAGAAAGATGTGGCAGTCTGCTTCCATAAAGATTTACAGCCTTGGAAACTATGGATTAGTTTTACCCTTTCCTGTGGGGTCATTATGAGATTATGAGTTGGAATCAACTCGATGGCAGTAAGTTTGTGTGCATGTCTAAGTACTTTGTGTGTGTGTGTGTGTGTGTGTGTGTATGTGCACGTGCACTTACGTGCTTAGTGCTGCCTAATTCAATACTCATGTACAGCATAGAGCATGTTGCTAACATGATCACGTGGTATGGATGTGTTTACCTTTGTTTGCAATCCAGATTTATGTTACATTGGCTTGGGTCTTCTGAATTCCTCGGTATTACTGCATGGGATGGTCTTTGATTTGAGTTGCTGTTTAGGGATTCTATACTCTTTAAACAAGGCTTAAAATTATTATCTCACTTTGTTCTTGATGTTTACAGCTGGCATAGGGTATTTCAAAGAATGCGTTGTTTTCTCTTAGAAAAATCAATAAACCACAAAGATCATTTCGTGAGCTATACACAGGCAATCTTATTGTGTACTGAGAATATGACTTGGAATTGGCTGATGATCTTCCTTGGGGCACAGCAAAAATTTCTAGAGACTTCTCCAGCCATCTTTGACTCTCCATATTTTCATTGTAGGAAATCGGGGTAATAGTAATACCAAAGAAAACCAAACTCACTGCTGTCGAGTCACTTCTGACTCAAAACCACCCCTCCTTGGGTTTCCGAGGCAGTATCTTAATGGAAGTAGATTGCCCAATCTTCTGAGGAGGGGTTGGTAGATTTGAACCCCCAGCCTTCTGCTTAGCAGCCAAATGCCTTAAGCACTATGCCACCAGAGCTCCTATAATAGTAATAAACCAACCAAACACCAAACTCACTACCATCGAGTCGATTTGACTGATAGTGACCCCTCCTTGGGTTTCTGAGGCAGTATCTCTACAGAAGTAGATTGCCCAGTCTTCCTTCCAAGGACTGGCTAGTGGGTTTTTGAACCGCCAGCCTTCTGGTTAGCAGTCAAGTGCCTTAGGCACTATGCTACCAGAGTTCCTGATTAATGGACTAGGACTTGTTATAGTATGTCAAGTGTTTTATGGTATGTCAGTGTATTTTGTATGTAGTAATTTCTCTTAAGTAATGTCTTGCTTCTTGAGATCCTGGGGATTAATCACTAATAGCCAGAATGAGAGAATCATTGGGCAGGATGCCTAGATTTTGATTCTTTATTCTTGCTAAGAGAATGGATAACATCAAATTGAGCCTAAGGGTTGATTGTATTTTCCTGAGTCAAAATGCTAGAACTTGCTAAAGGTGACATATTGAAAGGAAATGCACATGAACATAAAAGTCAGATGTAACAAACATAAAATTGGAGAATATACATATTTGTGTGTATATAAAATGCATCATATATATGTAATATTATAAAATCTTGTGGAAAACCAAAAGGGAGATATTCAGTTAATACAAAGGGAAAAGGTATAGAACTAGTCAACTGTGGAGCAGATTGTGTCAACAACAAAATGAATGCAGCGCACTGCCGTCGAGTCAGATCTGACTCACAGTGAGCCTTCCTTGGGTTTCTGAGGCGGTATCTCTATGGAAGTGGATTGTCCAACCTTCCTTCTGAGGAGTGGGTGGTGGGTCTGAACCACCAGCCTTCTGTTAGCAGTCAACTGCCTTAGGCACTACGCCACCAGAGCTCCTAGGTTGTGTCAAGGGGTAGTATAATCTCGGTAATTAGAGTTACTTTTAGGAGCTCTGGTAGCATAGGGCCTAAGGCACTTGACTGCTAACCAGAAGGCTGGCGGTTCAAACCCACCAGCCACTCCTCGGAAAGAAGGTTGGGCAATGTATTTCCATAGTGATACTGTCTTGGCAACCCAAGGAGGGGTCGCTATGAGTTGGAGCTGACTCCATGGCACATAACACCAACAAACAGAGTTTAAACAGAATTAAGGAGCTCTGGTAGTGCAGTGGTTTAGCACTTGGCTGCTAACCTAAAGTTAATGGTTTGAACCCACCAGCCTCTCTACAAGAGAAAGATCTGGTGGTCTGCTTCCGTAAAGATTACAGTCTTGGAAACTCTATGAGGCAGTTTTACTCTGTCCTATAGGGCGTTATGAGTCAGAATCACTTGATGGCAGTGGATTTAGTTCTGGTTTAAACAATTTCAATATCAGGAATGTTGCAGAGAGGATTTCTCATTGTATGGGGAAATTGTACTAGATTATTTTGAAGGTTTCTTTCAAATCCTAAAAGAGCTCTGGTCTCATAGTGCCTAAGACATTTGACTGCTAACCAGAAGGTTTGTAGTTCAAACCTACCAGCCGCTCCACAGAAGGAAGATGGGGCAATCTACTTCCACAGAGATTTACCACCTTGGAAACCCTAAGGGTTGCTATGAGTTGTAATTAACTTGATGGCAGAGTGTTTGGCTTTTTTCTTTTCCCCAAATCCTAAAATTTTTTTATAGTGTTATAAAGTGTTTTGTTATAGTATGGGAATGCATTCTGTTATCCCAGTATATAAGTACTAGTAGGTAACTTATCCAGTAAAAAGCAGCTCTGGTGGCGCAGTGGTTAAAGCTTTTACCTGCTAATCAAAACATCCCACTCTGTGGGAGAAAGATAAGGCAGTTTGCTTCCCAAAAAGATTTAACAGCTTTGGGAACCCTATGGGGGAAGTTCTCTACCCACAGGGTCACTATGAGTCAGAATCAACTTAATGGCAATGAGTTTGGTTTGGTTTTAGAACTTAGCCAATGGTGACTTGGCCACCAGTCTCAGCTTATCTATAACCAGGAAATACATTTAAAAGTGATCTGAGCACTCAAATTATAAGACACAGAATCCATGTGCTTTTCTCAGGCCCTCCCCTCACTCAGTTTGTTTTGCTTTAGACATGCTTCGAACTACTTGATTAACTGGTATTTAACTCCACAGCGTATTAGAAGCAGCAAATTGTGAGTGAGCTTAGTATTCCTATTAGAGACAGGCATATTGACAACGAAGAATGAGAGAAAAGTCATAAAACAAACCAACTAATTAAAAAATGTTAGCAACCTGGGCTTTTTTTTAATTAGATGCAAACAAAAATAATAACCTTGACTCAATTTAAATAATCTGTATTCATTATTTTCTTTTGAAAAAGACAGGTAAGAGTATCTGAATTTTAGAAAGATCTCTCTTCACTGTGTCTAACAATAAAAGATTTTTTCTTATTTGGAGAGGGTGTATTGTGCGGTAGAAAGAGCATGGACTCTAGGGTCATAGACGTAGGTTTTAATCTGGGCTGCAGTATTTACTAGCTGTTCTACTAACTAAATTTATTATTCATTCCAAACCTCAAGTTCTTCATAGGAAATTACTGGCAATTAAAAATGTATGTAAAATGTTTGCCCATATTAGGTGCTTAGTAAATGATACCAAAAAACCCAAACTCACTGCCATCAAGTCAGATCTGACTCATAGTGACCCCTCCTTGGATTTGTTTCCAGGGCAGTATCACTACGGAAGTAGAGTGCCCAGTCGTCCTTCTGAGGAGTTGTTGGTGGGTTTGAACTGCCAGCCTTCTGGGTAGCAGTCAAGTGCCTTAGGCACTATGCCAGCAAAGCTCCCGAGTAAATGATAGTTATCATTATTTTATTATAACCATAAAGCTTTATGGCATCTTGAAATTTTTTGCTCTTCAGATAGAATAAGAACAAATCTATCTAATAACTTTAGTGTGTTGTTGTTGTTGTTGTTGTTATATGCTGTTGAGTCGGCCCCGACTCATAGTGACCCCTCCTTGAGTTTCCGAGGCGGTATCACTATTAAAGCTAATTCTGGTGGTTTTGAAAAACATTTTAACTACAAAAATTCCACCAGCCCAGCCATCATCTAGTTAATTTTGACTCATGGCGACCCTAAGTGTGTCAGAGTAGAACTGTGCTCTATAGGGTTTTCAGGGGCTGTATTTTTAAAAGGTAGATGACCAGGTCTTTCTTCTAAAGTGCCTCTGGGTAAACTTGAACCTCTAACCTTTTGATTATCAATTGAGTTCATTAACCATTTGTACCACCCAGGGTCTCCTTACAAAAAGTAAGATATAGAAAAAAAATATATAAATATATATATAAATAATAGGGAGTTAACTTATACAGTAAGATTAACCAGGAAGTAAGGCCTGGCAAACTACTTCTGGAAATTAGCCAATAAAAACTGTATGGCTCCTGACGGTCTGACCACCAACAGATCATGGGATGGCCTGAAACCTAGCAGTGCTTCATTCCGTTGTACATGGGATTGCCGTGAGTTGGGGCAGATACAATGGTAGATAACAACAACAAAAAGAATCCTGTACTGCTTAAACATTTTAGTCATATGCTTTATTTTTAATGTTTTACAATTGCTGCAGGATATCGCTTCTGAATAGTGGCTGCTAAAACTGATTCTCATTACTACTGTTGGGGAATTCAGATTAGTCACTACACTTTCTTATCATAATATGCAGAGAGATTGTGACATGGCACAATGCTGGTATACTCAAAGCCTCAGTCCTGGTAAATTTTATTGTATTGAAACCAGTTTTGTAGAGTATTGGGTGTAGCTTGTTACCAGAGGGCTGAGTTCATATCCTGGTGCAAAAACGACAAGGAGGCCACATGTTCTGACCTCCTCTAACCCTACAAGGGGAAGGCAGGATTACCAGCAGTAACCCAAGGTCTATTACTGCAAGGCCAAACATGCTGCCTCCCTCCAGCCCTTTCACCAACCGTTCCTCCCAAAGCACCCACCACCTCTCTCCTGGGTTCGATAATTCGCTGCAGTGGCCACACAGAACTCACAGATTACAGGGTTTATTAGGGAAGCACCAGGCTACAACTCAAGTCCAGGAAGAACGCTCAGTCTCTCTCCCAGCCCACCGTCCCTCAGCCAAGAGTCTCTCACAGTCTCTTTTCCAGCAGTGCTGGTCCCTCGGTGTCTCACTCAGTGATGCATGTCTCTTGCGGCTCTTTCCCAGCAGCACGTGTCTCTTTCAGGGGTGCGTGTCTCTTTGGGCAGCACGTCTTCCTCCACCAGCAGTCAGAGCGAGTTCTGCCTCCAGGAGGCCTCCTTTTGAGCCTGGAAGGGTGGTCAAACTAGCCAATCACAGCATCAGAACTCTAAGCATGTGAGAGAGAGTGGGAACCTCCCAGAACATTGTATTGTGCCACGCCCAACAGAAATAACCCAGGTGGGCGACTTTAAAATCAGGATCTCCTCCGTAGCTAATAGCAATTCCCACCTTAGAGTTTACAAAGACTTACGGGTAGAAAAGCCACACTAAGTAATTTACTACACCGCACCTGGCTTCACTGTTTACTAGCTAAGTGACGATCTGAGTTTCTTAACTTCTCTGTCTCAGTTTCTTCATCTGTAAAATGAGGATAATGTATCTAATTCATTAGGTTGTGGTGAGATTAAATGAGTATTACTGGTTTGTAAAATCCTGTGTACATGAAGTACTTAGAATAGGGCCTAGGACAAAGTATTGCTCAGTAAATATACCAAAAAAACCAAACTCACTGCTATCGAGTCAGATCCGACTCATAGTGTCCGCTCCTTGGGTTTCTGAGGTGGTATCGCTATGAAAGTAGATTGCCCAGTGTTCCTTCTGAGGAATGGCTGGTGGGTTTGAACCGCCAGCCTTCTGGTTAGCAGTCAAGTGCCTTAGGCACTACGCCACCAGAGCTCCTCAGTAAATATTAGCTGCTATTATTATTGTTGTTAATTTTTAAAAACTTAAGTTTTCTTGAAAACAGGCAGATAAAGAAAAAAGCAAAGCAAATTAGAATAAGCATAAAAGTAATGAATGCTCTCTCATAAAAAGAAGGGAGATGAATGGCAGGGATGTTAGTATCTCTTGAGGGCCATAGTGCTGCTGGCAGTTCTTTCCTGAGCTGGCATTTCAGACAGCTAAAACCTTAAACCTTTCTTTCATTGTATTTTGTACGTGTTTACCATATTTTTGCTATAAACCAAAAAAAAAAAAAAAACTAAATGCCATTGAGTTGATTCTGACTCATAGCGACCCCCTTTGGGTTTCCGAGGCGGTAAATCTTTATGGAAGTAGATTGCCTTCTGCAGAGTGGCTGGTGGGTTTGAACTGCCAACTTTTTGGTTAGCAGTCAAAATTTTCATTTGAACTTTGTAAAGTGGTCTTAATTTTTCTATTTGAAGGCTTTGTTACTTTTTCTCCCCATTTAAATATTTTAAAACCATAATATTCCTGGTTTGATTTCTTTCTCTACCCACAAAATCAACTTCATTTTATGCTATATCTTCCAGCATATATTTTGGCCATGCTTTCAGAGATCAAAAGCCCTTTAAGACAGTCTGATAAATCACTTTTTTAGACTACAGCCCAGATAGTCTTATGGTAACTAAATTCCATTGCAATTGCAGTGAAGAAATATTAATCAGAGATAAGCCAGTGAACATATGTAGCCATTCTGTATACTATTATCTTTTTAAAATCTGCTTTTCTTTCTTTCCCTCCATCCTGCTTTTCCATTTTTTTTTTTTTTTTTTTGTTCTTTCAGCATGGTAGCTAATGACCTGATTCATCATTGACCAAAGAGTTACAGCTTTTCAAAGCCCCCCCATTTTTTTATTTATTAAACTTTTTTGTATTTTGTTTTAAAACATGAAGTACCAAGTTTTTGAAGACCATCACTTACCATCATTATGCATTCAAGATTTGAGTTTGAATAACCTCATCAAGACTTAGATCCTCTTCAAAAGCGTCAAGTCTCATCTGCATTAAAGCTCTCCATTGAACCTGCTCATAAAAGTAAAAGCTTAAAGGGACTAAAATCCGTTAATACATTCCATTTTATATCCTTTCATCTGACTTCACATCAGTTTCCTTGGCCTTGCAGGTCATATTGCTTATGTATTTTTTTAGACTAGAGACAAAGAAACAGTGCTTTCCAAAAAAATACATGTTCTGTAGTTCTGTTTTCATCAATAGAAAAGTATAAACCAGGACTTTGAAGCTGTTCATTCCAGTTTAATCCCCTGCTGAGAATTTGCCTTTCCACTTCAGATACGCTGAATCATAATCTACAGTTTAACAAGAGTCCCAGGTGATTCTTTTGTAGGGGATCTTGTTAGAATGTAGATTCTACTTTTGTCTATCTGGGGTGGAAGAACCTGTTTGAAGCTGCAGTGTAAACTTGGCATGGTAAGTTTGGAGTCAGGCCTTTTGTTGTATCCTATGACAAATAACTTGAGTCAACAATGAGAAATTGAAGATCTAAGTAGTAAAAATAACTGAGTTTAGATTATACTCTGAGGCTGTGTGGTTTAGAGAAAAGAGCCCCCAAGCTAAAATTTCATGGTTCTTATTTTATCTGTGCCTCTTACTAGGTATATAACTGGGAAAGTCACTCAGTCCTCTCAAAGTGAATCTGATATCTTCCCTGCCTACCTCCAGGCTTGTGTTGTTGTTGTTATTATGTGCTGTTGAGTC
Organism: Orycteropus afer afer; assembly: GCF_000298275.1. Lineage (NCBI taxonomy): Eukaryota > Metazoa > Chordata > Mammalia > Tubulidentata > Orycteropodidae > Orycteropus > Orycteropus afer. The sequence goes on from NW_006921619.1 coordinate 8,166,959, forward strand.
GACTCATAGCGACCTTATGTACAACAGAACAAAACACTGCCTGGTCCTGTGCCAGCCTCATGATCTCTGCTATATCCGAGCCCATCACTGCAGCCACTATGTCAGTCCATCTCATTGAGGGCCTTCCCCTCTGTCATTGACCCTCCACTTTACCAAGCATGACACCCTTCTCTAGAGAATGGTCTCTTCTGACAACATGACCAAAGTAGGTGAGACAAAGCCTGGCCATTCTCGCTTCCAAGGATCATTCCAGCTGTACTTCCTCCAGGGTAGATTTGTTAGTTCTATTAGCAGTCCACGATACTTTGCCAACACCACAACTCAAAAGCATCAACCCTTCTTCAGTCTTCTTACTCATTGTCCACATCTCACATGCTTATGAGGTGATTGAAAATACCGTGGCTTGGGTTAGGCACATCTTAGTTCAGGGTTGTAGTAAGGATAAAATGAAATAATGTACATAAAGAAGACTTTTATATAAAACATGCAGTATAGATGTATGGATCAGGCAGTGTTTTGTTCTGCTGTGCATGGGGTCGCTGTGAGTTGGAAACGACCTGACAGCACCAAACAGCGACAACAAGACATATGGTTCTGTTACATGCTTGCACATCATTTCTTTCAGCTGTTGGTTCTGGGAAGGTAGATTTCATGCACACAGAGAATCTGTACTATGTCCAGGCTGGAAAATGGTATGAAGGTTATGTTAAAAGTTTTCCTCTAGGTACATGGGATACTGTTATGGGCTAATTCTGAGAAGGAGGAAGACTATAAATTTCCCTTAAATTGGAAGTTAGCACATGTTAGTTAGGGCAGTTAGGGATTGTAACATTTTACTCATTGATGAAATCTTTCACAGTTTTTTTTTTTTTAATGTAAGAACATAAAATTTTACAGAGAATCTACCAGGGCAAAAGAAAATATTGTTTTAGTTATATCTATATATGTTTGTGTATTTGTATTTGTGTACTTGATCATTAAATAAAATGTATTTTTCCTACTAATTGGAGTCATTGTTCTATGCATTTGATACCTTAGAAGATGTAATGTTTCTTCTCACTTCATACTGCTGCTTGTGACAAAGGAATTCACAATTAATATCAACTTTACTTTTGATCTGATATTTTTTATTTCATAGCACAGAGAAGCCCTGTTAGCTTTATGGGCATTTTATGTAATATTTCTCATACCATCTGCTCTGATCCCTAGATTATTAGGGCATCTAGTGGTTGATTAAACTTAAAATTAGTAGAAAGATTGTATTAAATATTTTTCTTTGAAAATTAATTTTTTTTCATCTTTCTGGCATAATGGAGCATGAAAAATTCCCACTTAATTTAGCATTATTTGAGTACCCAGTGTAGAGAAGCTATAGAGAATATAATGACTATGGTGGGGTGTTTGATGGTCTCTAGAAGAGAAAATACCAATTTTTTTTTTGTCTGAATAACTAAGTTTCTCTGGGTGAGTGATTTAAGACAAATAAGGCACTGCCATTAACTTGGGAGCTCTGGTAGCATAGTGCCTAAGGCATATGACTGCTAATGAGAAGGCTGGCAGTTCAAACCCACCAGCCATTCCTCAGAAGGAAGATTGGGCAGTCTACTTCCATAGTGATACTGCCTTGGAAACCCAAGGAGGGTTTGCTATGAGTCAGATGTGACTTGACGGCAGTAATTTTTTTTTGTTTTTGTTTTTTTAGACCATTAACTTATTCAGCCAGCATTGAATTAATTAATTCAATTTAGGGAAAGCCCTAAAAAAAGATATCTACCTTTTTGGTGATAACATGGTTATAACTTTCACACTATCCATGAATGATAGGGAATTGTTTCTTCCTCCAAGTATTGTACATTCTAATTCATGGATGTGTAACTAATTCTTTAGTTTAAGTGTACTGAAATGCTATACGTACAATCCTGGCATTGTTTATTTTGGCTTTGGTGGAAGATTGTAGAGGATACTGATTTTCTTTCTTTACAAGTTGTATGAATGTATACAATCTTGTTGTTATTGTTAGGTGTCATTGAATTGGCTCCGACTCACAGTATCCCCATGTACAACAGAATGAAACACTGCCTAGTCCTGCACCATCCTCACAGTCTTTGCTATGCTTGAGCCCACCATTGTAGCTACTGTGTCAATCCACATGTGTGGGTTCAGTTCCAGACTTGAAGGGCAAGTAGGGGCCATAGTCTCAATGGTTCCATCAGGCTCTATCAGACCAGGCAAACTTGGTCCCTTTTTTTTCCCCCAAATGATTTTGAGTTTTGTTCCACATTGTTCTCCCTCTCTATTCAAGATCTTCTACATAGATCCCCTTCCAAGTGATTGACAGTGGTAGCCAGGCACTATCTAGTTCTCGTCTCTTAATCGTATAGGCTGAGGGTCGCATGGTGTACCAGTCACTAGGACTAATTGTTTCCATGAATCTTTGGTTTTCTTCATTCTTCTTTGCTCTGAACGAGGAGAGGCCCATTGTTGCATCTAGATGGCTACTTGTAAGCTTTTAAGATCCGAGTCGCTACTCACCAAAACAGGAGGTGGAACAATGTTTTGTGTAGTGTGTTATGCCAATTGAGCTTGATGTCTCCCCTGCGACTGTCATCCCAAGGCCACAGGTTCAACTACTCACTTCCTCTGGGTAGCTGGCTGTGGCCAAGAAGTGACTACAACCTTGTCCCTTGTCAGGTCTACTATATACCTGGGAATTCTTACCCACATACAAATACACTTGTAGAAACACTGTCTGCCAACCCTATTCATGGTCTTGGGCACACTCCCATCTGCATAGACATACCTGATAGTTCAGCCTGTCCACCCACATATATCCACCTATGTAGCCATGTTTACCTTCCCTGACAATGCAGTACTGTATGTGCAAAAGGATTCATCTTTGTTGTCTGTACCTCCCATGTACCTCTCTCTGTCTTCCTCTTCCTCATTGCCACCATGTTGATTACTTACATTTGGTACATTGCCCTTCTCTTCACCCAAATTAATACTTGTCTCTACCTATCTAACAGTGTTCCCTCTCCTCCCTTCCCACCCCTGGTAACCAACAAAGAAAATTTCCTTCCGTATATAAACCTTTCCTTGACTTTTACAATAACGGACTAATACAGTACTGTCCTGTGATTGACTTATTTCACTCAGCATAATGTCTTCCAAGTTCATCCACATTATGTGGTGTTTTGCAGATTCTATGTTATTCTTTAGGGTTGCATAGTATTCCGTTGTGTGTATGTACCATAATTTGGTTATCCATTCTTCAGTTGATGGACCTAGTTTGTTTCCATCTTTTGGCTATTGTAAATAGTGCTGCAATGAACATGGGTGTGCATATGTCTGTTCTTGTCCTGGCTATCACTTCTTTAGGATATATACCTAGTAATGGAATGGCTGGGTCAACCACGCTAATCTCTGTATTGTTCCAATTTTAGTATATGTGTTGCTGAAGCAAGCTCTGCTACAACTATTGAATTTTCTTCAGCAAAATTTTACTTGCATGTGCTATTAATGATGATGTTTGATAATTTCCACATTCTGTTGGATCACCTTTCTTTGGAAAGGGCACAAATATGGCTCTCTTCCAGTCTCTTGGCCAGGTAATTATCTTTTTGTTGAAACATCTCTGGGTATTCCATCAATTCCTGGATCCTTGTTTTTCATGAGTTCTTTTAGCTAACTTGGACTTCTTCCAGTACCATTGGTTCTTGATCATATACTACATTCTGAAATAGTTGGACATCGACCAATTCTTTTTGATACAGTGACACTGTGTGTTCCTTCTATCTTCTTTTGATGCTTCCTGCATCATTCAGTATTTTGCCCGTAGAATCCTTCAGTATCGCAACTCAAGGCTTGAATTTTTTTCTTCAGTTCTTTCAGCTTGAGAAATGCCAAGTATGTTCTTCCCTTTTGGTTTTCTAACTCCATGTCTTTTTGAGCTGCCCTTTGGAATCTTCTGTTCAGCTCTTTTATTTCAGCATTTCTTGTCTTCGGTTTAGCTACTCTCCATTTGAGGGCAGGTTTCACAGTCTCTTCTGACATCTATTTTGGTCTTTTCATCATTTGCTGTCTTTTTTAATGACCATTTGCGTTCTTCACGTATGATGTTCTTGATGTCATCCCACAACTCATCTGGTCTTCTGTCATTGGTGTTCAGTGCCTCAAGTCTGTTCTTCAGATTGTCTCTAAATTCAGGGGGAATGTAATCAAGATTGTATTTTGGCTCTCATGGACTTATTTTAATTGTCTTTAGCTTCAGCTTGAACTTGTATTCGAGCAATTAATGATCTGTTCCACAGTCAGTTCCTAACCTTGTTTTGACCGGTAATATTGAGCTTCTCCATTGCCTGTTTCCACAGATTTAGTTGATCTAATTTCTGTGTATCCCATCTGGCATGGGCCATATATAGAGTTGCCGTTTATGTTGTTGAAAAAAGGTTTTTGCAATGAGTTAGTCATTGGTCTTGCAGAATTCTATCATGCGATCTCTGGTGTCGTTTCTGTCACCAAGGCCGTATTTTCCAACGGCAAATGAGTCTTCTTTGTTCCAGCTTTCACATTCCAATCCTGATAATTATCAATACTTCTTGATTGTGTTATACAATCCTAGTAACATGAATATCTATCAGAAGATTTAAATGTAGAATCCAACTGTTTCATTTCTCCTGAACAGTCATGCCAAACTTCATGCATTAGTGGAGATGGAATGAATTGCCAAGATTGCACAAATTGAGGCTCTTATTTGTATGACAATTGGCAGCAGTGGCCTAAAGTCTCATCACTGTATATGGTCAGCTTTATGTTCTCCCCAAAAAATTACACTGACATTTGTCACTTCTACATGTAGAAAGTAGAAACTACCCTAGGAAAAAGGTCAAAAAAAGAAATAAGACTACCTCAGCCATCCTTGATCACTCCTTTCTGAACCCTGATATCTAGTTTGTCATAAAATTTTACCTTTTCTAACTCCTAAATATCTTTCAAACAGTTTATCTCGTTCTGTTCTCCTATCCATCATCCTTATTTGTTTTACCATCATTCATCTTTGCCTGAATTTCTGTAATAGCTCGTTCCTGGCTACCTGTATGCAACCTTCCCTCTGATCTAACTGCTTTTGAAGCTATCTTTTAAAAAATATATCTGTAATCCTTTTAGTTCCCTGCTGTAAACTTTGGTAGCTTATTGTGCTTTCAATTCAATCCACCTCTTTAATGTGCCTTCAAGGCCTTGTATGATCTGGTCCTTATTTATTACTATAGTCATTTTTCTTTGCCTACTAAGGGTCTTCCAGTTCCCTGAAGATGTTACTTTTATTTTCTTCAGGTTTTTGCAGATACTTTCTGCTTGTAATGCTCTCCTCCCTTGTATCCCTTTTCACTACCTCACTCTTGCTTATATTACAGTTCTCATTTTACATATTTCTTCAAAGAATTCTTGTCTTCCTTTACACCCCAGACTAGTTTAGACATCCCAATTACTTTTTCCACAAATGACCCAGTTCTTCTCACATCTAGCATACTTGTAATTATTTGGTTAATCATTTGTTAAAAATCTTACACTCAGTACTAAGGCTTCCTGCAGACACGAACTGGTGTGTATATTATTTACCACTGTATCCCCAGTTTAGGGAAATGCCTAGCAAATAGTTAGGATTCAGTAAATATTTGTGGGAAGCTACTCTTTTCACATAGTTATTTCAGATATTGTAAATTCTTCCAAGTTATCTGTCTTAAAAACTTTCCAGTTGCTTCCTATCACTCTGAATAGATGCCAGTGACTTTATGGTCTCCAGGGTCTAATGTGATCTGTCTCTTCTCTCCTCTTACTCTCTATCATCATTTACCAATCTCTCCAAGCCACTGTGGTCTCCTAGCTGATCCTCAGAAATGCCAAGCTTTCTTTTTCTCAGGACTTTTGTGCTTGATATTCCTAGTGTTTAGAATGCTCTTGTCTTATATATCTATATGGATCAATCCCTCATCTAGTCCAGGTCTCAGGTTGTGATATGTGACCTCAGTGAAGCCTTCTCTGCTCACTCTGTTTAAAATTATAACCTCATAGCCACCCTGTGACATTACTATCCCCCTTTCCTGCTTTATTTTTTTCCCATGGTATTTATCTCTGCCTGACAAACTGTCAGTGTTTCTCTCAGTGCCCAGAACAGTACCTGAAATGTGGTAGGCACTTCAAACCAAACCAAACCCACAGCCATCAAGTGGATTTCTATTCATAGCGAGTCTGTAGGACAGAATAGAACTGCCCTATAGGATTTCCAAGGAAGCTCTGGTAGCATAGTGGCTAAGGCACTTGACTGCTCACCAGAAGGCTGGCGGTTCAAACCCACCAGCCACTCCTCGGAAGGAAGGTTGGGCAATC
>NW_006921619.1:8181080-8182599 GCF_000298275.1 Orycteropus afer afer
AAAAGAATGTATATTGTGCTGCTGTTGGGTGAAGTGCTCTGTAGATGTCTGTAAAGTCAAGTTGGTGGATTGTATTGTTTAGATCTTCTGCATCTTTGCTGAGTTTCTTTCCAGTTGTTCTATCTTTCATTGGAAGTAGTATATTAAAGTCTCCCACTATGACTATGCTATCATCTATTTGCATTTTCAACTCTTTTAAAGTCTGATTTATGTATTTTGGGGCTCTTTCATTAGGTCCATACATATTCATTATGGTTATATCTTCTTGTTCAGTTAATCCTTTAATCATTATATAATGTCCTTCCTTGTCTCGTATCGTGGTTTTTGTCTTAAAGTCAATTTGATCAGAAATTAATATTGCCACTCCTGTTCTTTTACAGTTGCCATTTGCTTAATATATCTTTTTCCAAATTTTGATTTTTAGTCTATTTTTGTCTTTGTCTCTAAGATGTGTCTCTTGCAGACAGCGTATTGATGGGTTTTGTTTTCTTATCCAATCTGCAACTCTTCGTCTCTTGAGTGGTGCATTTAATCCATTAACATTCAGTGTAATTATCGGCAAATATGAATTGGTTGCTATCATTTTATTATGTGCTTTTTCATGGTGTCCCTGGTTTCTTTGTTCCATATTATTATCTGTGCTGAGCTCATTGTTTATGACTTGTGTTAAATTTTCCTTTGTTGCTGTTGTTTTAGTATATGCTGAATACTTGTGCTTGTTCTCTTTTTTATTGTGATGTGAAGGTTTATCATTTTTCTTTGAAGTTACCCTGTGATTTATAATATTCTCCTCGAGTTTAGAACAGTCCATTCTATCTTACAACTCTCCTGACTTCCTCAGCATTTAGAAGTTCTGTAACTACACAATATTTTCCCTCTTTTTGGTTTGTAGTTGTCCTCATTTGCCAATTATTGTCTCTGGTTCCCTGTTTAGAATCTTGTAAGCTTATTTTACTTTGAATATGTCCATAGCTGTGGTTTCTGGGTTACATCATCTTGTGTATTAATGGTTGGTTGTTGTTTGCTATTTTTGGTTCTCTGTTAAGAAGACTCCCTTCAGTATCTCTTGTAAGGTCAGTCTGGTTTTAACAAATTCCCTTAGTTTCTGCTTATCTGGAAATCTCCTAATTTCACCATCATATTTGAGGGACAATTTTTCCAGGTATATAATTCTTGGTTGAAAATTTTCCTCTTTCAGGGTTTTATATATACCATCCCCATTGCCTTCTTGCTTACATGGTTTCTGCTGAGAAATCAGAGCTTATTCTTACTGGTTGTCCTTTGTAAGTAACTTTTTGTTTTTCCCATGCTGCTTTTAGGATTCTTTCTTTGTCTTTGTTTTTGATGAGTTTGATGATGATATGTCTTGATGATTTTGTTTTGTCTATCCTGTTTGGGCTTCGTTGGACTTCCTGAATAGATATATTCTCATCTTTCATCATATCAGGAAAGTTCTCTTGTAACAAATCTTGGACAATTTTCTCATTGGTTTTATTTTTCTCTTCCTGTTCTGGAATTC
>NW_006921619.1:8183183-8185506 GCF_000298275.1 Orycteropus afer afer
AAGGAAGCAGTGGCTCTTTCTCACTCAGTAAGTGAAGCTCCAGGAGGTGTGGGTGTAGTTGTGTCATATGGGGACTGTTGCTGTCTTCCACTCAGTTAGACAAAAATAACAATTGAATAACCATCAAAAAAGTAAAAGCAAATGGACAAAACACACACTGTGTAATCACACAGGAACAATAACCAAGAAAGCAAAAAAAAAATGCAATATATGGGGAGAGTGCAATATGAGAAGAAAGGGAGAAAAGGAGAATAATGAAGAAAAAAATGGGAAAAATGCAAAAAAGAAAAACAAGAAACAGGATTAACCACAAGTAAGAAAAAAAATTGCACCCAGGGACAGGAAAAAGGAAAATTGCTTAAAACTAGAACCTGGGAGGGGAAGAATAAAGAATGATAGTAAGAAGGACAAAAGTAATAATAATAATAGTAGTTTCAAAGCAGGCAACAATAAACTAAAAAACAGAAAAAGAAGAAAAATATCAGGGCAGGACAGTACAGGGCACCCAGGCTCTGCCCGAGCACACAGACTGGGGTGGAGTGTCTGCCAGCCCAGAGGGTGGGTAGGAGTGAGGGATGGCCGCACCTCCGTTCACCAAGAGGGTGTTGGGGTATAAGAATAATAAGGGGAATGTTGCACCTTTCCAGTTGTCCGCGTCTGGAATGTCCTTTCAGTTCCCTGCTAATGGATCCTGTTCTGAAGTCCCTGGAATCTGGGAGAACGCTGTTGTTTTAAATATCCAAATGGTGAAACCTCTCAAAAACATTCAAAATGGCTGTGCCCTCTGGACAGGTAAAAATCCACTGCTCAGCCCACCTTCCTCTCCGCTGCTTCCCTTTTTATTCACCAGCCACCAGAGCAGTCCTCCATGCTGTCCCTGGCTATCAGGGCTGATTCTTAGGTTGATTCTTAGATCCTGCCACCACTCGGCAATATCCAAGCTGTGTGTGCCATCAGGATCGCTGCCAGACCACTGCTCCATATTGTCCTTTTTTGGTATTTTCATGCAAATTCTTCTGCTAGTTGGCATCCACTTCTATATCCTTCCCCTCAAGGCTCAGGGGTCCAGGATTTTCTTCTGTATCTGTGTTAATTGGTTCCCCTTTTCTTTGTTGAAGAGGGTCTGTGCAGTCTTTCTGCCTATTCCACCATCTTACTAGAACTAGTAAAATTAAATCTTAATCCTACGCCCTTTTTCAGGGTTGAAAGAAGGGAACTAAACCAATAGTAGACTTTTAGGGAAATGATGGAAACACGTTTTTTAAAAATCATTATGTTTTACATATTTGAAGGAAAAGAAAGGAAGACACATATGTATTTTAAAATTTTTTGTTGTGATTTGGGTGAAAGTTACAGAGTAAATGCATTTTCCATACAGCGTTTCATACACATTTTGCTTCCATGACATTGACTACAATCTCCACAGTATAACAGCTCTCTTCCTACTTCCCCCTGAAGTTACCTCTTTCCTGTGTCCTTCTTTCCTGTGCATTCTTGCCCCTGAGCTGTCTCCCTGTGCAAATACTGCCCTTCTGTTCTCTCATGATTGATTGTTCTAAGGAGTGTATCTTCCTGATGTAAATGTTCACCCTATTCACCTCTCTGTTGTTTGGCTGTAAGCCATGGGAGTGAGTTCAGTTCCAGGCCTACAGGGCACATAGAGGCCACAGTCTCAGGGATTTCACCAGGCTCTATCAGACCAGTCAGCCTGGTCTTTTTTTATGATTTTGAGTCTTCTTCCACATTGTTCTTCTGCTCTATCCAGGATCTCCAGCACTGATCCCTTTCCCAGTGGTTGATAGTAGTAGCTGGGTACTATGTAGTTCTTCTGGTCTTGTGGTCATATAGGCTGAGGTTCACATGGTCCACTAGTTCCTTGGAATAATTGTTTCCATGTGTCTTTGGTTTTCTTCATTCTTCTTTGCTCTGGTTAAGGAGAGAATAATTATTGCATCTAGATGGCCACTTGCACGCCTTTAAGACCCCAGTCACTACTCACCAAAGTAGAATGTAGAACGATGTTTTTGCCAATTGATGTTATGCCAGTTGAGCCTGATGTCCTCTACAACCATGGTCCTAAGCTCTGGGCAATAAACTTAAGCCTTTTTGTAAAACTTTGTAAATGTCAAACTTTGTATACTAAGATCAGGAAGAAAGACCTTGTGATCTATTTGTTTATTTATTTTAATTGTGCTTTGGGTGCAGATTTATGGAGCAAAATTTGTCTTACATTCAACAGTCTGTGTACATTTGATTTCACACCCTGAATACTATGTTGTTGTTGTTGTTGTTGTTTGCCGTCGAGTCGGCCCCGACTCATAGC
>NW_006921619.1:8185862-8186941 GCF_000298275.1 Orycteropus afer afer
AGCACAGTGCCTAAGGCATCTGACTGCTAACCAGAAGGTTGGTGGTTCAAACCCATCAGCCACTCTGTGGAAGCAAGACTGGGCAATCTACTTCCATAAAGATTTACTGCCTCAGAAACCCAGTGGGAGTCACTATAAGTCAGACTCAACTCGACAGCAGTGGGTTTGGTTTTTGATTTTCTCTTTGAAGTAGATAGTTGGTGACTTAGAAATAAGTTTTTATACAATCAACTGAATTGGTGTGGAGGATGGGAAGTTAACTGAATGAATTAGACATAAAAAAATCTTCTACCAATGTGGAAACCAACATCAGAATTCTTCTACATGTGTGCAGTTAAAGGGGAAATTACATAGCACATATCTTTGTTCGCTGTACATCTACTTTCCTAATTGTGTATTGTCTTTTTTTTTTGTCTTTTAAAAATGAATATTAGAGTTGTGGGGATACTTACAATACTTGCAGGTCAGTCAGAGGCAGAGCAGAGGGTATGGGGATGAACTGCAGAACTTTCAGTAAATTCCATAGTACTTGACTAAACACAGCTGATGTTTTGAGGCCGAAGATGAGAATGTTTTGCTAAAAGGTGTTTCACTGGCAAAATGTGCTAACTCTTACTGAACTTTTTCTTCTTTTTTACTTTACTCATTTCTGTCTTTGATTGAAGGACCTCTGGTGGCGTAGTGAATAAGGCATTTGGCTGCTAACTAGAAGGTCAGCTATTCAAACCCACCAGCTGCTCCATGGAAGGAAGATAGGGCGATCTACTTCCATAAAAATTTACAATTTCAGAAACCCAGTGGGGGTTGCTATGACTAGGAATCGACTTGATGAGAGTGAGTTTGGTTTTTTGGTTTTATCATTGATTTGGAGGTAAAGAGTATTTTTAAAGTCAAATCTTATTTCATTTTTTAAAAATTGTGATTTGGGTGAAAATTTACAGAGCAAATTGACTTTCCATACAACAGTTCACATACACTTTGTCTCATGACATTGACTACTATTTACCCCAATGCAACAGCTCCCCTCCCACTTCCTCCTAATAGTTACCTCTTCCCTGTGTCCATCCCTCCATGCACTC
>NW_006921619.1:8187041-8187670 GCF_000298275.1 Orycteropus afer afer
CGACGGCAAATAACAACAACAACAACAAAGTTAATGCCTAGAAGGTCCTGCATAGTGGCCAATGGCAGATTGTAAATTTAAAGATCAAGGTTGGTGCTTGGTTTGACAGTAGGTATACTAGTGAGCTTTATCAGAAATGGTGATTGGACTGGAATCATGAACTGTGTGGCACAAGATATAGACATTTGAGTCTAGAAAACCTATTTGATTTAACTTTAAGAATTCGTGAAATTACTCTTCTAAAAACCCTTGCTTTGTGACTTAGGAAAATATTTTCCCTGTTTGTGTAAAACATACACAGTTTTCCCATTGTGAAACTGCTGTGTCTGAGAGAACAATCACACCTACCAAACTCTGAGTCTAGGACATTTCCAAGGTTGACCCAAACTTAGTAATTGAATATTTTTGAATGTCCACTGTTAAAGATACCAGTCAGCATATTAATTACTCCTAGTGTTTTCTACTCTAATCATGAAGTAGTCTCAGAATCCAGTCTTTGTGGCTCTTTGAGGTATAGAGCTCTGGTAGCACAGTGCCTAGGGAGCTCTGGTAGCATAGTGGCTAAGACACTTGCCTGCTAACCAGACGGCTGGCGGTTCAAACCCACCAGCCACTCCTCGGAAGGAAGG
>NW_006921619.1:8189725-8190286 GCF_000298275.1 Orycteropus afer afer
CCCTCCATGCACTCCTGTCCCCTGAGCTGTCTCCCTGTGAATAAACAGCCATTCTACCATAATTTTTATCTCCAAGGAGTGTATCTACCTCAGGTAATGTTCAACTAATAGGCCTGTCTTTTGTTTGGCTGGAAGCCACAAGAGTAGGTTCAATTCCAGACCTGAAGGGCAGCTAGGGGCCATAGTCTCGGGTTTTACCACGCTCTATCAGATCAGCAAACCTGGTCCCCCCCCTTTTTTTTTTTCCAAATGATTTTGAGTTCCACATTGTTCTCCTCTATCCAGGGTCTCCTACATAGATCCCCTTCTGAGTGGTTGACAGTGGTAGCTGGGCACTATCTAGTTCTTCTGGTCTCATAGTCATATAGGCTGAGGATCTCACGGTGTACCAGTCGCTAGGGCTAATTCTTTCCATAAATCTTTGGTTTTCTTCATTTCTTGTTTGCTCTGGATGAGGAGAGACCCATTGTTGCATCTAGATGGCTGCTGCAAGCTTTTAAGATCCCAGTCGCTACTCACCAAAGTAGGAGGTGGAACAATGTTTTGTGTAGTATGTTATGA
>NW_006921619.1:8190386-8194245 GCF_000298275.1 Orycteropus afer afer
GGGTTTGAACCGCCAGCCTTCTGGTGAGCAGTCAAGTGCCTTAGGCACTATGCTACCTGAATACTATACCTGCCCATAATGCACATTCCTCCCCTCCCATCCTTGTGACCACCCCTTCCCTGTGCCCTTCTTAACTGTGTACTCCTGTCTGTCTAGCTTTCCCTGGGTGTGAATGCTGCCCTCCTGGTGCCTCATGACCAATTGCTCTAAGGAGTATATCTCCCTAGAGTAGGTGGGTGCATTGCCCTAGGGTAGGTCTTTCTACTGTTGGAATGAAAGCCAGTCTTTGGGAGGGAGTCCAATTCTAGGTCCTAAAGGTAACCTGGGGTCATAGTCTTGGGTGTTCCACCAAGCTCTATCCAATCAGTATTCTGGTCATTTTTGTTTCTTTGAATTTTGTTCCACATTTTTCTTCCCACTCTATTCAGGATCTCCAGTTTTGATCCCTTCTTGAGTGGTTGGCATTGATAGCTGGCACCATCTAGTTTTTCTTGTCTCAGGGTCCATCATATCCTTGGACTAATTGTTTCCAACTAGCTTTGATTTTCTTCACTCTTCTTTGCTTCAGATGAGAGGAGACCAATAGTCGCATCCTAGATGGCTGATCGAAAGCTTTTCAGACCCCAGTGGCTACTCACCAAAGTAGGTTGTGGAACAAGATTTTTATGTACTATGTTGTTCCAGTTGGGATTGATGTCCCCTGACAGTATGGTCCCGAGTTGGCATGCCTGGTGATTCTCTCTCTCAAGGTGTTAGGTTGTCTCTGAGAGGTTACTCCAACTCTATCTTATGTTGCTTCTGTAACGAGTGTGGCTAATTTTGTATCACTCATATCTATGTAAGATTATCTTCAGCTAAATCTATCCTTGGTCTAGGATACATTCCTGTTCACTGACTCCCACCCGATCTTCTCACTTGTCTATGCATTTATCTGTAGTGTGGTGTTTGGTGTTAGTGGTAATGCAGTATTGTGCATATACTGTTATTCACCTCTGTTGTCCATATCTTATGTGCACGTTTCAGTGTCCTTCCTTTCCCCTGTCATCATGCTGGTCACAGACTATTTCCATATTGTCCCTCCCCTTACCCAAATCAGCATGTGATCCCCAGACTAGTCCAAAATTTTCCCTCCCCTTCCCTCCTATCTCCAGTAACCTACAAAGTGAGTTCCCTTCCCTAAGTAAACCCTTCCTTGACTTTCTACAGTAATAGGCTCATACGATATTTGTCCATCTGTGATTGATTTATCACAGCATAATGTCCTCCAAATTCATCCACATTGTAAGATGATTCAAGTATTCTTCATTATTCTTTAATGTAGCATTGTATTCCATTGTGTGAATGTACCATAATTTGGTCCGTTCATCTGTTGGTGGGCATTTAGGTCGTTACCATCTCTTTGCTATAGTGAATTGTGCTGTAATGAACCTGGGTATGCATATGTCTGTTTGTGTCCTGTCTCTCATCTCTTCAGGCTATATTCCTAGTCATGGAATTGCTGAATCAAATTATATTTCTATTTTCAGTTTCTTAAGGAAACACCATACCATTTTCCACGGTGGTTGTACCATTTCACAGTAATGAGGACACATGGTAAGAACACAATGGAACTGTTAAAATAGACATTAAAGACTAAGTCATGCAAAGGGAAAGTAATTTTACTAAAAGAATTATGAACAACCTATTGCTGATGAAATGATCATACTGGATTATGTTAATCCTCAAGTATACATCATTCTACCTAATTTTAAGTGTATTAATTAGATTTGCTTTATATATTTTATGTCACATTTTAAAAAATAAAGCATCTCTTTATTTTAACCTTTGATGAGGAACAGGAGAAAACTTCAGAGCCATCAGTGTAAAAGTACTGCAGAAGTCATCATATTTTTTATAATAAGTGATGTAGAAGCAGAAAGATCTTGTTTTCAATAAAAGTGTTGAAGTGGCAGAAAGACAATATCCCCCAACATCTTTGCTGACACAAATTTTGCCATACAATGAGGACAGAAAAATATGTTCAGACTTTTAAATAAATTATATCCCAAACCATGTTCCTCAGAATGCCTGGCACAGCTTAAAGAGACTGCAAACCAAAAGTGTTGTGTAGTGACTTAAGTTTGGAAAATGCATTCCCTTTTGGAAATGTGTGATGCATATTCAAATTTTCCAAATTTATGTATGGCCAGAACCCCTTTTTGCTCTTAATAACCCTTGGAATAAGTTTTAAGAAATGCTGTTCTAGATTGCAAAATTCTTATTGTTAGGTGCCGTCAAGTCAGTTGCAACTCATATCGACCTTAAGTACAACAGAATGAAACACCGCTCAGTCCTGTGCCATCCTCACTATTGTTGCTGTGCTTGAGCCCATCATTGCAGCCACTGTGTCCATCCATCTTGATGAGGGTCTTTACCCTTTTTGCTGACCCTCTACCAAGCATGATGATGTCCTTCTCTAGGAACCAGTCCCTTTTGACAACATGACCAAAGTAGATGAGGTGAAACCTGGCCATTCTCAATTCTAAGAAGCATTCTGGCTATACCTCTTGCAAGACAGATTTGTTTGTTCTTCTGGCACTTCATGGTCTTGTCAGTATTCTTTGCCAACACTGCAATTCAAAGACTTCAATTCTTTGTTCTTCCTTATTCACCCTCCAGCTTTTGTACGCATATGAAGTGATTGAAATTTCTATGGGAAAAAAAAAGGCAGAAGATCCCGTGGGTTAGGCCAGGTGCTCTTTAATCTTCAATGTGAGTCTTTGCTCTTTAACACTTTAAAGAGGTCTTTTTCAGTATAGTATCTTGCAGGTTGCAAAATAAGAAATTTTAAAAATAAATACATACATATGTATGTGTACATATATATTTCCAAATAGCCCTCACTGCCTTCTAGTTGATTCTGATGCATCACAATCCTATAGAACAGAGTAGAATTGCCCTATGTGGTTTCCAAGGCTGTAAATCTTTACATGAGTTCAAACTGCTGACCTTGCGGTTAGCAGGCAAGCACTTAAACATTGTGTCACCAAGGATCCTTTTACATACACATTCACTCACTCACTGCTATCGAGTGATTCCAATCATAGCAACCTCCATTGGGTTTCCAAGGCTGTAAATCTTCATGGAAACAGACTGCCCCATCTTTCTTCATTGGAGCAGCTGGTGAGTTTGAACCACTGATCTTTTGGTTTGCAGCCAAGTGCCTTAACCACTATACCACTAGAGCTCCTTACATATACATTAAAATGAAAAAAAAACAAACCCACTGCCATCGAGTTGATTCTGACTCAGTGACCACCATTGGGTTTTGAGGTGGTTTTTGGTTACTTTGTGCTGCTCTAACAGATAATACCACAAATGGGTGGTTTTAACAAACAGGAGTTTACTCTCTTACAATTTTGGGCTCTAGGGGCTGGATGAAAGCCCTTTGACCTTAGGCTTTATCTCTGCCTCTTGCTCCTGACCCACGGAAACTGGAGGCTCTCTTTTCACTTAGGCAGCTCCTGGCTGCTGAGGCTGACAAACCCAAGGTCAACAAGTAAAATGGCACAGTCCTGATATTACCAAACCACATGGCAGGCCATTGATTCAAGTCCATTTAGAGTCCCACGATCAGCAAACAACATGGCAGGCTGCTGAACAACAAATTGGCCACATGCAGGATTCAAGCATGCCAAAAGCTGCTGATCATTCCCAAACTTCTCCTTCTGTACTGGAAGCAGATCACATCCCTAAGGCAGCTACTCAGCTGCTCACATTAGATTCCACCATGGAGTTGATTTCCAGTCTCATCAAGGGGAATACTACATCCAGTTAGTTGCCTAGCCACTCAAAACCAGGCCCAGCCAAGTTGACACAT
>NW_006921619.1:8194345-8195012 GCF_000298275.1 Orycteropus afer afer
AGTTGAGCTTGATGTCCCCTGTGATTATGGTCCTGAGCCCACTGGTTCAACTACTTGCTCCCTCTGGATAGCTGGCTGTGACCAAGAAGTGACTACAACCTTTCCCTTGTCAGCTCTACTATACACCTGGGAATTATTACAGATCATACAAATACACTTATAAGACCATTGTCTGCCAACCCTGTACATGGTCTTGGGTACACTTTCCACTTCATAGACATACCTAATAGTTCATCCTGTCCACCCATCTATCCAACCGTACGTGCATGTTTGTGTTCACTGACAACGCATTACTGTATGTGCAAAAGGGTTCATCTTTGTTGCCTGTACCTCTCATGTACCTCTCTATGTCTTCCTCTTCCTCAGTGCCACCATTTGGTACATTGCACTTCTCTTCACCCAAATCAATACTTATCTCTAGCTATCTAACAGTGTTCCCCCACCTCCCCTCCCACCCCTGGTAACCAACAAAGAAAATTTCCTTCCATACATAAACCTTTCCTTGACTTTTACAATAATGGACTAAAACAATATTTGTCCTTCAGTGATTGACTTATTTCACTCAGCATAATGTCCTCCAAGTTCACCCATGTTATGCAGTGTTTTGCCGATTCTAAGTTATTCTTTTGGGTTGCATAGTATTCCATTGTGTGTATGTACCATAGTT
>NW_006921619.1:8196226-8208828 GCF_000298275.1 Orycteropus afer afer
AGGAAGGTTGGGCAATCCTACTTCCGTAGTGATACTGCCTCGGAAACCCAAGGAGGGGTCGCTATGAGTCGGGGCCGACTCGACAGCACATAACAACAACAACACCACTTCTTTATGGAAGTTGATTTCCCCATCTTCCTTCTGTGGAGTGGCTGATGGGTTTGAACCACCAACCTTCTGGTTAGCAGTCAGATGCCTTAGGCACTGCGCCACCATTCTACAACAATATTTGATATACTCTAAAACTGAGTAAACAAATCCTGATTAATGAAGAATTTGTTATCCAGTGACTTTAATGAATGCTAACATTATTCCAAAATTGATACATTTGTACTAAATTGAATGTATAGTCATTAAATAAGTTGTACAATTTTGACCCACCTCATTACTTTTGTTTCTTGGAAACTCTTTACTTGGCCTTCTGGCTTTCCTCCTGCTTCTCTGACTGTTCCTCCCAGTTGTCTTTGTTGGTTTCTTCTCACTTTCTTGACCTCTAAACATTGGAGTGCCCCAGTGTTTACACCTTATCTTTTGGACCATTTTTCTTTTTTCTTTTCTCACTTCACTCACTTCTCTTGATGATCTCATCTATTTTCATGCCTTTAATACCATCTGTATTAATCAGCTTCATAGCAGCTGGTCTGGTTATGATGTTGACTATGTTCAAATTGAACTCCTAATCTTCTCTCTCATTAAACTTGCTTCTCTTTAGTTTTTCCGTCATGGTTATGGACAGTTCGATCATTGCTGTTTCTCAACTTTAGAGTTATCCTTGACTCCTCTCTTTCTTTCATACTCTACAATCTGATCCTTTAGAAAGTCCCACTGAATCTGCACTAAAAGTATAAGCAGAATTTGACTACCTCTGCGGCTTCCCCATGCACTTCCTTTCTGCTTCCACCCTTGTCCCTTTTAATCTATTAACACAGCAGACAAGATGATCCCGTTAGAACAGACGTCAGATCAAGTCACTCAGCTCAAAACTGTCCAATCACACTAATAAAAATGACAATAAAAGTAATATTAGTGAACTTCCCATCTTATAAATAAAAACCCATTACCTCTTGGACCTAATCATTTATTTCTCTTTCCAGGATTTACTCCCTTTAGCCACAGTGGCCTTCTTTCTGCTTTGCTGGGGATCCCTCTGCCTGGAATGCTGTCTGGATACCATCTAGCATGTTCCCTTATCTCCTGAAGGTCTTGACTCAGACACTGCTTGCTCAGTGAGGTCTTCATTAGCCATACTATCTGAAATCCACCTCTCCACCCAATATACTTTTTTATCTTCCTGCTTTCTTTTTTTCCTTGGCACTTCTCACTATGTAACATTCTATGTATTTTACTTATTTATACTGTTTCCTTCTTTGTCAGACGTTGGAATATAAGCTCTTGAGAGCAGGTGGTTTGTTTTGTCTTTTGATTTTGTTTACTGCTGTAGACAACAATTCCTTGCAGGGCCTAGAACAGGGTCTGAATCATAGAATGTACTAAATGAATATTTATTGAATGAATTTAGTGAATCAGCCACTTATGGGATTAATTATTTTGATGTCACTGAATATAAAATAATGAAAGATCCCCGTTACCAAAAAAAAAAAAATCAAAGTTGTTCTGAGATAATGTACAAAAAACCCAATTTCAATATACATTATACTTATTCCTTCAACTGATGATGAACATTTACTATTTAAACATATGCCATCAATATATGATTAAGAAATATTAATGCTAATATTAATCTAACAAGGTGGAATTCAGTAAATTGTTCTTGAATGGGCAAGGCAAGCATAGTCAATATAGTGGTGGTATCTTTTTCTGAATTTTCCAAAGCATTTAAAAATAAGTGTATATAAAATTGTGACTAATTTTATTTGGGTATAAAATTGTAACTAATTTTATTTGGGAGAAATAAAAGAGCACATATTAATAGAAAAATCACCACAGAAAGCACAAGATAAGAGGGGACTGGCTTCTAAATTTTTATTGTATTGCAATGCAACTGTTCTTATAAGCATGTGGTATTAGTACAGAAATAAATCAAAATATATAAGGAGCAAAATGGAAAACCCAGAATTAGATTTTGAAAGAAGCACAAAAAGATTTTTATAAAATGGAAAATAAAAACCTGACCCAGGAACAAAAATAGGCATGGATGCAAAATCAAGAAAAAAACAGCAGTATGTGAATTGCAGGACCCCCTGAGTATTGCAAACAGTAAAGCAGCCCCTGGTACCAGCTTAAAGGTTGGCATTTGGATCCCACCCAGATTCACCTCGGGAGAAGGGCCTTGCGATCTGCTCGTGTGGGGTCACGAGGCGGAAAACCCTGAGGAGCAGTTCTACTCTACACACTAAGCAGCTGGTTTTTTTGTTTAAATGTATATTGCAGATTCATGTCTAGAATAAATAAGTGAAACAAACACCAGGATACAGATGATTTATGAAATCATGTTGTTTCGAGATATTTAATAATAAGCATGGAATGCCATTATGCATTTTCTTAAGTTACAATGTACGCTAAAAAGAAAATTAAGAGCCATTAATAAACAGACCACATAAAAGAGAAAATGTGTTTTGTAGGTAATGTGATTTTAGATCAAAAACTATTTGCAGTTATATGTTGTTGTTTGCCGTCGAGTCGGCCCGACTTATGCAGTTATATATGAAAAGTAAATAAAATCTCTTGAATCTAAAAAATGTGCCCATTAAATTATGGGAAGAGAGTTTGTTTCGATTTAGGATGTAGAAAGTCACAAGAGAATGTTACTCCCACTGTAACAAAGAGGGAAAAACCTGGTAATCTACAAAATCATAACATTTCTTGAGCATATCAGAGACTTGAGGTAGGTCATAAGGCAATCAGGTGAATAGAAATTCCAAAGAAAGACAAGTCCCTCTGAGGAGAGATAGGACACAGGGACTGTTTCACCTTTGGCAGAGCATGGGAAGAAGTGGCAGCCACCATAAAAGTGGATAGGAAGAAAGCAGCTAATATTTTAAAAAATTCTTAAGAGGCTGAGTATGGGCTAGGATAACCCACACATAAAGGATGTGTATACTCACTCACAAATTATTTGTGCCTTCACCAGTGCTCAGAAAAAGATTAGGGAGGATAAGAAAGTGGAGAGAGCCAACCTTCAGTGATGCACAGTCACAAAAGCCCTACCAGCTTTTACCAGACTTCCTCTCATGAAGCGAAAACCTTAAGCTACTGGGAAAGGGACAGGGTATCCATCCATCCCCCCAGGATCCAGGCAAAGATCTGTTACTTCTAGGGGTAGAGTAGAAACAAAAGCCATCTCGATTTTGACTCATAGTGACCCCCTTTGGATTTCTGAGGCAGTAAATCTTTACAAAAATATAGTCCAGTTTTCCTTCCACAGAATGGCTGGTGGGTTTGAACCACCAACCTTCTGATTAGCAGTCAACTGCCTTAGGCACTATAACACCAGAGCTCCTTTCTAGGGGTAGAGTAGAAGCAAAGCAGTCTACCTAGGAGGAGGGGCTGGGAACTCTCCAGCTGTGTCTGTGGCTACCTTCTTAGTGTGGGGCCTGGGTGCTAGAGGGTTTTTTCTCAGTGCTCACAAACAAATGTAAGGCAGAGTTTGGCTTCCATGGGGTCATGTGAGCGACAGAAAGCCCTGTACCCCAGGCATAGATGCACAGAGCCTGCCTAAAACAATCGGACTGGGAATACTTACCACTGAGTAACTGCCATGTGGTAGTTAAGGTTGTGTATCAACTTGGCTGGGCCTGGTTGAGTAGCTTGGCAGCTGGATATAGTTATTCCCCATGGTGAGATTGGTAATTAACTCCATGATGGAATCTACTGGAGCAGCTGAGTAGCTGCCTTAGGGATGTGGTCTGCTTCCAGTATATATAAGAAGCAACTTTGAGGAAGGTCTCCAGCTGATGGCACGCTTGAACCCTGCATGTAGCCAAGTTGTTGTTTAGCAGCCTGCCGTGCCCTGCCGACCTTGGGACTTCTTCTAGACTTGAATTAATGGCCTGCCATGTGGTTTGGTAACATCGGGACTGTGCCTTTTTACTTGTCAACCTTGGGCTTGTCAGCCTCAGCAGCCAGCACCTGAGTGAAAAACAGCCTCCAGCTACAGTGGGCTTGGGAGCAGGAGGCAGAGCTGAAGCCCAAGGTTGAGGAGCTTTCACCCAGCCCCTAGAGCCTGGCACCTTGAATTCAGACTTCTAGCCTCCAGAATTGTAAGAGAATTAACTCTTGCTTGTTAAAAACAAACAAACAAACAAACTTACTGCTGTCAAGTCAATTCCAACTCATAGCGACCCCTCCTTGGGTTTCTGAGGCAGTATCTCTATGGAAGTAGATTGCCATAGATAGGAGTGGCTGGTGTATTTGAACCGCCAGCCTTCTGGTTAGCTGTCAAATGCCTTAGGTGTAATTAATGCCATCTCATTTGTGGTATTTCTGTTAGAATGGCACTGTTGTTGTTGTTGTTGTTTGCCGTAGAGTCAGCCCTGACTCATAGCGACCCCTCCTTGGGTTTCCGAGGCAGTATCACTACGGAAGTAGGATTGCCCAACCTTCCTTCCGAGGAGTGGCTGGTGGGTTTGAACCGCCAGCCTTCTGGTGAGCAGTCAAGTGCCTTAGGCACTATGCTACCAGAGCTCCTAGAATGGCACTAGGTAACCAAAACATACCAAAAGTCTGCCACTGAGGGAGAGCAAGGATGTGGAGAGAGAACCCTTTCTCTGTACAGGCATGCTGCAATTCCTGAAAACTGAAGGTGGAGCAGGAGTACTGAGAAAAACCCTCCAGAACTCCAGGCTTCACACTAAGGACAAGGTAGCAGCTGTCCACTGTGGAGGAAGATAACACAGAAGGTAACCACAGCAACAGTAAAACAACAAACCAGTTCAACTACTAGAGCAGATTAGATTGTTTTGGGAATTTTGGTTCACCTGGTTGACTAACAAAAATAGTCATGCACATTTCTAGAAGTAAATGTTCTTTTCCTCTGTTTCCACTGTTATGCTATACACAATGCCTGGAATTCAATAAAATAATTCAAAAAAAATTAAAAAGCAAGCAAAACTATATTTAAAAAAAAAAAGTATTTAAGAGATAAAGAAATCAACAGAACCAGACCAAGAAGTGACTCAGATAATGGAATGATCAGATAGTGATCTTAATTATGATTAATACGTTAAAGGATCTAGTGGAAAAGATGGACTATGAACAGATGGGGAATTTTGGCAGAGAAACAAAAACTATAACCAAAAACCAAACCAAACCCAGTGTTCTCAAGTTGAGTCTGACTCAGCAACCCTATGATCAGAGAACTGCCCCATGGGGTTTCCAATGCTTAAAACCTTTATGGAGGTGGATTGCCACATCTTTCTGCCAGAGAGCAACTGGTGGGTTCAAACTGCTGACCTTCCAGTTAGCAGCCAAGCTCTTAAACCACTGTACCACCAGGGCCCACTGTTGCTCTGGAAGCCTTCCCTGAAGTCTCAAGAGTTCTCAGGCCCCTAGATTGTCATGGAGACATCTAGTAATTATCTGGATCCTCTTTGCCTTCCTGTTCAGATATTTTGAGTGTCTGCATTTTTTTGGTTGAAAGAGAGAGAGAAGCTCAGGCACATTTTTAATGTAGCTATTATTGTTAGATGCCATTGATTTGGCTCCGACTCATAGTGACCCCATGTACAGTAGAATGAAACACTGCCTGGTTCTGCGCCATCCTCAAATTCCTTGCTATACTTGAGTCCATCGTTGTAGCCATTGTGTCAATCCATTTTGTTGAGGATCTTTCCCTGTTTCACTGACCCTCTACTTTACCAAGCATGATATCCTTCTCCAGGCAATGGACCCTTCCGACATCATGAGCAAAGTAGGTGAGACGAAATCTGGCCATTTTCACTTCCAAAGTGCATTCTGGCTGCACTTCTTCCAGGACAGATTTGTTCATTCTTCTGGCAATCTACGGTATTTTCAGTATTCTTCACCAACACCACATTCAAAAGCATCAACTCTTCTTCAGTCTTCCTTACTCATTGTCCAGCTTTCACATGCATACGATGTGATTGAAAACATCATGGCTTGAGTTAAGCACAACTTAGTCCTCAAAGTGATGTCTTTACTCTTAAGCCCTTTAAAGAGGTCTTTTGCAGCAGATTTTCCCAGTGCAGGACGATGTGTGATTTCCTCACTGCTGCTCCAGGGGTGTTGATTGTGGATCCAAATAAAATGAAATTCCTGTCTTTTCTCCATTTATTGTAATGTTGCTTATTGGTCCAGTTGTGCACATTTTTGTTTTCTTTAGGTTGAGTTGTGATCCGTGCTGAAGACTGCAGTCTTTGATGTTCATCAGTAAGTGCTTCAAGTCCTCTTCACTTTCAGCAAGCAAGGTTGTGTTATCTGTACAACGCAGGTTGTTAATTAGTCTTCCTCCAATCTTGATGCCACGTTTTTCTTCATATAGTACAGCTCTTGGATTATTTACTCAACGTAGAAATTGAATTGAATAAGTATGGTGAAAGGATACAACCCTGATGCACACTCCTCCTGATTTTAAACCATGAGGTATCCCCTTGTTCTGTTCAAATAACAACCTCTTGGCCTATGCACAGGTTCCTCATGAGCACAATTAAGTGTTCTGGAATTCCCATTCTTTGCAATGTTACCCATGATTTATTAATGATCTACATAGTCAAATGTCTTCATGTAAACATCTTTCTGGTATTCTTTGCTTTCAGCCAAGATCTGTGATATCCCTTGTTCCATGTCCTCTTCTGAATCCAGCTTGAATTTCTAGAAATTCCTGTCGGTGTACTGCTGCAGCCAGTTCTGAATTATCTACACCAAAATTTTACTTGCATGTGATATTAATGATGTTGTTCAATAATTTCCACAGTCTGTTGGATCACCTTTCTTTGGAATGGACACAATTATGGATCTCTGCCCATCTGTTGGCCCAATAATTGTGTTCCAAATTTCTTGTCATAAAAAAGTGTCTCCAGTGCTGCATCCATTTGTTGAAACATCTTAATGGATATTACATCAATTCGTGGAGCCTTGTTGCTTGAACAATTTCTCTTAGAAAGATCAGCACGAGGCTGGTCCCCATGAGGCGGAGGTCAAAGATGTCCCAAATGTCCAAGCTACCATGCCACTCCATCATTTCAGACATTAACCCCTCCTCCTCCTCCCAGTAATTTCCCCAGTCTTAGGGTTTTGAATTTCGCTGTAACGCCTCACAGAACTCAAAGACACCCAAGGGTTCGTCTCACGTAGTAGTGGTGGAGGCTGGCAGGCTGGCGAGTCCCAGGTCCGTGAGTAGGTCTGGCTGATCCTCCCAACTCTCGGGATTTGATGAACCTTGATCAGCAGATCAGACAGCGGCTGCTGTCCCAAATCCAGAAGTGAGATGAGGATGATCCAAGAAAACAAAGCCGGAGCAAGAGGAGAGCGAATCTTCCCAGGAGATTCGTAGGTATACCCTCAGGGAAGCTAAGGGTGGTGATTTGAATTATACCCTCCAGCAAGGCAGGACTCAAGATACATTCCACCTGTGTTGCCCCAACAGAATTAACCTAAATCCCATCACAGAGTCGATTGCCAGTCATTATAGGGAATGACTAAATCCAGTTGCCCAGCCAAGCTGATACCTGACCTTCACTACCACACCACCCCAAACAGGCATGGATAATGGGATTTACAAACCACCACAGAATGGAGGACAATGGCTGGAAGGGCCACATCAAGCAATTCACTGCACTTGTTTTTCACCAATTCTTTCATTGCAGCTTGGACTTCTTCCTTCAATACCATTGGTTCTTGATCATGTGCTACCTCCTGAAATAGTTGAACATTGACCAGTTCTTTTTGGTACAGTGACTCTGTGTTCCTTCTATCTTTTGATGGTTCCTGCATCATTCAATATTTTGTCCATAGAACCTTTCAGTATTGTAACTTGAGGCTTAAATTCTTTCTTCAGTTCTTACAGCTTGAGAAATGCTGAGGGTGTTCTTCCCTTTTGGTTTTCTAACTCTAGGTATAATGTAGTTTTGAAAAACAAAATGAAACAAAAAAAAAAAAAAACCTCACTGCTGTCGAGTCAAATCTGACTCTCAGCAACCCCTCCCTGGGTTTCTGAGGTGGTATCTCTACAGAAGTAGATTGCCCAGTCTTCCTTCTGAGGAGTGGATGGTGTGTTTGAACCTCCAGCCTTCTGGTTAGCAGTCATATGGGTTAAGCACTATGCCACCAGAGCTCCCGTAATGTAGTCCTTCATATTTGCCTAAGTAATCTATAAAAATGTTGATTGTGTCACTGTTTTCAAAAGGAAAAAAAAAAAAAAAATAGTCTAAATATCCATGAAGATGTGCATGGGTGAATGAGTTTTGTTTTTTCTTTTCTTTTTGGGGTAAATGGGTTTTGGTGGGCTGTTTATTTAAATAAAGTTCAACAATGAATTGTCAAGCTTCTTGTATCAACATGGATCATTCTCAAAGCATAAAGATGAATTAAGTAAGTTTCAGAAGCATTTTCAGGAAATGAAAAATAGTGTGTCTTCAGGGAGATAGCTCAAAGGGCAGGAATGCATGGGAAAGAAGGGTGCAGGGAAGAGGTAGCCAGAGGGAGGAAGTGGGAAGAGGGGTGTTACATTGTGGGCATTGCAATCAATGTCATGAAACAAAATGTGTGTGAACTGTTGTATGGAAAATGAATTTGCTCTAAACTTTCACCCAAATCACAATAAACAAAAATGTCATCTATATGACAAAGAAAAATAGTGTATCTTTTTCTGGATTTTAAATACCAAATTCAGAATAATTATTAAGTCTAAAAAGTTAGAGACAAAAATATGAACTTCTGTGACTATGGCCCTGGGATACACTTTGGGGCTGGGATAAAACTCCCTCCCAAGGGCTGGCTCTCAGCCCAACAGTAAGACTTACATACAGAACACCCAACCCAGGGCAATACACCCCCCTACTACAGAGATGCACCCCTTAGAGCAATGAGCCTTGGGACACCAGAGAGGCAACATTCACAAGGAGGAAAAGCTAGACAGACAGGAGTGTCTAACTAAGAAAGGCACAGGGATTTGAGGGAGGGGTCACTGGGAAGGGAGAGGAGGAGGGTGGGTTAGGGTTGGAGATGGTAATTGAGGAGTGAAACCAAATGTACACAAACTGATGAATGTAAAACAAATTCTGCTCCATAACTTTGCACCCAAAGCACAATTAAATATATCTGTTATTCATGGGTTACAGAGGGTATTAAAAATGTTTACTTTGGAAAATATCTGACACAGTCATGAAAAAACGTAGTTGTGGGAAAAGGGTGAATTACTGTAAAGTTTTGTATAGGCTAGGATTAGAAAACACTGGAATCTTAGGCAGCTCCAGAGACTGACTGCTTTCTCTCCTTGTCTTTCATGGCCTCTGGACTCTAACCAAGGAAGAATTATTTTACTGAGCAGCTTAAGCACCATGATAGGAAGAGCTACTATTGCAAAGACCCTGTTTTGGGCGTGGATCCCTCATTAGGGTGTAGGATATATTGCCACAAAGCAGTATTTTTCCAGAAGGGTGCAGTGGGTGCAGGGGGCAAGCAGATGTCAAACGCAGTCTTCATCCTCCTGCAGTGTGCCTCCTCCTCAGCATCCTGTGCGTATCTGTCACAGCATGTACCACGAGGCAATGTAATGACTAAGCTTTTGCCTTTCTTACCAGAATGTTAGTTCTTCTGGCACTCATTTTCTGGTACAGGTGGTGCCTGCATTATGAATGAGATCTGTTGCTGAGTGTATCTTTAAAAACTTGTAGGTAAGGCACAGGGGTGCACATGGTTCTTATTTAGCCTTACTTTAGCTCACAGAAAAGGTTTGAAGCCTTTTTGGTGATTTAAAAGTTTCACGTCCAACAAGTGAAGGGGATTGTGAAGCAAACAAGAGTTGGTTTAATCATTTCAAAGTGAGGGCAAATTAATGTAACATTAAAGGGCAAGTACAAGTCAGATGTTTGTTAACTAGGGACTGCCTGCATATATCAAAACCAAAAGCAAACCCACTGCCATTGAATTGATTCCAACTCATAAGGACCCCCATTGGGTTTCCGAGGTGGTAAATCTTTATGGAAATAGATTGACTGGTCTTTCTTCTGGGGAGTGGCTGGTGGGTTTGAACCACCAACCTTCTGGTGAGCTGTCAGATGCCTTACTTAGGCACTGAGCCACCAGAGCCTGCAAATGGTAGGTGTCTAATATATGTTTATGTAATTAATGCCTCTTTACAAGAAATATAATAAAATTAGTAAAATGATATAATTATACTTTAGTGTATGAAATATGGAATACATGGGTAGTTAATGTGCTCAACTGCTAACTGAAAAGTTGGAGGTTTGAGGTACCTCAGAAGAAAGGTTTGGCAATCGACTTCTGTGAAATCAGCAGTTGCAAACCCTGTGGAGCACAGTTCTCTGACACACATAAGGTGGCTAGGAGTCAGAATTGACTCCACAGCCGCTGGTATGTACATATGTGACCAAATAGGATCTTTGTATAACTAATAGGTATATTACACATTAGTGCAGTGGTTCTCAAACTTTAATGTGTACCAGAATCACCCTGGAGGAATGACTTAACAAAAACACTTTGTGTATGTGTTTTATTGTTACTATTTTTTTAACAAAAACAGATTGCTGTGTCCTACCCTAAAGTTTCTATTAAACAAGTGGGGTGGAGCCCTAGAATTTGCATTTTTGATAAGTTCCCAGATGATGCTGATACTGCTAGTCCAGAGACCACACACTGAGAATCATTCCACTAGAACAATCCTGCAAATAAATTTCGAAATGGTTAATGAAAATAACAAAACCACATAGCCTTTTGCTCCAAATATGGTTCCTTTGGGAATGCCCTCTAAAGAAAAAGCAAACAAACCAAAAGCAAATTATTTAATTCTAACACTAACGGATTTTGCTATTATATCCAGTTGCAAATGGAATATTCGCCCTTGCTTCCCAGTCCGTTAAAAATGGGGATAATAGTATGCCTTTAAACTTGTTGTGAAAATTGAACTAATTAATATAAGTAAATATTTAGAACTGTTTCTGACTTAACACATATTAGCTATTATTAGAGTTTTGGTTTAAGAAATTTAAAAACTAACCACAGAAAAAGAGAGATCTGAGCAGGAGATAGCAATTTGAGAGTCACTGGGAGATAATATGTCAGTAAGAGAAAGCGCTGAACAAGAACAACAAAAAGGCACCGAATATATTTTCCTTCACATGTGAACATTACATTGTATCTTAGAAGCCAAATGCTTCTTGTTTTTGCGTTTGAGAGTTTATTGTTTGATAACTTCACATGAAAATATTTGCCTAGACTGAAGCACAGATGAGAACTTTAGGGGGCAGAGTATAAATTAATGGTGATGAAACAGTGTGGGCAGAGAGAGTGAGAATGCTGACAGAATGTGACATCTGTAACCAATGTTGTTGAACTGTTCATGTAGAAACTGAATGGATGCATTTGGTTGTGTATATTGCCAACAAAAACAATAAAAATAAAAACTTAAAAAAAATCTTTGCATTCAATAGTTTATATTTTTATTTTCTTAAATGAAAATAACTTAATACTATTTTTTTGTATAAATATATTTGTGCCAAAATACTTTTTTTTTTTTAAATTGTGATTTGGGTGAAGATTTACAGAGCAAATTCACTTTCCATACAGCAGTTCACATATACTTTGTCTCATGTCATTGACCACAGTGTACCACAATGCAACAGCTCCCCTCCCACTTCCTACCCATAGTCACCACTTCCCAGAGTCCATCCCTCCATGGACTCCTGCCCCCTGAGCTGTCTCCCTGTGCACAAGCAGCCCTTCCTTCTCCCATGATTGTTCTCTCCAGGGCGTGTGTCTATTTGAGGTAAATGTTCAACTCACATGCCTGTACTTTGCCAAAATACTTTTTAAAAATCATAAAAGAAAAGAAGGTCTTGAAATTCTACCCCATAAGAGAGAAATATGGGCACCATTTTTTGTTAATATCCTTTAAGACATCTCTCTGTATAGCATAGCTTTTAGAGAAAGTATTTGGGAAGTAAAGGTCAGGAAATAACAATGAATTATTTATGTTAAATATTTTATTAGTATTTCCAACATAATATTAAAAGTTTTTTTTTTTTTTTTTTTCTTTTTTGCTGACTGGATACGTCAGGGAGGTATGGATGGAAGAGAAAAGTCCTTGGGAGAAAAAAGTTGATCTAATTTTTTCTCCCTCCATGCTCCTGTCATCACATTTTCTCCCCACTTCATTTGAAAAATCAGGGTTGCAGTGGTGCATGATATTAGTCATGATATTAGTATGCCATTTACTGCTCTTTGCTAAGTAAGAGGCAGTAGGGATAGGAAGCATCGTGAGTATGAACATAAAAGACTATGGCCAGGCCTTGAATTCCATCCTGCAGTTATTGTGATGTCATGTTGTTGTTGTTATGTGCCGTCGAGTTGGACCCAACTCATAACGAACCATCCTTGGGTTTCAGAGGCAGTATCACTACGGAAGTAGATTGCCCCATCTTCCTTCCTTCCCAGGAGTGGCTGGT
>NW_006921619.1:8209223-8226382 GCF_000298275.1 Orycteropus afer afer
CTATGAGTCAGGGCTGACTCCACGGCACATAACAACAA
Organism: Orycteropus afer afer; assembly: GCF_000298275.1. NCBI lineage: Eukaryota > Metazoa > Chordata > Mammalia > Tubulidentata > Orycteropodidae > Orycteropus > Orycteropus afer. The sequence goes on from NW_006921619.1 coordinate 8,209,262, forward strand.
CAACATTATAAATCAGTATATTGAGATATTCTAAGAAAAATACTAAACAGCAGTGCTTCCTCTAGTGAATTTTCCCTCACAGTCTATTCTCCCCACTCACATGCCTTTCTTCTCAACACTGAAACACCAGTATATTCTGTTTCTAGATACTTGAGTAACTCAGATAGGGAAATCGTACTTTCTTTCTCCTCTGAAATCAGCTTTTGAGAGTGAGATAGATGACTGGGCTGAAATCCCAAGGCAAAACTGATTGTGTTTTCACCTTCCGAGATGGGGGAGAGAAGTGAAACTAGAGGTGTGGCTTAGATTGAGAAATATTTTGTTTCCACTCTAAATCATGCCCCCTGTTGTTTATGACTGTATTGATTTTCAGTGGTTCAGTGGTTAGTTTCTTAACCGCCTCACACTGGGAAGGACAGGTTCCTTGTTAGTTTTTTCACAGTACATCCTCAAATAGCTTATTGCTAAAAATGGCTATTTTAGAAATTCTGGAATAAAGCAAAACAATAAGTGTTATGAAGTGCTATACCATCTAGAATTTTAGGTAGTTATACTAATGTAGAGAGCTCTGGCATTTATATAATATAGGGAGCCTCAGGCATTTGACTGCTAATCAGAATGCTGGTGGTTCAAACCCACCAGTCACTCCTCAGAAGGAAGATTGGGCGATCTAATTCCATAGTGATACTGCCTCAGAAACCCAAGGAGAGTTCGCTGTGTGTCACAATCAACGCCGCAGTAAATTTGTTTTTGGTTTTTATACTAATGTAAGGGGCCTAGGTGGTTCATTGGTTAAGTGCTTGGCTGCACTTAACAGAGGTTGCTGGTTCAAACCCACCAGTTGTTTGTGGGAGAAAGATGTGGTACTCTGCAACGGATTTGGTTTGGTTTTTATAATAATGTAACAAGAATTAAATATGGACTCAGATTCTCAGTTAAGCATAACACATTCAGTGTTTGACATGCTTGAAAATGGGCCTGCCTCTGATAGCTGGAAGCTGTAGCAAGGGTCAGTTTCTTGAATGGGGTGAATATGTGAAGTTCTTCTGTGTATAACTGACCCTATATAATGTCAAATATATTTAAATTTCATTTTTTCTTAAATGGCATGAGGAAAATAGCCTTTCTTTTTGTGTAAAGTTTATTGTTACATCTGTGATACAACATCCAAGTTCAAAGTACAGAGGCAGATAACACTTGGCATACCATTCTAATGTATCATGTGAAAGTAGTTTCTGCTTGAAACTTCCAGGTACTCCAGAACTGACAGGGGAATTCCAGCAAGGTCACTCACCCATTGAAATGTTAAAGGAGAGGGAAAAAAAAGAAAGAAAGAAAAGGAAAATAATGATCTTTGTGTAAACAGGAACCTATTTGCTTTTAAGTGGCTTTTTTTTTTTTTTAAAGAGAATTCAAATCCAATTTCTTTTATGTTTCAAGTGAAAATAAATTCAATTAATTTGGAAGTTAAGTTTCTATCTTTGTGGTCTATTATAGCTCTATTGGACTGGCGGAATACCCCATTGTCTAGCATATCCCACCATAAAATACAAGGAACAGAGAACAGGGAGGAATTCTTAAAATGTTTCCATTGTGTTTTCCTTGGTTGCTATATCAGTTGAAACAGACTCCTCTTGCTCTTGAAGCTTTATAAACCTATCCTTAAATGACGGACAAACAGGCAGGCATTTAATTAGGCAAACATTGCTAGATGTACATGATGAATTGAAGTAGTGTCATTCTGTAATGTCTTTTGTGTGGTCTAAACGCAGAATGAAATGTTGACTGGTTAGAAAATTGCAAGGAGTTTTTCATTCCTAGGCTGCCAGCTTATGTAGTCCTGATTGCTTAAATCCGTATTTAATTGGATGTGAAAATTTGCACATATGGTGCCTCATAAAATAATAGCATATTGAATTTTACTTTTAATTATTTTTGTAGCTTTCAAATCTATTGGAGTAACGTGTGTAGGGCCTTTGTGAAAGATTCAGTGTCTGCCCTGCAGCATTCTGCATAATTTGATGTTCGCTGTCCCTCTTATTCTGTGTACTTCATATTGTTACAGAAATGGTAGATGTATTCACTGCCTGTCTTTGAACAAAATGGAGCACCTGAGGAAGATGTTTATTAAATATTGAATGGTACAAAATATTTATAAAATATCTATAAAGCTTACAGAGGACTCACTGATAACTATATGGAGATCGTATATCTACAGCCTATTTAAGAGAAGGAATGTTACCATCACCTCTGATGTCTCCTGTTGCTCCTCCCTGAGCCCTTGCTTTTAGGCTCCCTAAGACATAACCAAACTTGTGAATTTTGTGTAAAGAATTCTCTTTTCTCAATAGGTTTGTCACGTATCTGTAAATCCCTAAACAATCTATTGATAGTTTTACATGCTTTTGAACTTTATAAAAGTGGAATCACATTGTATATATTTTTTCTGGGATTTGCTTTTTTGCAATAGTTATTGCTCATTGGTTTTCAGCACTGTATAATATTCCATTGTATGCATATTCCAGATTTTGTTAATTAGATGAATTTATTGATGGAAATTTGGGGTGTTCTTGTTTTTAGTCATACAAACATTGCTTCTGTGAACATTTCTGTATATGTGTTTTGTATACCTATGTGAGACCTCCTCTATCAGTGTTTCCAACCTTTTCATGTCATAGCACACATAGAAAATGATAGATAACATTTGTGCAAGATACTGTGTTAAGCTAATGAAGCCATGCGTCTGGCCTGGGGGCTCATGCTTGGCTGGAGGGTTGAGGAAATCCATATCCGGGCACATCTGTGACCCCTTTCATTTCACGCTAGGATGCTTTGGCACTCCAGCGGGGAAGCTCTGCTAGGGCATGTGCCTGGGCGTTAAGTCACTGGTTGCAGATATGTGCTTCAGCTTTTCTCGGTAGTACCAAATTGCATGGTAGTATTAATTATTCCATTTAACTGGCATTCAAAGTATTTGTATCAATTCATATTCCTTGAATGTATTTTTAAAACAGAAATGAAAATCATTGAGAATTCATAATGTAATCTCATGATTTTATAAAGGCCAGGCAGGAAAAGAAAATAATTTATTATTCCCTAAGATATCGATTGGGAGCTCTGGTAGCATAGTGCCTAAGGCACTTGACTGCTAACCAGAAGGCTGGCGGTTCAAACCCACCAGCCACTCCTCGGAAGGAAGGTTGGGCATCCTACTTCCGTAGTGATACTGCCTCGGAAACCCAAGGAGGGGTCGCTATGAGTCGGGGCCGACTCGACGGCAAATAACAACAACAACAACAACAACAAGATATCGATTTGAATTTGCTTTCTTAAGACATGATACTTGTCTCAGAGTTCTCTGTAAATTTGACAGCAGAGAGCTGTAAACAGTAGTAAACAATGTTAAGAAGTGACACTGTGCCAGTAGTTATTTATTGTGAAAGCAACAGCCTAGGCTAAATGAATTAGTTATGAGAGCTGTAATTCTGTCTTCCAGGTTTAGTATTGCATTAGCTTTTTGTTTCTTAGCCTCAAGAGGGACTTTCAGACATTGTATACAAGATAGAATAATAAAAGCTATTTGCTGTGTAAGTAACTTCTAGTTTAGAAATCCAAACATTTGGAAAAGTTGCTAGCTTATTTTGGCTATTCTTAAAATTTGTTTTAAACATCAAAAGTCTCTAAGTATCAAATATATTAGGGTAATGAATAATGGTGTTAATTTCTCCGTTCAAATGACATCAGACTAGCCAACTGATTGTAGAAAAATCACTAACCCTACATAGTTCTCCTGTGACATTTTCAAGAAGCTCCTGCACATTAGTCTTACTGCTCTAATGGCTTCTTACACAAAAGATTTAAAATAAATCTTTACTTTGTGCCAACATTGCCTTATGGCTTATCTATTGAGGTTGTTTAAAATTAGATGGAAAATATCAGAGCAAAGCTTTCAGGCTTATGCCTACCCTGGTTTATGGAATTCTGTGCTAAAGTAGCATTGTACTTTACTTGGCAGAGAATTACAGATGAAAACCACATTTCCATTTTACAGACACGCTGTGTATAACACATACGTCAGGGTTTCAGTTGTTTTTATGTAAATTATAATTTGATGCATGGTTACCAATTCTTGAATTAGCATCTATGTCTATAGTACACACACACACGCACATACATGTATAGATGTATACATACACAGATATGAATATGTATGCATGTTTATGTATGTATATGTATGTGTATATGAAGGACTTCTGGTGGCATAGTGGTTAAAGCATACGGCTGCTAACCAAAAGGTCGAAGGTTTGATTCTACCAGCTGCTCGGTGGAAGAACGATGAGGCAGTCTGTTTCCATAAAGATTTACAGCCCTGGAAACTCTAAGGGGCAGATCTACTCTGCCCTGTGGGATCACTGTGAGTTAAAATCGATTTGACAGCAATGGGAGAGGGGTTGTGCATGTATGAATATATCAAATTATGTGTGTATGGATATAGTAGTGAACAGTGCTCAGTAATATATTCATCATCATCAAATAGCATTAGCTAAGTATCTGAGTGTGTGTCTTCTTTCTAAGCTGCAGCTAAGTTGTAGCTACAGACATAATAGGATAAATGGCATATGGTTACATAAATAGGACTCAGTCACAAAGTAGTGGTAAATAAACTTGATTTAAAAAAATTTTTTTTACTGTAATTTACCATGTAAGCCCATAGTTCATAAACTTATTTTTTAAATTACAGGTATCCTAAGTTTTCATAGCATTTGCCCACTTCTACAAAGCTGCCCATTGTGCCAAGGCTTCTCAAATTCTCAACCAAGTGTCTCCTTAAGGAAGTAGAAAGTTAATTTGTAGCCCTAGAAGTTAGGCGGTAAATGTGAGATGGCCACAATAAAGAAATTCTATGCTTGAAATCTCATTGTTTGTTTTAAAAGCTCATGCACATTTTGCATTCTTCTGTCTGCTTCAGTATATTTTCCCCCCAAACAAAGCCGAGGCTAGAAAAAAAATCTATCCTGTGACTTCAAATACCCCAGTTTGAGAAGCATGGTAATAAATAGAATCCCCTTTCCCAAGAGGCTTTAAATCAAAAGTGCCTTCTTGTAAGAAAATTTTGACTTCAGTATTCCATGTTCCACTTAGGCTTTACTGGAAATGAAAGAGGTCTTTTGAGTGACCTCCTGTTGACATCAGTGATCTCTCTCCTAACCAGCTGGTTGTGGCCTTTCGTATATCTTCATTTTCTTGGACAGTGCATTTGATAGAACTCTTGTTATGTTTTTCTTTTATCTTGGGGTTTCTAGAAAATAAGATTATGAGGCTTCTTTTCATTACCCACTGGTCATTCCTCCCTGTCTTCTTCGCCACTACTCTCTTCCTCTAATTGTCCCATGGCACAACTGGCCTCTCCTCCCTCCCTCGATATCTCCTCCCTCAGCTTTCTCAGTTCTTTTCTTCACCTGAGCCCTTGTCCTGTATAGCCAGAGCCTTTGGACAAATCCACAGAGACATTTTAGGGTTACTTCATACTTGGCATTATAAATTCATTCTTGCAGCTCCAGTGCCTTGCATAGTGCCTGGCATAGTAGGTACCAATAAATATTTGCTGAATGAATTAAGTGAAACTCATTCCCTTTCAAGCCAGTTTCCTTCTCGCATATCCTTTTTTTTTTTTTTTTCCCCCTGTCTCTGGTACCATTATTCTTACCTCTCTTTGATAGTGTACAGATTTTGTTGATTTTTTTTTCCTTTTGAAATATATCTTAGATTTGTGTTAGTTCTTTAATTTGTATTTTCACCTCATGCCAAGATTACTACCTGTTTTCCATTTGGCCTCTTGGGTTCTAATGTCTCCGCCAAGCCATTTTCTCCATAGCTGCCCTAATAACTTTAAAAATGTCTGTTTATGTACTATCTTAATAAACTTTTTTTTTCCTTAACAAATTTTAGATTTATAGAAAAGTTGCAAAGATAGTACAGAAAGTTCCTGTATAACCTCACTCAGTTTCTCCTAATGTTAACATGTTATATGACTGGCTCGTTTGTCAAAACTAAGGAATTAACATCAGCACATGACTATTAACTAAACTCCAGAGTTTATTTGGTTTTCACCTACTGTCATTTTTCTATTCCAGGATCTAATCCAAGTATCACATTGCATTTAGCATATCCATTTATTTTTAAATAGGTTAATACAAGCTTTGGTAAAAATTCAAAAAAGACAAAAGGATAGATGTCTCTTTCCTACCCCTAAGTCCCAGCTGTCTGTTGCCTTTCCCTAGAGACGACCCACTGCTCCTCTTTTCTTAGGTATTCTTCCAGGGACATTCTCTGGTTGCATACACACACATTTATTTAAAAAAAAAAAAAAAAAGAAAGAAGCCCCATGAATAGTTACATTCTAAATATACTGCTCTGTACCTTGCCTTTTTTTTCTTGATCATTCTTAATCAATGATACCTAGTTGCCTTATCTATTTTATTTCAGTGTTCCATTGGAGTTCCCTCCTGATTGACATCTTTTACTTTTTGCAAACAATGCTGCATTAACTATTCCATGTACACATGCCAGTTTATATGTGTGCATTTTTGGTTATTACTAAATAAAAGGCTATATGCATTTATAATTTTGATTGCCTATTTGTTCTTCAGAGATGTTCTACCAATTTATCTTCCCATTATTTCTCCACAACCTCACCAACATTGTATTTCATAAGACTTTTTAAATTTTGGTAATTTCATGGGCTAAAATGATGTCATTGTACTTTTATTTTTCATTTCTCCTCTAATGAATGAGGTTGAGTGTCTTTTCATATATTTGAGAGCCATTATATTTCTTATTCTGTAAACTGTCTGTTCATTTACTTTGCCCATTTTTCAGTTAGGTTGTTTACTCCTTTTATTTTATTGCCTTTAAAATCTTTTAATTCTTCCTATTTTCTGGTAAATTAAGTTTAAATCCTAGTCTGTCCCATGACTTTACATCATATGATTCAATGCCAGCTTCACACGATCTTCCAACCAATAATCACTGTTCTCATTAGTCTGATTTCTTCCACAGGCCTATGCCTTTTGCTGTGCCTTCTTCTGTAGGTCCCTCCTGTTTCCCCACCACTTATTTCTCCTCTCTTGAGGCAGAGATCAGTGTCACTTCTTAAATTGAGTCATCTTTTAATCTCAAGTACAATTCTACAAAGAATAATTAGCTGATAGTTTGTAAACTCTAAAAATGAAAAATGGTCATTATTAAGAGCTAACACTTAGTTAACCAAAAATATGCTGATACTAAATTCACTGTTTTCCCCATTTCTATTAAGAGTCTAGTGAATTGGTATGCTGGAGTCATATCTTTAATAAGGTATATTATTCTGATATGTTTGAAAAGCCCATAAAATGAGTAGGTGGTTTTGTAGCTGATCAAACACATATACCCAAGGAGTATTATATTAATTCATGGATCAGTGTCAAACACTGTTCTTAATCTTGACTATTCAATGTTTATTAATTACTTGGAGTAAATCATGGGAGTTAGGTAGATATACTGTCAGGCTAAAAAGGATACTTCCAGTGTCAGAGGAGGAGCCTGGATGGTACCACTGGTTTGTGATTGGCTGCTAACCTAAAGGTCGGCAGTTTGAGCCCACCTAGATGCTTGATGGAGGAAAGGCCTGGTGAACTGCTTCTGTGAAGAATGAAAGTGATGAGGGACTCTAGTAGAGAAGCAGCTTTCTGGTGTCTTTCTTCCATGATTGCACAATATAAAGATTCTGAGGAGGAAAGCAAACTTACAGAAAAGGAAAAAAGCAAGATTTTTGAAGTTTGGAGGACTCTTATTGTCCTGCCCCCACCCCCAAGAATATATGGGAAAGAAATCCCTTCTGAAATCAAATCCAAAAGCATCAGAGATTGTGAAACTTTCAGGCTTTCTCTATAATCTTCCTTGCATTTGTCTCTTTAAATATGTTGAACTCGACCTTTGAGAAGTTGCTGATAAGTGGTTATCAAGCAGGAGTTAAATTAACAAACCCTCCCACTTTACTCCCTGGGGTGGTAGCTTCCAAGGCCTCGGCAAATGTGTATCAATGTGAACCTGATCCAGAAACAGCCAGGAAGGGAACAAAGTTTAGTCTGTGAGGAAATAAGTGGCTATTGGTAGTTTTATGCCGTCTGTCTAGACTTCGGTTTGCTGTGCTGTAAGTAGGTTGGTTGGTTTGTTTGTTTTTCCAAATCGATGACATTTTAATATAAAAAATTATAAGAATAATTTCTATCTGAAATTAAATCAAGGTCCTACCACTTGGCTCTAACTTTTGTGTATTAGACCTATGTAAAAGAAGGTTACAACATTTCTTAAGTAGTTTTATTAAAGAGAATGAAAAGGAAAGCATGAAGTTTTTTAGCATATGTTCTGCTAAAACAGGTTTGGCTTGCATAAAATGATTATTCATATCTTTGGTTGTGCAACGCTGTTTATGGTCAGAAAATAAAAGCAAATGAATGTAAATGTAGTGCCCAGACATTGATTATTTCTAACCAGTGCTTAGATTTCTCCCAATGTTCTTTTCAGTTGCTGCTCTTTTAAGTTTAGGTCTATGTTAACAAATTTATGTTAACAAATATTTAGTAGTGCCTCAGGTCATTAAACTGGAGGCTTTGATGTTCAAAGAAGTTGAATGAATGAGAATAAAGTAATAAGCTGTTAGGAGTCTGGGTGGCAGGATGTATTTTCAAAGTGGAGGAACTTTGTAAAATGGATACAAGTGGCTAGCAGTCTGAGAAGTTTCAAGCAACTCTGGAGGAATCTGTGTTTAAGATTTTGACGTGTACTAATTTCCCTGTGGTGTGTAAAGTAATATATGGAATGAGGGGTGCTGTGTTTCAGCTGTTATTGTCTTATGGTGAGATTCGGATTCCAGGAACTACACATTGTTACACAAGCATATTGGCTGTTGAGTGCAGCTATGAGAATGTTAAGGTTGCGTTTGGTGTTAGAATGGTTCGTATTTTCTGTTATCCTTTTGCCACTATGTATATATGTGTGTGTATATATATATGTGTGTGTATATACTTTTTTTTTAAGTCTCCTCATACATGATAATTTTATGGAGTTTGAATATGTAGAAACAGAGTGTGATGTGCTTACTACGTAGAAGTTATAAAGGCTGGTAGTTAGCATTTCAAGTGCTAGGGAGAGAGATTGCGCATGTACAAGTTCCCTGGGTTTCCCCTTCCTCTATCTTCGTCTCAGACCTCAGGGACACTCAGTCTATTTCTCTAGCCTGCTTTGATTCCAGCTGTACCTAGCAGGAACCCAGACTCTGGTATTGGGTCCCCTCAACCCTTGGTGTCATAGAAGCCCAGGACAGTGTCTTAAAGCAGGCTCTAGACTGTAATGAGGGAAGAACCTCTTTACTCACTCTTTAGGTTGCTAAAGCTCAGTGATTCTAGACTTCTGAGGTAACTGCCCCAACTCAGCAGCCTCTGCTGGGCCAGGTCACTTATTTGGTTGGTTGTTGGTTCATGGGGGAAATGGGGGTGGTCTTGGGAAAGGAGCCAGCTTGGCAGGCAACACTGTATACCAGGGAAGCATCTATTTGCCAACTGGATTTGAAATATTTCAATCTTTGAACATCCTAGAAGGCCACACAGGTGTGTACCGGCTAGATCTTAACTGAGACCCTTTGTGAATTTTTTTTTTTTAAACACTTCCAATTGCTGCCTATAACATCTAAACCCTTGCCCGTCATCTATAAATCCCACATGACCTGGCTTCTGACCATCTGTTTTCATCATTGCCTACCACTGTTCTCTCTACCAGAGATTTGTGCTGATTCTGGAATATGTTAAGCTTGCTCCTGCCTCAGGGCCTTTGCTACTTGGAAAGCTCTTCCCCCATGTTTTTTCCTTCTTCACTTCATTCAAGTGTCTATTCAGATACTGCCTCCTCAGAGAAGCCTTCCCAGGCTACCCTACCTCAAATAGCACCACTACCCCACTTCCAACTCCTTGCTCTTGTTCCCTTTAGCCTGATTTGCTTTTTAAAAATAATTAGTACATTTGGAGTAATTTTTTGTGGTTCTTCATTTTTTAAAAAAACCTTTTTATTGTGATTTGGGTGAACGTTTACAGAGCAAATTAGTTTTCCATTGAACTGTTCATACACAGTTTGTTTTGTGACGTTGATTGCAATCCCCGTGAAGTGTGACAGCACTCTTCTCACTTCTTTCTGTGCTTCCTGTTGCCATTCATCTTTCTTTCCAGCCCTTTCTTGCTTTCTGAGCTCCTGGGCAAATGCTGTCCATTTGATCTCATATGCTTGATCATTCTAAGGAGTGCACCTCCCTGGTGTTACTATTTACCTTATAAACCAAACCCAACCCAACTCACTGCCACTGAGTCACTTCTCCCATAGTGACCCTATGGGACAGAGTAGAACTTCCCCACAGGGCTTCCAAAGTTGTAATCTTCACAGAGTGGAGTAGCACTTCTTTCTCCTGTGGAGCAGTTGGTCGGTTTGAACTGCTGACTTTTTGGTTAGCAGCCAAGTGCTTTAACCACTGCACCACTGGGGCTTCCTTCACAGTATAGGCCCATCTATTGTTTATAATTTATTTTTATTTATTTATTGTGATTTGGGTGAAAGTTTACAGAGCAAATTCAGTTTCCACATAGCAGTTCACATACACTTTGTCTCATGACATTGACTACAATTGACCCCAATGTAACAGCTCCCCTCTCACTTCCTCCTGATAGTTACCTCTTTCCTGCATCCATCCCTCCATGCATTCCTGCCCCCTGACCTGTCTCCCTGTGCGTACACAGCCCTTCTTTCTCCTATGATTGTTCTCGCAAGGAATGTATCTACCTCAGGTAAATGTTCAACTCATATGCCTGTCTTTTGTTTGGCTGGAAGCCACAGGTGTGGGTTCAATTCCAGACCTGAAGGGCAGCTAGGGACCATAGTCTCAGTGGTTCCACCAGGCTCTATCAGACCAGCAAACCTGCTCCCCCCCCTTTTATTTTCCAAATGATTTTGAGTTCCACATTGTTCTCCTTCTCTATCCAGGATCTCCTACATAGATCCCCCTCCGAGTGGTTGACAATGGTAGCTGGGCATCATCTAGTTCTTCTGGTCTCATGGTCACATAGGCTGCGGATTGCATGGTGTACCAGTCACTTGGACTAATTGTTTCCATGTCTTTGGTTTTCTTCATTCTTCTTTGCTCTGAATGAGGAAAGACCCATCATTGTATGTAGATGGCTGCTTGCAAGCTTTTAAGATCCCAGTCGCTACTTGCCAAAGTAGGATCTGGAACAATGTTTTGTGTAGTATGTTATGGCAATTGAGCTCGATGTCCCCTGCAACTGTGGTACCAAGCCCACCAGTTCAACTACTCAGTCCCTCTGGATAGCTGGCTGTGACCAAGAAGTAACTACAACCTTGTCCCTTGTCAGCTGTACTATACACCTGGGAATTCTTACAGATCATACAAATACACTTATAGGACCATTGTCTGCCATCCCTATACCTGGTCTTGGGTACACTCCCCACTTCATAGATATAACTAATAGTTCAGCCTATATGTCCCTCTCTCCATCCATATACCCATGTTTGCCTTCACTGACAATGCAGTACTTTTTGTGCAAAAGGGTTCATCTTTGTTGTCTGTACCTCCCATGTACGTCTTGTAATTTATTTTTTAAAGTAAACTTATGTGTGTGTGCATGTGTGTATGTGTATTTTTATTTGGTCTTTCACACTAGAATGTAAGTTCTATGAGGGTAAGAACTTTGTCTTGCTCAGTTCTGTATTGCCAGTGTCCAAAATAGTGCCTACCTGGCAGATAGTAACACAACAGCAACACAGCATACTGCCATCAAGTCGGATCTGACTCATAGCGAGCCCTCCTTGGGTTTCTGAGAGGGTATCTCTATAGCAGTAGATTGCCCAGCCTTCCTTCTGAGGAGTGGCTCATGGGTTTGAACCGCCAGCCTTCTGGTTAGCAGTGAAATGCCTTAGACACTACGCCACCAGAGCTCCTTGGCATGTAGTAGGCACTTGGTAAATAGTGTGAATAAAGTAATGGCAATTGATGCCATTAAAATTTATTTTTAAGCATAAACTATGCTTACAATTTAATTTTTTGAATAGGTGATAATATTCACATGGTTCAGAGATCAAAGTACATAAATAGGTGCACAATGAAAGCTCTTCCCACCCCATCCAGTCCCCTGTCATTAGGTTCCCATTCACTGCCCCCCAGACTACTGTTACTGTTTTTCCATGTATCCTTCCAGGGTTTCTTGGTGCATTATGTAAGGAAATGCAAAAGCATAAATAGGTTCTTATTTCCTCTCTCTTTACACATACTGTTCTTAATTTTTTTTTTTTTTTTTTACTTATGTATCATAATATTGGGAGCTCTGGTAGCGTAGTGCCGAAGGCACTTGACTGCTAACCAGAAGGCTGGTGGTTCAAACCCACCAGCCACTCCTCGGAAGGAAGGTTGGGTAGTTTATTTCTGTAGTGATACCACCTCAGAAACCCAAGGAAGGGTCACTGTGAGTCGGGTCCAACTCGACGGCACATAACAGCAACAACAACATCATAATATATGTTGAATCGCTTCTTATGTCAGTATGTGGAAAGCTTCCTCATTTTTAAGTAGCTACATAGCATTTCATTGTATAGACGTACTAGAATTTATTTAACCAGTCTCCTCCTGATGGCTACTTTGGTTGTTTGCAGCATTTATTATAAATAATGCTGAAGTTTACATGTCATTTCACACATGCTTACAGTATATCTGTATGATTAATTCCCCAAAGTAGAAATGCTAGATCAAAAGGTATCAGAAAACCCACCACCATCAAGTCGATTCTGACTCATAACAGCCCTACAGGACAGAGTAGAAATGCCCCATAGAGTTTCCAAGGCTGTAAATCTTTACAGAAGTGACTGCCTCATATTTTTTCCACGGGGCAGCTGGTGGTTTCAAGCCGCTGAACTTTTGGTTAGCAGCCGAATGCGTTAACCACTGCACCACCTGTTTTTCATAGGAATTGTACTTATTTATACTCTGCCAGTAATATATGAGAATTCTGTTTCCTGTATCCTTGCCAACAAAAACTGTTATCAGGCTTTTAGATTTTTTCCAATCTAATAGACTAAAAAATGTTTTCAGTATAGTTTTAATTTGTATTTCTCTCATTATGAGTGGGGTTGAGCATCTTTCCATGTTTAAGAGAAATTTCCTTTTTTCTTTAAATTGTTTATATTCTTTGCCATTAATGGAATTTTTTTTATTATTATTAATTTGATTGTTCTTATGCCTCTGAGTTTTCCAAATTTATAAGCTAGTGGTTTTAGGTACAGGCTCTGAAGTAAACCTGCCTGGGCTTTTGAAATTCTAGGTCTTTTAAAAACTAACAAGCAAACAAACAAAAACCCACTGCCATCAAGTGGATTCCACCTCATAGTGACCCCCATTGGGTTTCCAAGGTGGAAGTAGATTACCTCATCTTCCTTCCACAGAGCAGATGGTGGGTTTGAATTGCCAGGCTTCTGGTTAGCAGTCAGATGCCTTAGGAACTGTGCCACCAGAACTACTTGTCTAGATCTGTTACTAGTTGTGAAATCTTGATTGGGCAGTTAGTGACATGACTTTTCTGAGCCTTAATTTTCTTATCTGTAAAAAAGCAATTGTGGTGGATTATTATAAAGGTTAAGTGAGATATGATGCATATTAAGTTGTTAGTATGGGGCCAGTAGGAGCCCTGGTGGCACAGTGGTTAAGTGATTGGTTGCTAAACAGAAGGTTGGTGGTTCAAACCCACTAGCTATTCCGTAGCAGAAAGATAAGGGACTCTGCTTCCATATAGATTTATAGCCTTGAAAACTCTATGGGGCAGTTCCACTCTGTCCTATAGGTTCTCTATGAGTTGGAATCAACACAACAGCAATAGGTTTTTTGTTTTGTTTTGTTTTTGGTATGGGGCCAGTATAATACGGTAAGAAAAAGAAATAAAAGTATAAAGCTCAGAAAAGAAGTAAAACTGTCATTATTCATACATGACATGGTTGTGTACATAGGAAGCCCTATAGAATCTATAAAATAAAACCAACTTAAGCTAATTAATGAGTTTAGCAAGAGCTTGGGTTATGTGGTCAAATTCTTAAAAACTATATTACAAATAAATAAAATAATTACAAAATAAGGTAAAACATTACCATTAAAAATATCAAATACATAGAGATAAATATTTAAATAGATCATAAGACCTCTATACTAAAAACTACAAAACATTGCTGAGAGAAATTAAAGAAGACCAAATTATACCATACAATATACCAAGGTCATGGACTAGAAAATTAAAAATTGTTAAGATATCAATTCTCCCTAAATTAATCTATAAGTCCAATGCAGTTCCTATCAAAATCCCAGCAGGCATTTTTTAAGAAGTTGACAAGCTAATTCCAGAATTTATGTGGAAATGTAAAGGACATAGAATAGCTAAAACAAACTTGAATAAGAACAAATTGGATGACTTACAATGCCTGATTTCAAGACTTAATTATAAAGTTACGGTAATCAATACAGTCAGTGGTATTGCCCTAAGTGTGGACAAGTATATCAGAAGAGCAGAGCAGTGCGTCCAGAGGCCTGTGTCAGTTGATTTTTGGTCAAGGTGTTAAGTCAATTCAATGGGAAAGGGATAGGCTTTTTTAACATGTTGCTGGAACACATGGATTTTCTTATGAGAAAAAAATGAGCCTTTACCCTTTTCTTACTCCATGCACAAAAATTAAATAGATATGGATCGTAGAACTAAACATAAAACTCAGAACTAGAAAGCTTCTAGAAAAACACAGAGGAGAGCATCTTTGCAACCTTTGGATATTCAAAGACTTCTTGAGGAGGACACTAAAAGCACTAACCATAAAAGTAAAACAATAATTAAATTGATGTCACTAAAATTAAATTTTTTCTGTTCATCCAAAGACACCATTAAGATAATCTAATAGAGAGGCTACAGACTGCCAAAAAATACTCACTGCACATGTAGTGGACAGAAGACTTTAATCCAGAATATATGAAGAACTGAAAGTCAAAACACAACTACATTTTTTAATTGGCAGAAGACTTTAGAAATGAAGGTATGTGGATGGTCAATAAGTACATGTTAAGTTGCTCAACATCATTAAAAAACGCACCAGTTGTGTTCAAGTTGATTCTGGCTTATGGCAGTCCCATGTGTTTCAGAGTTGTTGTTGTTGTTATATGCCGTGGAGTCAGGCCCAACTCATAGTGACCCCTTCTTGGGTTGCCGAGGCAGTATTACTACAGAAGTAGATTACCCCACCTTCCTTCCAAGGAGTGGCTAGTGGCTTTGAACTGCCAGCCTTCTGGTTAGCAGTCAAGTGCCTTAGGCACTATGCTACCAGAGCTCCTAGATAATACATTAGTGGAACAGATTAGAGGAGTCTGGAAAGAGACCCACACAAATGTATGGTCTATTAATTGACTTTTGGCCAGGGCATCAAGGAAATTCAACAGGGAAAGAGAAGTCTTTTTAAAAAAAATGTTGCTGAAACTCAATCCCTTTCTCACTCCATATATAAAAATTAATTTATATAGATAAATATAAAAATATAAATAAATGTAAAAATTTAAGTACATATCTAGACCGTCCGCAAAACCTCTTTGGGTTCTCCCCGTTTGTTCATATAAAATTAATTTATATAGATAAGATTATAGACCTGTTAAAGCTAAAACTATAAAATATCTAGAAGAAAACACAGGTTAATATTTTTGTAAACTGAGAGATAGCCAATGATTTCCTAGAATGCAAAAAGCACCACCATAAAAGAAAAGAAAATGATAAATTAGATTGTACAAAAATTAAAATTTTCAACTCTTTGAACCCACTGCCATCATAAGAAAATGAAAGGCAAGCCACAGATCAAGAGAAAACATTTACTATACATGTTCTTCTGACAAAGAATTTTTATAATTCAATAACAAGAAGATGAACAATGCTGCTTTTAAATGGGCAAAAGATTTGAATAGATACTTTACAGCAGAATATATGAATGACTAATAAGCACGTAAAAAGATCATTAATATCGCTAGTCTTCAGGGAAATCCAAATTAAAACCATATGAGATACCACAATACACTTACTAGAATGGCTAAAATGACTGAAACACTGAATATTGGTGATAATCAATAATAAAATTTCAGTATCAGTAATAATGAAGAAGCAAAAATCCCCACATCTAGACCCATAAGTAACATCATGATAAACGGAGAAAAGATCGAAGTTGTCAAGGATTTCATTTTACTTGGATCCACAATCAACACCCAGGGAAGACACAGTCAATAAATTGAATGATGTATTGCATTGGGCAGATCTGCGGCACAAATCTCTTTAAAGTGTTCAGGAAAAAAGATGTCACTTAAGACTAAGGTGCTCCTGACCCAAGCCATGGTATTTTTAATTGGCTCATATGCATGCGAAAGCTGGACAATGAATAAGGAAGAACGAAGAAGAATTGATACATTGGAATTATGGTGTTGGTGAAGAATATTGAATATACCATGGATTGCCAGAAGAATGGGCAAATCTATCTTGGAAGAAGTACAGGCAGAATGCTCCTTAGAAGTGAGGCTGACAAGGCTTCATCTCTTGATTTTGGTCATGTTATCAGGAGGGGCCAGTCCCCTGGAGAAGGATTTCATGCTCGGGAAAGTAGAAGGTCAGTGAAAAAGGGGATCCATAATGAGATGGATTGACACAGTAGCTGCAACAGTGGGCGCAGACAGAGCGATGATTGTGAAGATGGTGCAGGACAGGGCAGTGTTTGTCTGTTGCACATCGGGTCACTATGATGAGCCAGAACCAACTCAAGGGGACCTAACAACAACAACGAAGAATGAATTCCTAATACATGCAACAACATAGATAAATTTAAAAGTCATTCTGTCCAGGATAGATAGGTGGACAAGCTAAACGATTATGTCTATGAAATGGGGAGTGTATCCAAGATCATATATATATATAGGGTGAGCAGACAATGGTCCTATAAGTTTATATGAATGATCAGAATTCCCAGGTATAT
>NW_006921619.1:8227219-8232418 GCF_000298275.1 Orycteropus afer afer
AAATTAATAATAATAAAAAAAAAAAGTCATTCTGTCCAACAAAAGAAGCAGGCAGAGAAGAGGACACTTTACATGATTCCATTTATATGACTTTCAAGACTAAGTGGGGGAGATTTTTTTAAACTACAGGTTCCAAGGTGTAGTACCCAGGAATCTACATTTTTAATTAGCACCTCTAAGAGTTTCTGATATAGTTAGCCACAGATGTTGCAAAGCCACATTGTGAGAAACAACAACCTAGCATATAGCAGGTACCAAATAATTTGTTAAAAGAAAAATGGAATAGGTCTGATCTTACCAATCAGTGGCATATGTGATCATTAACATAACAAGACTAAAGAGGCATCAGAGATAAAATCTGCTCAGAATTATCTCCTTTACCAGTCCCTCACACTTCCTGACATCATACTGTTAGCTGTTATCTTAGTTTCTTGGTGCCACCATAACAAAAAATAGGACAGTTTGTGGCTTTAAAAGAACAGAAATTCATTTTCTCACAGTTCCGGAAGCTATAAGTTGAATTCAGAACATTTGTAGGTCTAGGCTGTCTTTCTCTGTCAATTCTAGGGGAAGATAATTGTTGCTTTAAGCTTCTGTAGTCCTGGGCATTTCTTAGTGTTCCTTGGCTACTTATAGATGGATCTTTATATGGCATATGTCTTCTCCCTGTGTGTGTGTCTCCATCTGGCTGTTTTCCCTTTTTATAAGAAACCACTTAACAGGGATGAGGATTAGGACCTGCCGTGTGAGTTGGCATTGACTCAATGGCAGTGGGTTTGGTGTAGTACTCCAGTCTGACCTCATTAACATAACAAAAGAAAACCCCTCTTTCCAAACAGGTCATATTTACAAGTACAGGGGTTAGTACTGTGACATATGTGTTTGGGTACACAATTAAGTCCATAACCAGTTGTCACCAGGTTGATTATGAATCATGACAATCCCCTGTGTTGCAGAGTAGAACAGTATTTCATAGGGTTTTTAAGTCTATGACCTTCTGGAAGCAATTTCCCAGGCCTTTCTTCTAAGGTGCTTTGAGTGGTTTGAACCACCAGCCTTTCAGTTAATAGTTCAGTAGTTGGCAGTTCAAATCTACCCAGAGTGGCTTTGGAAGAAAGCCTGGTGATCTGCTTTCAAAAGGTCAAAACTTTGAAAATCCTATGAAGTATAGTTCTACTCTGCAACATATGGGGCTACCAGGAGTCAGTCAACCTCAGTCGCTGCATAATCAACTCAGCAATGCTATATGCTGAAGTTACTGTTTCTCATAAGGTAGCTTTGCAACATTTGTGGTTAACTATATCAATCTGTGCTTGGTTGATTTGTCATTCAACCCATGACAGATATTAACTCCTTTGGGTCAGTATTTTCCAAAGTTTGGTTGACAGTAAATACATAAATAAATGTTTTGTTAAAAGATTTTATGGTTAAGTAATTTTTTTTTTTTTTTTTATTGTGCTTTAGGTACAAGTTTACAGAGCAGAGTTTGTTTTACATTCAACGTTACATGTATATTTAGTTTCACTCCCCATGTACCATCCCCATCCCTAACCCAGTCTCCTCCCCTCCTGCCCAGTAAACAACCCTGGGGGGGGGGGCTTGCCCCTCACAGTTAGGCACTCCTGTGTGTCCTGAATTTCCTCCTTGGGAATGTTGCCTCCCTGGTGCCCTGTGGTCGATTGGTTAAGTAAATTTGAGAAGTTCTGCATTGAATAATAAATTAAAATAAGCTTATGTACTTACTGCAAGACTGTTAGGATCTTTAATATGTTGATGTTTCTAGTAAGAAGGTCATGCGTATTTCCCAAAGTGTTGACTATGGAATCTTTTTTTCATCTGGAAGGTTGAACTAAAATATAGGAGTGAGTATGTCATAGAATACAGCTGGAGAAATGTTGCTCTCTTCAAAACATGCTGCTTTTGAAGGCTGTAATAAATTAGTGATCAGTCAGATTGACAAGAGAAAAAAAATTTTAAAAATGCAAACAACCAAAATAACAAATGAGACAGGTGATGTTACAGCAGAAACAAGGAGATAAGAAGAATCTTAACAGAATATTCCAAAAAACTATACTCCAACAAATTTGAAAACTTAGAAGAAAGGGACAAATTTCGAAACACACTATACTCAAACTAACACAAATTGAGGTAGAAAATTTGAACTAACGCATAACAAAAAAGAAATTGAAGAAGTCATAAAAAAAGTTCCCAGCCAAAAAAAGCCCCAGCCCAGATGGCTTCACTGTAGAATTCTACCAAACATTCAGAGAAGAGATGAACCAATCCTATTCAAACTATCCAGAACATAGAAAAGGAAAGAATACTTCTGAATTCATTCAGTGGATCCAGCATAAATAACCCTGATACCAAAGCCAGGCAAAGACACCACTGAAAAAGAAAATTATAGACCAATATCCCTCATGAATATTGACAGAAAAATTTCCACAAAATCAGTCAGCAGAATTCAACAGCATATAAAATAAATAAATAATGACCAAGTGGGATTTATATCAGGTATGCAAGGATGGTTCAACATTAAAAAATCAATCAACATAATCCACCACATAAATAAAAGAAAGGAAAACTATCACATGATCATCTCAATCAATTCAGAAAAGGAATTTGATAAAAATCCAACACCCTTACTGATAAAATTAGAAGAAAAGGGAAATTCTTCAACATAATTAATGGCATATACACAAAACAAGAGCCAACATTATTCTCAATGGAGAGAAACTGAAAGCATTCCTCTTGAAAATGGGACCCAGATATGGATGCCCTTTCTCACCACTTTTATTCAATATTATAGTGGAAATTCTACCTAGAGCAATTAAGGAAGAAAGGTAAATTAAAGGTATCCAAATTAGTAAGGAAGAAGTAAAACTATCCTTATTTGCAGATGACATGGTCCTATATGTAGAAAATCCCAGAGACTCTACAAGAAAACTACTGGAACTAATAGTATGATTCAGCAAGGTGGCAGCATACAAGATCAACATACAAAAATCAGTCTGATTCCTCTATACTAACAAAGAGAACTCTGAAAAGTAAATCAGGAAAACAATACTATTTATAATAGCCCCCAAAAGATAAAATACTTAGGAATAACCTAACTAGAGACATAAAAGACTTACACAAAGAAAACTACAAAACACTACTGCAGGAAACCAAAAGAAAGATACATAAATGGATAAATATACCATGTTCATGGATAGGAAGACTTTAACATTGTGAAAATGTCAGTTCTACCCAAAGCAATCTATAGGTATAATGCAATCTTGATCCAAATTCCAACAACATTGTTTAACAAGAGGGAAGAATAAGTTACCAACTTACTGTGGAAAGGAAAGAGGCCCTGGGTAAGTAAAGCGTTATTGAAGAAAAACAGAATAGGAGTCCTCATACTTCTCTGTCTCCGAACCTACTATGCAGCCATGATAGTCAAAACAGCCTGGTTAAGGTACAACAGTAGATAGACACATAAACCAATGGAACAGAGTTGAGAGCCCAGAAGTAAATCCATCTATCTGTGGACAGTTGATATTTGACAAAAGATTGAAATCCATTAAATGTGGAAGAGATGACCTCTTGAACAAATAAATGGTGCTGGCAAAACTGGATATCCATTTGCAGAAAAATGAAACAAAACTCACACCATACACAAAAACTGACTCACGATGGATCAGAGACCTAAATATAAAACCTAAAATGATACAGATCCTAGAATGAAAAATAGAGGCAAACCTCAGAGCTCTAATTTATGGCATAAATAGACTATCAAACATAATTTTAAAAGCACTAATAGCAGAAGATAAACAAGACAACTGGGAACTCCTAAAAATAAAATACTTATGAGTAAAAAGAGAACCCACAGACTTGGGGGAAAAATGACAGTGATGTAACTGACAAGGATCTAATCTCTAAAATATTTGGAAAATTCCAACACCTCAACAACAAAAACAATCCAGGTAAAAAGTTGACATAGGACGTGAACAGACACTTCACCAAAGACGACATTCAGGTGGCCAGCAAATATATGAGAGATGCTCGCAATCATTAGTCATTAGAGAGAAAGAGACAAATCAAAACTACAATGAGATAGCATCTCACATCGGCAATATTGACAGTGATGAAAAAGTAAACAACAAATGCTGGTGAGGTTGTGGGGAGATTGGAACTTTCATACATGGCTCATGGGAATGTAAAATGGTACAACCACTATGCAAAATTGTATGGCACTTCCTCAGAAAACTAGACATAGAAATACCATATACTCCAGCAATCCCACTCTTAGGTGTATAACCTAGAGAAAGAAGAGCCATGAACCTGTGTTCATTGTAGCATTATTCACAAAAGCAAAAATACAGAAACAACTTAAGTGCCCATCAATGTATAAATGGATAAGCAAACTGTGATTCATGCACACAGTAGAATATGCAATGTTAAAGAATAATGATGAGTCTGCGAAACATCTCACAACATAGGTCAATCACAAAAGGACAACTATTGTATGAGACCACTATTTAAAAAGTTATGAAAAGGTTTACAAACAAAAAGAAACATTCCCCTGTAGGAGGGAGTGAGAGGGATAGATAGTAGACGTGCTAACTTTGGTGAAGGGAAAGGCAGTACACAGTATGGGAGAAGTCAGCACAACATAACCAAAGCAGAGGAAGACACTGAAAAGTATGCAAGAATAAAAGGCAACAGTGGTAAATACCATGACATATAATCCTACAGCAATAGTAATAAGAAACAATAATGTATGCATGGATATATAGATAGTTATTTACATAAGCTGAACAGGGGTGGGAGAGCATGTGAGATTACACCTATGTGCACATATAGGGTTGGCAGCAGATATTCCTACATATATATTTGTATATGCTGCAAATAACACCCGTGTGTATAATAGAGCACACAAGAGCACAGTCATGAAAAACTCTTAGCCATAACTGAACACCTCCCAGGACTGAGATACTGGGTGTGAGGGCTAAGGATCATAGTCTTCGGGGACATCTAGGTCAATTGGCAGAACATAGTCCATAAGACAGTGTTGTACATCCTGCTTTGGTGATGAGTGACTAGGATCTTAAAAATCTTGCGAGCAGAGGCGGGGCAAGATGGCGGACTAGGCAGAAGGATTGCACAGACCCTCTTCAACAAAGAAAAGGGAAACCAATTAACACAGACACAGAA
>NW_006921619.1:8239838-8299023 GCF_000298275.1 Orycteropus afer afer
TGACATGAGACAAAGTATATGTGAACTGCTGTATGAAAAGTGAATTTACTCTGTAAATCTTCACCCAAATCCTAATAAAAAAAATAAAAAAAAATCTTGTGAGCAGCCATTTAAGTTACAACTATTGATCTCTTTCCATCTGGAGCAAAGAATAGTGAAGACAATCAAAGACTGAAGGAAACAGTCCAAAGGACTAATGGACCACATGAACCACAGCCTCCACTACCCTGAGAGCAGAAGGATTAGGTGTTGCTGGGCTATCACCACCGACCACTCTGACAGGTAACACAATAGAAGGTACTGGATAGAGCGGGAGAAAAAGGTAGAACAGAATTCAAGTTCATAAAAAATACCATACTTGCTGGTCTGATAGAGACTGGTGGAATCCCGGAGACTCTAGCCCTTAGAGGTCCTTCTAATTTGGAACTGAAGCCACTCCCAGAGATCACCTTTCAGCCACTTAAAAGATAGGCCTAGAAAGTGAACAGTAACACCCATAAGGAACATGCCACTCAGAACAATCAACTATCTGAGACTAAATGGGCAGCATTTGCCCAAAAGCAAAATTAAAACGGCAGGAAAACAGGTGAATGGAAATGAGGAACCCAAGGTGAAACTGGGGAGAGTGCTGATGCATTGTGGAGTTTGCAACCAATGTCACAGAACAATCTGTATAAATTGCTGAATGAGAATTTGCTGTAACTTTTCACCTAAACCACAATAAAATAATAATGTATTATTAGTGATCAGTTTCTCCCCTTTTGTGAATTAATGTCATTGGATCCATTTTCTTTCAACAACCAGAATAAAGAAAACCCTTGTGTCAAAAGAACTACAGTTACTCTCCACCCCTTATTCACTGGTCCACTAACCAACTGTTGCAGTTATTACTACTGGTAGCATTTGAGGCACGTGTCACATTGGATTGGAATTCACCATAGTAAGAGAAATAAAAAGTGGCTGAGGGTGCAAAGCCTTTTGCATTTTCCCTACTGTTAGTTCCATATATTTATTCTGCCTACTTTGCCCCTGCTCCTTCACTGCCTATCAGTCTAGTTCTTAATTGTTCTCAGACTTTTAGACTGAAAGTCTTTATGCAGTCTTGATTTCTGTAGTATGCCTAGTCTCTAACTTAAGAGTTGCTCAGACATTTCTTGTTCTAATCAGATCCCTCTACATACTGTTGCAGCCCATTAACTGAAGTTTTAGGGAATATGAGCTGTCACATAAGAAGTAGGACAGCAACCAGAAAGAGAAAGTAGAAGGAGGCCAAAGCCAAACTTCACCTAAGCCAGAATTTGATCCAAGATTCACCCCACTCTGGGAAAGAGATATCAGGAAGAAGCTAAAATGGTGTACAATGCCAGAAGGACTATATGAAAGAAGGGAAGTTTAAGGAAGTGTCTCTACAAATAATTTCTCTGGATGTATTTTTAAATTGAACTAATATAATGAATATTAGTTTCTCTTGAGTGTGGAAAGATTAGTTTCTCTTGAGTGTGGAAAGCCTCTGACCAGATATGGAAACATCATCTATGCCATCTGAGGAGGTTTACATGACGAAAAGTTAAGAGGTTATGAAGCTTTAATTTTAGATCTGCCATCAATTTGCCTTGTAATAGTGACTAAATATAGTCATTTAAAGTTTTTTTTTTTTAAATTTATTGCCCTCTCCCTACAGGAGATACATACATATGTTTGTTAGAAACCTTATGGGGCGGTTCTACTCTGTCCTACAGGGTAATTATGATGGCAATGGGTAATCTTTATAGGAACAGATTACCAAGTCTTTTCTTCCATGGAGCAGCAGGTGGGTTCAAACTGCCAGCCTTTCAGTTAACAGCCAAGCTTTTAACTATTTTGCCACTGGGGCTCTTATATGTGTGTATGTATGTATAATGTGTTTGTATTCATGTGTAGACACACATACACAGACGTTGTTGTTGTTGTGTGCCATCGAGTCGGACCTGACTCATAGCGACCCCTTCTTGGGTTTCTGAGGTGGTCTCACTACGGAAGTAGATTGCCCAACCTTCCTTCCAGGAGTGGCCGGTGGGTTTGAACCACCAGCCTTCTGGTTAGCAGTCAATACACAAACATACTAGTCTCTAAAATATTTTCTTATATGTTGTCTTATTTATTATTTGTCCATGTCTCAGCTGCCTCATCTAGAAAATGGGATGATGATCTCTCTGCCTTCCTCACAAGAACAACAAATGTAATGATAACCAGATAATACCATGTACTACTTGGAGCATTATTCTACAATTTAAGGAATAAATCTTGAGTGCCATGTTGTGAGATGTATGCCAGGAGTTTCCATAGTAAAATGGTGTGATGAATCCTGGTAAAATCCTTTTTTAAATTGGTGTGCGATACAAACATTGCTGAAGCTATTTACACAGGATGTTGTACAGACATCAAAGACAATTACGGGACACCTGGAAAGTATAGAACAACCTTTTTTTTCTACTGCTCACTAAATATAACACAAAGTAAACATACCTTTCAAAGTACTTTATGACACACTTCATCAAAGAAAAATGGGCAAATGAGTACAGGCAGGGTGACAACCAAAAAAAACCCCACTGTCATCAAGTCAATTCTGACTCATAGCGACCCTATAGGACAGAGTAGAACTGCCTCATAGGGCTTCCAATACTGTAAATCTTTATGGAAGCAGGCTGCCTCATCTGTCTCCTACAGAGTGGCTAGTGGGTTCAAACTACCGATCTTTTGGTTAGCAACCAAATGCTTTCACCATGTGCCACCAGAATACCTAGAATGACAATATAGGTGACAATAAAAAGAATTTCACATTAGAACCAGAAAACCAGTGTTAAGCCTGTGATATTGCTGTGTGCTATCGAGCCACTTCTGGCTTATAGCCACCTTATAGGGCATAGCAGAACTGGCCCATGGCGTTTTATAGGCTATAATCTTTACAGAAGCAGATAGCTTGGCTGCTAACTGAAAGGTCAGATGTTCAAAGCCACCAGCCACTCCTCAGGAGAAAGCCTGTATTAAGACAGGCTAAACAGTTGGAAGGATTGGAAGTACCACAGAAGGCCTTTGAGAGTTGTGGGTGTCAAAGGGGAAGATGTTTGTCTAATTATGTACTGCTTATTAACCTGAACCTGGTCATTGAGAGAAACTTGATTTTTTTTTTTTTTTCCCTAGCAGCCTGATCCTCAATTCTATCCAGAATGGAAGATTTAAGAGCTACTGGACTGTACCTCTAGGCTGGCTTCCCACTGGCCTTCCAGGTCGATAGAGAGCTTGCAGAATTCATTAAGATAGGGGAGATGCATCATGGCTGCCAGGCTTCTAGGGAACTACAAATTATTCTCATTGCAGTTCCCTAAAATAACTAAGGAGTAACAAACTAGGGAATAAACTCATCAAAGAAAGATCATAAAACGTCACTAATTGAAACAGGCTGCCTGTATAATCTATTATCTGGAACATGATTAGATAATAAAGTCCATAGGAACAGACGTGAAAAACAAAGTGGCTTTTATGGTTACTCTGAGAAACTCAAAGAGAAAATAATTTTACTAGAACTTTTCCCAGTTGAAAGGTTCAAGAATTAAGTGTTTCAACACGGTCAATTGATTTTAGTAATTTATTCACATGAAACCTTAGCCATTAAAGAAGTTAAATTGTTAACCTCCAAAGACATTAAGCCCAACAGGTTTTACCAGATCTTAAAAAATAAGAAATAAACCCTGTTTTTTTTTTTTCTTGTTTGTTTGTTAAGGGGGAAAAAAAAAAGTGTTTCAGAGAATAGAAGGAAAAAACAGAGGTTTAACTTACTTTTTGAAATATTAAAGCCAAACAGGGCCAATACAAGTAAAGAAAATTATAATTGAATCTCACTTTTAACATAGATGCAAAATCTTAAGGAAAATCTCATGTCCAGGTGGGACTTAATCTCAAGAATGAAAAGATACGTGTGTGTGTGTGTGTGTGTGTGTGTATTGTTGTTGTTGTTGTTAATGTGTGGTCGAGTGGGCCCCGACTCATAGCGACCCCTCCTTGGGTTTCCGAGGCAGTATCAGTACGGAAGTAGGATTGCCCAACCTGCCTTCCGAGGAGTGACTGGTGGGTTTGAACCGCCAGCCTTCTGGTTAGCAGTCAAGTGCTTTAGCCACTATGCTACCAGGGCTCCCGTGTGTGTGTGTGTGTGTGTGTGTGTATTTTTTTTTGAAGTATTAAAGTGAACATTTTAGAGAAGAGAAGTACATCATAAAGATACCAGTTATAAAGTTCTGTTGAACATTGTGTTGGGGGTCTTGAGTGATGCTGTATAAAATGAAGGAGAGAGAAGAAAAAGAAAGAAAACTCTTCTTGTTTGCAGAAAATGTGATCATCAACTAAAGAACTCAAGAAAATTCACAGAGAAACTGTTAGAACTAAAGTATTTAGCAAAGGTGTTGGATAAAAAAAATCAGTCGTTCCTAACAGTAATAACTAACTAGAAAATACAATAGGAAAAAAGATTCCTATTTACAATAGTAACAGAAATTATGTGACACCTAGGAACAAATTTGTTAAAAGATGTGTGAGACTTTCATGAAGAAAATTGTGAAAGTATTATTGAACAATATAAAGAAATATCTAAATAAATGGAGAAAACAAAATGTGTATCATTTTTTAATGGAAACCAATTTGCTCTGTAAACTTTTACCCAAATCACAATAAAAAGTTTTATATATATATATATATGCCACACCAAAAAAAGAGAGAGAGATATACCAGGTTCATTGATTATACCATGTAAGTCAAAATAGAAATATGCTTCATAGAGTTTTCAATGACTGATTTTTTTGGAAATAAATTGCCAGGTCTTTCCTCTGAGGCACAGAATGCACCATGTAGGGACTCTGTTCATAAGTTAAAGTGCTCAGTAACATATGAATGTCAATTATCTTCATATAGACTTGATGTAATATTCCCTCCCCCTAAGTCAATTCAAGATACATAACAGGTCTGAAAAACCCAGAAACATAAAACTTCTAGAGGAAAACGTGTTCATGATGTTGGGGTATGATTTCTTGAAAAACCCTTACCATAAAAATTGATTGATTATAATACATCAAAATTTAAAATTTCTGAACATCAAATACCATTGAGAAGTTGACAAGAAAAGCCACAGACTGGGAGAAAATAGTCACACACTATATGTCACAAAGGACTTGTATGCATAGTATTTAAAGAACTCCCACAAATCAACAACAGAAGGTGAGCAACCTTATTAAAATATGAGCAAATGACTAAAACAGATACTTCTCAAAGGAGGTATGTGAATTGTCTACAAGAAGATGAAAAGGTACTCAACATGACTGGTCATTAGGGTAATGCAATGTAAAAACCATAATACCATTCATACTTTCTATATTAGCTTTTTAAAAAAAAAAAAAAAAAAAAACTGAGAACAATGCAGAGCAACTAGAACTCATTTTACTACTTTGCAAGGGTGTAAAATGACACAATCACTTCAAGAACTGTTTAGCAATTTTTTAGCAGTGTAAGCATACATTTGCCCTGTGACCTGGCAATCCCACTGCTAGGTACTTGCTTAATTTACTATTTCTACCACTCTCCCAAAATTGTACAAGAATATTTATAGCAGCCTTAATTTATAATAAAAAAAAAAACAATCCAAATGTTCAACAACAGGAAAATGGGTAAATCACCAACTGCTTTGCAGGAGAAAAGACCTGGCAATCTGCTCCCATTAAGATGAACCAAAACCAAATCCTTTACGTTGAGTTGATTGCAACTCATAGCAACCCTGTTTTACTGGTTGGTGTGTTCAAACTGCTGACCTTTCATTTAGCAGCTGAACACTTAACTATTGCAACACCAGACCTCCTTCTGTAAACATTTGTTGTTGTGTGCCATCAAGTCGGACCCAACTCAGAGCGAGCCCTCCTTGGGTTTCCGAGGTGGTATCACTATGGAAGTAGATTGTCAAACCTTCTTTCCAAGGAGTGCTGGTGGGTTTGAACTGCTAGCCTTCTGGTTAGCAGTCAAGTGCCTTAAGCACTACGCTACCAGAGATTACAGCCTAGAAAACCCTGTGGGGCAGTTCTGTTTTGTCATATAGGGTCTCTATGAGTTAGAATCAACTTGATGGCACACAACATCTATACAATGGAATTCTCAGAAATAAAGGCATAATTTACTGACACGGGACACAATTGAACATTATGAAAACATCTTCTAAGATAGCCCAGATAAAAATGGTACATACATATATACATATAGATACATACATATATATGTGTGTGTGTATGTATGAAGTCTGAAAACAGGCAAAAGTGAATTTGAAAATAGTTGCATTTTTGGAGAATGGGAGTGTTGGATTGACCAAAAGAGACTCCAGGGAACTTTCTGAGCTGATAGAAACATTCTAGATCTTGTTTTCAGTGGTGATTACATGAATATATAGAATTGTCAACACTCATTGAACACTTGTATAATTTATGTATGTATAATTTACATACATAAAATGAGATTGTGTATGTAAATTATTTGGCATTGAAAGATTTTTTAAATAATAAACAGCATAGTGCTTAAGGCACTTGACTGCTAACCAGAAGGCTGGTGGTTCACACCCACCAGCCACTCCTCAGAAGGAGGGTTGAGCAATTTACTTCCGTAGAGATACTTCCTCAGAACCCCAAGGAGGGGTCGCTATGAGTCAGGTCCGACTCAACAGCACATAAACAACAACAACAGAATAAAATCTGCAGCTCACCCTCGATATCATCCTTATTGTAGCTAAAACCTAATGTAAATTTTGAGGAATAATTATAAATTCCCCAGGAAGAAAGATGGGGAGGACAACACATACAGAGGAAACAATGTTTGTAAACACTTGGGAGGAGATATAGGAATGAATGAAGCTTGGGAAGCACTCCCCTATGCAATGTGGAGCCATTGAAGGATTTTCATCTCTGAGGTGTGAGATAATCAGATAGTATTTTACAAAGAACACTCCTGTATGAATTGAAGTGAAAAGAGAAGTAGGGGATAAATTTGGAAGGTATTTTACAGTACAAGTGAGAAGTGAAAAGAACCTTCACACTTCCATCATATCAATTCTGACTCACAGTGACCCTCTAGGACAGAGGAGAACTGCCCCATAGGGTTCAAAGCTGTAAATCTTGGAAGCAGACTGCCTCATATTTCTCCCACAGAGCATCTGGTGAGCTTGAGCCACCAACTTTTTGGTTAGCAGTTGAATGGTTTAAGCACTATACCACCAGAGCTCCTTTGAAAAAAACCTATCTAAAACAAATACTGAGGGAATCAAGAGTAGGGCATAAATTTAAGTGATACTTAGGTACAATAATTTGAATTAAATGACTAACTGGTTGGTAGTATTAAAATATTGGCAAACATTTAATGACCACATGCCATGAAGTAGCCATTGTCCTTTGTGCTTACGTACCTTATATCATTTAACCTTTACAAGAACTGCACAGGTAGGCATTATAATTATCACCACCACCATCATCATCATAATCTCCAGTTTAGGGATAATGTTTAGAGAGAATGTGTTGCCCAAGGTCACACCCTTTAAAAGTAGTACAGTCACATCCATAATGTACCATTTTTCATTAGTAAATTATGGGAATTCTTAGGATAATTTATGTCAAAAATGGCTAACGTACTAAGAAGGAAAATAATAATGAGAGACTAATTCATGATGAAATGTAGAAAAGTCAAGCAAATTGTAAAATCAAATACTAAGGACTGGGGGAAGGGCAAAATGGGGAGTTACTACTGTGTGGATACAGAGTTTCTGTTTAGGATGATAAAAATTTTTTGGAAATAGTGGTAATGATTACACAACATTGGGAATTTAATGTCATTGAACTGTACATTTAAAAATTGTAAATTTCATGTTATGCATTATTTTACTACAATAAAATTCTTAAAAAATACTCAGTTTAAATCTCATACTTTGAGCACACAGTCCATACCATATATTTCAGGGAACAATTAAATTATGCAAAAATATATTCCTTTATCTCTCTAATAATTTTCCCAAAACAGTCTTTGCAACAAATACTAAAATTTATTAGTATACGTAAGAAAAAACATAAAATCATATTTTAATATCATTAAAAAGAGTATTGTAATGCCATAAATAATATAACCCTGGGAAGTATTATAGACTAGAGAGTAAATTTAAGATGTTACACAAAGCCTTAAAAGCACTGCTATGGGAAAAAATATTATATTAACTTCATCAAAAAGAAAAGGGCAGCACGTGTATCACCTAACCAAAGATTTTTTTAAAAGCCAAAAAATTAATAATGGCAGCAGCTATGTGACTAAAACTAATATACTAAAAAAACAAAACCATCCAGTGGATTCTGACTCCTAGGGACCCTTCAGGACAGAGTAGAACTGCCCCATAGAATTTCCAAGGCTATAAATATTTACAGAAGCAGACTGCTTCATCTTTCTCCCAAAGAGCAGTTGGTAAGTTTGAACTGCTGACCTTTTGATTAGCAGGTGAATGCCTTAACCACTATGCCACCAGAGCTCCTTAATATTCTAAACACCAGAGGAAAAAAAATAGCAAAATACAAGCAAAAGTAATTGCCAAAGTTTCCAGCCAAACAAAAGATGGGCATATGAGCTGAACATTTACATTAGGTAGATACACTCCTTGGAGAGATCAATCATGAGAGAATAGAAGGGCTATCTATGTATGCATAGGGAGACAGCTCAGGGGGCAGGGATGTGTGAGAGGGAAGGACACAGAAAAGAGGTAACTATAGTGAGGAAGTGGGAAGAGAACTGTTGCACTGTGGGAAATTGCAGTTAATGTCATGGGACAAAGTGTATAAGTGTATATGAATTGCTCTATGGAAAATGAATTCGCTCTGTAAACTTTCATCCAAATCACAATAAAATTATAATTTAAAAAAGCAGTGGAAAGAAAACTAGAAGACTCAATAAAACCTACAATGTTTGTTGCTTAAAAAAAAAAAAGTAAGTACCAAAGAGGGGGGTAGGAATTTAATTTAATGAATAGTTATTGAGCATCTATTCCCATCATGCAGACACTAAGGCAGTATCAGTGAAAGAGCTATCACTGTGCCTGCCCTCGCAGAGCCTATATAGTCCAGTTGGGGGAAGCCCAATATTTTTTCAAAATCTAAACAAAAGAACAAAGTAACTTTCTCAGTTTGTTAAACTAGCACAAACATGTTTATATAAAGTTTTTTGAAGCATGGGGAAATGCTTATGTTTCAATGTTAAGTTTGAAAAGCAGAGTATAAAACTGCTTAAAAGCTATAATCCTAACTAAATAATGAACATATAATGAGAAGAAAAAAGGCTGAAAGATAATGTATAAAAACATTAATGATATTTATCATTGAAGGGAACTATTTTTAATATATATATTTTTTAATTTTAAAAAACAGTAAAAAAAAAAAAAAAGCCATGATTTTTAAAGAGTCAGCAGCAACCACTTTGGAAAACGATTTGGCAGCATCTGCTAATGCTGAATAAGTACATCATCTGGCTCAACAGCTACTAACATTTACTGAAACGTCTTCTGTGTCAGGCCGTGCTGAGCACTTAATAGATACATAATACTTAATATATACCTAATATCTATAATACTTATACACACACACACATACATAAATACATACATGTGTTTGTGTATATGTTGTGGAGGAGGCGCTTGCATCTTTTTTGTGAATTACTTGTTTATAAACCTCCCTACCTTCATCATTTTTGAGCTCATGGTTAAAATTAGTAAAAGTGTATCTTTTTTTTTGTACTTTATGTTTATGATACATCTGAACTGAGTTTTTCTTAAGACAAGGAAGATAGACTGGTTTTTGTAAATCATATAAAAAGCTGTAGCTTGACGGCTATTCACATTGCTCTGTGCGGTTTATTCTATTTCTTTATGCAACACAGGCTTTTTAATCATTCAGGGTTCTGGAATAATTAAAAGTAAAGCATAATGACATTGATCTCAGTTCATTTGTCTGACTTGTAACTGATTCTTCAATAATACTTGTTTTGGTTACCCAGTGCTGCTCTGACAGAAATAGACCACAAATGGGATGGGTTTAACAAACAGGAGTTTATTCTCTTACAAGTGTTTGGAGGCTAGAAGTCCGAGTTCCAAGGGTCAGACCTCTGGACCTTGGACTTCAGCTCTGCCTCTTGCTCCCGGCCCACTGGAGCTGGAGGCATCTCTTCACTCAGGCAGCTGCTGGCTGCTGAAACTGACAAGCCCAAGGATGACAAATAAAATGGCACAGTCCCAATGTTACCAAACAATATGGCAGGCCATTGATTCAAGTCCACTGAAAGTCCCAAAATCGGCAGAGCATGGCAGGCTGCTGAACAACAACTCGGCTACATGCAGGGTTCAAGCGTGCCATAAGCTAGAGACCATTCCCAAGCTGCTGCTTATATACTGGAAGCAGATCACATACCCAAAGGTAGCTACTGAGCTACTCACAGTAGATTTCACAACGGAATTGATTACCAGTCTCATCATGCAGCTGCCCAGCACTCAACCAGGCCCAGCCAAGTTGACATACAAACTTAACTACCACAATACTGAATTTCCTTTTTTAAGTTTTCCAAACATATTTTTCAAGTTTGTAGTAGTTAGCAGCAGCTGAAGGCATTCTATCTTTTGGTTCAGAATGCAATCAGGCATTCATGGAGTACAATATAAAGGAACTTGACCTAAATGTGAAGGGCTTTGTGGTGGTGGCTATTCCAGCAATGTCAATTCAACATGTAATATGTTAGTATTTCATAGCCCAGCTCCAACACATACTCTCCTTGGGAAAGCATGCTCTATTTGTCAAATGTTCTAATGTTTACCAGTGATAGTATGCATACTGTTTTTATGGAATCTTATTTTTCCCCTGACCTCTTTTTATATTTATTTATAGTGAGAGCCACTTCAAGACACCAGACTCTTTCCCTTTTGAATGGTGACCATTTACTACAGAGTTTTAATAGACTAAAAATACATGCTAAGAAAATGTAGCCTTTTTAGCCCACTGTTACCAATATAGATGGTATTCAGTAGGGCTTCATTTTGCTAATTTGAAAATTCAGGACAGATATTTAAACATTGCATCTCTTAAGAGAATTTATCAAAGTTGTTTTTAGATCATAATATTCCTCCTGAAGTTGGATAAGCACTGTGTGTGGTCCATTCATGACAGGGGAAGCAACACCACAACGGAGGATGGGGACGTGGCTGCCTTTGTTTCCAAAGTATAGTGACAGAGTGATACTGTGCTCCATGAGCTGCAAGAGGCTTACGATAGGCCTGGTGATTGTGGGCTGAGGGGAAGAGGAGGGATACCTGTTAGTCTGGCCAGATGAAAATGAGTGATGATCTTGGTGCCAAAGAAAACAGATTATACAGAATCTGGAGCAACGGAGGCTAAGAAAAAAAATGTGGAACTGGAAACTTTCTTTGTTGGTTACCAGGGATGGGAGGGGAGGGGAGGGAACACTGCTAGATAGTTAGAGACAAGTATTGATTTGGTGAAGGGGAGGGCAATGTACCAAAAGCAAGTGGCCAACATGGTGGCACTGAGGAAGAGGAAGACACAGAGATGTACACAAGAGGTACAGACAACAAAGATAAACCCTTTTACATATACAATACTGCATTGTCAGTGGCGTAGTGCCTAAGGCATTTGACTGCTAACCAGAAGGCTGGCGGTTCAAACCCACCTGCCACTCCCTGGAAGAAAGGTTGGGTAATCTACTTCCTCGGAAGCCCAAAGAGGGGTCACTATGAGTCAGACCTGACTCAATGGCAGTGCGTTTTACAGGTAAATAGATGGGTAACCAAACTAACTGCCATGGAGTCAGATCCGACTCATAGAGACCCCTCCTTGGGTTTCCAAGGCTGTATCTCTATAGAAGTAGATTGCCCAACCTTCCTTCCAAGAAGTGGCTGGTGGGTTTGAACCTCTAGCCTTCTGGTTAGCAGTCAAGTGCCTTTGGCACTATACTACCAGAGCTTAGTAGACGGGCTGAATTTTTTAAAAAATGAGGGGTTCTTTTCCAACCTTTCTTAAAACGGCCTCACGATGAGAAAGAAGAGACTGGGATACAGGGACATGGTGAAGGTGGTCTGGAATGGTTTCCCTGACTGGAAAGATCATGTGTTTTGGGCCAAGCATTCTTTCACCCTTAATTCCATTCCATGTCAAACTCTATATGTGAAGATACAGTAAGATAGAAAAGTTTCCAGTACTAGACTGTAAGCTACTTTAAGCTAATGGCAGGGCCTGTGTCTTTATCATCAGGCAGATCTAGCTGAGTGCCAGGCTCATACTAAGTGCTCAGCAAGTTTTTATTAAATGAATAAATGAAGTTAGCTACCTCATAGTGAGGAGCTCTGGTAGCATAGTGCCTAAGGCACTTGACTGCTAACCAGAAGGCTGGCAGTTCAAACCCACCAGCCACTCCTTGGAAGGAAGGTTGGGCAATCTACTTCTGTAATGATACTGCCTGAGAAACCCAAGGAGGGGTGGCTATGAGTTGGGTCCAATTCGACGGCACATAACAACAACAACAACCTCATAGTGATCATCTACTCTCATTCTCTCCATTCATGTCTCCCTAAAACTATCCCTTTCTTCATGTGCTGAGTGTATACATAAAGTAAACACGAACTCTTCCTCCTCATAAGGGTGCAGATTAGAAGAAGAGAGGTTTCTGGTAAAGAATGGCTGTTGATGGCTAGTTAACACAGAGGAAATAACTTGGTTGAAAGATTGGGAAGTTGTTTTAAAAGATTAAAGCATTAAAATGCTAAGGAATACTAAGGAAATACTAAGGAAAAAGAAGAGATTTTTATGAGAATTGAAAATATATTCTCAGACTCTGATATGTTTAATTAGTCTTCGAGAGAGCACTTGTGAATTGGTTCAAGTATTCTTGAATCGTATTTTCAGTATATCCCAAGCACTTTTGTTATCAAGAGATGAACCACTTCTGTAATAATTTTATCATCATTTTCACTTATGTCTTGTTGGATCTGTGACTGTAATTGCTGGGGTCTCTATTTCTTGTTAGTTCTTTTTTCAGTAGGTGTAGTGCCACATAGTTATGCTAGAATTAGCTCCTCTGTTGGACTGAGGATACCTTTGAGACACAACATGTGATTTTTTATTCTTACTGGCCCTCCTTTAGAAGTGAGGATAGCAGTCTGTGTCCACGAGTACTGAGTGAATCTTAAATGACTCAGCTGAGGAAAGAAAGAGGCCTCAGGACTGGTCACTGTTATTCCACAGCGAGGCAGGATGACATAATGCAAAGAACACTTAGGAGCCCTGGGATCCATTCCTGTCTTCCAAGACCGTGGACACATCTCTGACCCTCAGTTTATATGTGTGTAAAGAAGAAGGGGACAGAAGACTAGGTTAAGTTTTCAAATTTTTCCCAGATCCTTGATTCTCTGAGTCAGTATCTATTCTCAGAATGTCTAGAACAATCATTGCTTACTAAATCTCATTTAGAAAATAACTATATACCACTTACTAACAGGATATTTAGTCGGAATACAGACTTAGCAGCAGTATATTTCTCTCTTTATTAATAGTTTTAAAGTAGGCAGGTGTTCTGGGACAGGTAGACAGCTCTGATCCACTAGGACATTCAAAGACCAAAGTTACTTCTGTTTTGTTGCTCTGCTATTGCCTGGGGTATTGTCGTTGACTGCATGGTAGAACCTAACTCAGCTCCACGTCATTTTTCCGTCATGGGCAGGCATGGGAATAGTCCATGGCAAACAGCTTCATCTGCAAGAAGACCTGGAAGTTGCAGACATCACTTCCACTCACATCCCATTGGCTAGAGCTTACTGAAATGGTCACACTTTAGCCTGTAAAGTAAAGAAGTAGTTTTTAGCAGAATGGCCTTGCATCCACCTAAAACTAAAACTTCAAAGGTAAGGGTAGGGGACAATTTTTTTAAAACTAAAAAAAAGGAGAGGAAATTGGATACTAGGTGACAGTCACCACCACATATACCCTTTATTACTATTTTGAGCCATTACAATAATTTTTGTCATTTTACTATTTATTGTGTTTCTTTTCTGTGTAATGAAATAGGCTGAGATCAACATAGGTGGTTTATCTCCTATATGTAAACCCCACTACACCTGTCAAGGTATTTTGGACATAGAAGGTATACAAGCAAATGGATACATTTAACTTCTATGCTGAGTTTTTAGGGCTTCTGATTAAGTGCTATGCCAGCCCCTTCCCGTATGTTCTGCTCTATCTACTGATTACATGTTTAGTGAATGTTACATGTAAAGCTTTAATTCCCAACCTAACTGAGGAGTCTAGATATAAACCTGTGAAGTGTTAACAATTTAAAATATATGTCATAGATAGATAGATAGTAGATTTGGGGCAGATTAATTATCTTTGGGTAAAACGGCGCAATGGGTAAGTGCTCAGCTGGCCGCCCAGCTCTGTGAGAGAAGGACTTAGCGATCTGCTTGTATTTGAAAAAAAAAAAAAAAAAACTATAAAAATTAAAGCCAAGAAAACCCTACAGAGCAGTTCTACTTTGTCATATGGTGTCACCATGAGCTGGGGTAGACTTGATGGCACTCAGCAACAGCATAAGGGTCATTTTAAGAACTGAGAGCACAGTTCACTCACTCGCTGTTAATCTTACCCACTCTGACCTCCCATTCTTTATCTGCTGTTCTTGTATACTACACTCTTAGATCGGAATGAAAATTACTAGTATGCATCTTATCAGTTTTACATTTGATATGGACTTCTTGGGAGAATTGTCCCTGTTCTTTTATATAATTTCCCCAAATCCTTCCGCTTCAAGGTTCAGTTCCAGTCTACCTCCTTATAACTGACCATAACCATGCCGTCCTACAGTGGTCATTCCATCAGGAAGAGAAAAAGAAAGACTTACTTAATTCAGGCCGAGGAAGAATGGAGCAAACTGCGGTGTAAGGACAGGGTGTGTTTGTGTAAGGACAAGCCTTTATTCCCTTTACAAACATACCTGCTTGCCAAATGGCAAGTACTGGCTATAGTCTGGGCGAAGAAGAGCGACTCCCAGACTTCATTCAGCCTCACCCAACATCCCAGAGCTCTTGCTGAGCCTTGACGCCAGGCATCTTTGTCTTTGGTATATTTTACTCCAAGGGACTTAACATTTTTCTCTAAGGGATTTGACAGGTTTATCTGCTAAAAGCCTGCCTGCTCTTACCACTCCGAGTCAACAGAGAGCAGCAGAGAACACCACTCTAAAGCCTAGCCCCTTTAGGTCTCTGAAGGAAGGTTGGCGATCTACTTCCGCAGTGATATCGCCTTGGAAACCCAAGGAGGGGTAGCTGTGAGTCGGATCCGAATGGATGGCAGTGCATGCGGCTTAGGTCTCTGGAGCAGCCTCAATCTCCTAGTTCCTGCGGGGACAAATGTATGGGGAACTGTTTCGGCTTTGGCAGGGACTGGGGCTGTTGCAGGCGTGAAGGGTGCTAAATGTCTCGCTGTGTACAGGGTACTCCAATGCAAGAAGAATATTCTTGCCCCCAAATGGCCGTTAATTTCTTTCTAGTATTGCTGTCCAACCTCACGTAAAACACACCTGACTGTCCCCTGATTTATCACTTAAACTTTCTTGTGTTGTTAAGTATCTCACCAAAGTTCCTTCCTTCCAGGAATTAGCTTTTTCATCTTCATATTGCCACTTTTTTTTTTTAAGCCTACTTTTAATATTGAATGATGGAAGACAGTTCTCTAAGGGTGGGCAAGTAATAGAATTTAAAAGTACCGTTAGTTTTCAGGAGCTTACAGGGTTTAGGGAGAGCTACCAGACGGCTGGCGGTTCAAACCCACCAGCCACTCCTCGGAAGGAAGGTTGGGCAATCCTACTTCCGTAGTGATACTGCCTTGGAAACCCAAGGAGGGGTCGCTATGAGTCAGGTTTGACCCGAGGAGGGGTCGCTATGAGTCAGGTTTGACTCGACGGCACATAACAACAACAACAACAACATTATGTAAAGCAGTCTTCCAGGGCCTTGATTTTCTCACATACAGAATGGGAACAAGACCTACCCTACTTTAAAGTACTTTGTAAACTGTAAATTGCTGTGGAAGATTGTTTACAAAGACTGTCTACGACCAGATTTGTTCTAGACAATTATTTCTGGATATTGAAACTCCAACATAACACAATTATATAAAAAGATATTGCACAATTAAATAGCGACCCCTCCTTGGGTTTCCAAGGTGTATCACAAGGAGAGTAGATTGCCCAACCTTCCTTCTGAGGAGTGGCTGGTGGGTTTGAACCACCAGTCTTCTGGTCAGCAGTCAAATGACTTAGGCACTGCACCAGAGTGCCCGGTATGTAATATGGAACATAAAAAATAACAAAAGATAAATACGTATTAAATGTGTATATCATAGACAGTGATCTTTAAACATTTTTGTACCACAACCCACAGTAATAATCATATACACACACATCAACCAGA
The DNA here is from genome assembly GCF_000298275.1 of Orycteropus afer afer. Taxonomy (NCBI): domain Eukaryota; kingdom Metazoa; phylum Chordata; class Mammalia; order Tubulidentata; family Orycteropodidae; genus Orycteropus; species Orycteropus afer. The sequence continues at coordinate 8,256,391 of NW_006921619.1, forward strand.
GTTTCCTGACACAATATACTTATTATCATCAAATGAGATACACAAGTGTTTTATTCTGTCATATTTTATTTCATGTTCAAAATGCTAGTTGTGACCTACTGAATTGATTTCATGGTACACTAGTTGGTTGCAACTGCAGTTTGAAATGTACTTTCTTAAAGATCCCTTTATATATCATGTGAGTCAGTTAAAGACTATATTTTCTGTCATCCTTTTGAACCTGTCAAAAATGTGTTCACCTTAAAATGGAAAAGCATACTGTATCAGCTCTAAATATTTAGGGATATGAATACTACATGTTTGTTTTAATTATTAGTTCTCACACTGAAAATTAGAATTTGTAGTGCGTACTCTTTACCACAAAGATTGTGAGGCTGGTACAGGACCGGGTAGTGCTTCGTTTCGTTGTACATAGTGTCGCTGTGAGTCGGAGCTGACCCGACAGCACCTAACAACACAACAACTTTTTATCTTAAAGATATCAAAAAAGCGTCATGCCATAATTTGAAATACATGAAACTTTAATTTATTGAGCATTTCCTGTGGCTATACAGGTGGATGTATGGCAGAATCATTTTTTGACTATGTATGTGTGTGTGTGTGTTTTTAAATTTTGTAACAGCTTTGTCCAGGTAAAACTGATACATAATTAATAGCACACACTTAAAATATACCATTTGGTAAGTTGACATAAGTATACATCACCGCAGTCAAAAGAATGAACATATCCACCACCCTCTAAAGCTTCCTCGGTGGAGAAGGGGGCAGGGAGACGTGCTCCATAAGCAGTGGTCACTTTTTGTTTATAGAAGGGAACTCAAGTCACTCACTGCCATCTAGTCAGATCCGACTCATAGTGACCCCTCCTTGGGTTTCCAAGGCACTATCACTACAGAAGTAGATTGCCCAACCTTCCTTCCCAGGAGTGGCTGGTGGGTTTGAACCGCCAGCCTTCTGGTTAGCAGTCAAGTGCCTTAGGCACTACACCACTACACTCAACAGCAATTCTTGCCTTCATTAATGAAAAGAGAATAATGGCACAATTTAGTAAATAATGAAATAATTTTTCACTTGGGACAAAAAGTTCTTTGGCAAATGCTTTGCCTGGGTTTAAATTCTTGTAGCACACATAGACTAATCATAGGGGGGAGGAAGGCCATAAATCAGGTATTCAGACAAAGATAATTGAGAATTAACTTTAAAATGAAAGTCAGCATAGGGTAGGTCATAGGAAAAGTAGGTTTTTGTAATCTTTGAATATAGACAGAAATAGTAACCAATTTAAGAGATTCAAAGTTACAGTGTCCACCTCAGAATATGAATAACCAGTGAGGAAATGCATGCAGTTTAGGATACAACAGATAAGTTTATCTATGACCTTGATTACGAGATTGTTGGGTAATGCAGCTGATATTGACTGTTTACCATGTTCAGGTACTATGCTAAATCTACAATTACTTCTTTTTACTGTGATGCATAGGACAGATAAGTAATTTGCCCAGAGTTTCAGAGTTAATATATATCAAAGCCTGGGACTAATTGAGATGAACAGTAAAAGTATTTCTGTGGAAGTCATTTGCTTTAAAATATCAAAGAGATTACTATTGAGAAGAAATGTTGGGTCTTAAGAAAGTTAGTAATAAAGACAGTAATAAGGAAGGGTGAAAGAATTTATAAGTTAATCTACCAAAATATTGAAATGATTAGTGTCAGAATAGTACCTAGAACAGAGAATCTTTAATAGTTAGTATGAGTCTTGAGCATGACTGAAGGGAATTCCATTAATAACATTGTATTGCTAAGGACTCTTTTGGCTGCAAGTGTCAGAAACCAATATTAAACTGGTTTAGTGGAAAAAGAGGAGAAGAGGGAAGGCATTTATTGGTCTGGGTTATGTGGAAGCTCACCAGAGTAGCTGGTTTCAGGAATTACTGAAGCTAGGCACTCAATCACTGTTGTCAGGAGTCTGTTCTCTTTTCTCCATCTCTCAGGTCTGCTTTCCTGTGCCCTATATTTCTGGACAAAGATGACAGCTATCTGCTTACATTGCCCTTATTAGCTAGTATCCTGATGAAATTAACATGCCCTTTCTCCCTAATAAAAGTTGTAGCAAACATCATGGGGATAACTTGGCTGGCTGTCATTGTCTGCCTTGGTTATGTGTTTATTCTTTCACTAATCATTTTGACCATCTGGTGGCGTAGTGCCTAGGGCATTTGATGCTAACCAGAAGGCTGGCAGTTCAAACCCACCAGCCACTCCTGGGAAGGAAGGTTGCACAATCTACTTCCATAGTGATAACACTTGGGAAACCCAAGGAGGGGATGCTATGAGTCGGAGCCAACTTCATGGCAGTGATTGTGTTGTTTTTGCAATCATTTTGACCAAGGAGGTGAATTGGCCAGCCTTGGGTCACATGCTCACTCTTGGAGTTCTAGCTTCAGGTGGAGTCAGCTCCACTTGAACCACTTGGTCCCAGAGTGAGGAAGAGGCATCTTCAATGGAGAGGATGCAGAACAGATGTCTACTCTTCTTATATTTTGACGTCCAATCATGTTGCCTGCACTATGAAGTTAAAATGGAAATGCCAACTTGTATCCAGCTAAAACTCATTCACTGACCTCGAGTTGATTGGATTCATAGTGACCCCTCCTTGGGTTTCCGAGGTGGTATCTCTGCGGAAGCACATCACCTAGTCTTCCTTCTGAGGAGTGGCTGGTGGGTTTGAACAGGCAGCCTTCTGGTTAGCAGTCTAATGCTTTAGGCACTATGCCAGCAGAGCTCCTAAAGAAGGGAAAATTAAAACAGGATCAGAAAACTAGAAGTTAGATGATTATGTTGATTTTCATGAGCTCTCCGAAAATAGTACACATTTTATGTGGACGAGTAAAGTAATCTATAAAGTTTTCTTTTGTTCTTTCAATGTGTAAAGTGCCTTTATAAAATCAAGATATTATTCTCAGTCCAAGAAAGGTCTGGTTTATGATACTTTGACAGAATCTGTGTATCATGGAATGATGTTTTGGGGGATGTTAAATATTTCATTAATTGAGAAATCCATATGCTTTTGATTTGTTTCAATGCATTTGCATTATTGGAGAAGGATTCTTACACCTTTTGTATGTAGTCATCCTTTTGACAGGGCTAATATATTAAAAGTTCATTAGCTGTTAAGATTTATTCTGTGTAGCATATAAAATCTCTAAGCAATTGGTTTTCTCCACCTGACTAGATGTTTTATTATCCTTTGGCAAAAAACATTGAAGAGTTCAAGTCTAGTTAATGCATAATACTCTTCAAAGTTTGCCATCTTTGTATGTTCCTTTAGGGTTTTTTTTTATCATAAAAATGAGTTTAACATTTACCAATGTGAGATTTTCACCTCTTTAAAAGTTCATTGTTAATTTAGTATAAATTTGTATTTATAGTCTCCCTTCTCAAACAGATAGAGGGTAAGGTTAACAAAAGGGAAATCAAAGTCAAAACAAGAAGAGAAAGCAAATGTGCTAACTACAAAAGCAAAAATATATATAATTGAACAGAAAAGTTGGCTTTGAGCTTCCCAGGAGCAGGGGCAAAAAACAAAAACAAACAAACAAACAAACAAACAAACAAAAAAAAGGAAATGCAGTAGATTACATTGTTATCATCTAAGGAAGGTTGGGCAAGGGCAATCCTACTTCCATAGTGATACTGCCTAGGAAACCCAAGGAGGGGTCGCTATGAGTCGCGGGGCCGACTCCACGGCACATAACAACAACAAGAGGTGGATGCCTAATAATTCCTCAAGAGCAGAAAACCTTTCCCTGGCATTAAGTTCTGAATTGAATTCCTCATGTGAACTTTTTACATGGAAAATATTGAGCAAGGCAATGATCAGCACAGAAGCAATATGAAGTTTCTTATACTAATTCTGGATAAGAACACAGTCATACAAGTTTAGCTCAATGACAGTGATTCTGCTAGCGTCTACGAACCTAATGATATTTAGGTGGCATATCCTCTTTCTTTTGCCTGGTATTTCTGGCAGAGATTGCCACTGGGTAATGACACTTTGGACTCCTCTTAGATTCTGGCTAAACTGAGTCATTTTCTCTTAAAACCCATCCCCACACACATTTTTTTCTACAAACAAAAACTAGAATAACTCATTTTTTTGGAGGCTTAACTTCTATTCTTAGATTTTTATCCAATAATGAGTTCTGAAATTTTTTGGGGGGAGGGTAGGGAGACCAGAGTCATTACAGAAGTTTGAAGGGGTTCATTTGATTCTTCAAAGAGCTTACTCACCTTGGTAATGGTTTTGTAGTCCTCCACACTTAGCATACCCAAATGTGAAGTGAAAAATTATTTGTGATGATGGAACTTGGCTTGATTTTTGTGGAGCTTTACTGTCCCAGATGGCAGCCACCAGCCACATATGACTATTTACTTTTAAATTGAAATTAATTAAAATTAAGTGGAATTTAAAATTCAATTCCTCAGTCACACTAGCTACATTTCACATGCTCACACAGGCACTGTGTTAGATGGTACAGATAGACTTCTTTGAGTCTATCTTTCCCACAATGAGCTTCTTTAGAGACATTTTCATTGTCACAGGAAATTCTCTTGGGCAGTGCTCCTCTTAAAAAAAAAAAAAAAAAACCCAAACCTACTGCAGTCGAGTCAATTCCAAGTCATAGCTACCCATTGGGTTTCCAAGGCTGTAAATATTTACGGAAACAGATTGTCTTATCTTTCCTCCATGGAGCGGCTGGTGGGTTCGAACCACCGACCTTTAGGTCAACAGCCAAATGCCTTACCCAGTGTATCACCAGAGCTCCTAGTGCTGCTGTAGTGTCTATATTTTTCAGGTATCTCTACCTCTCCCTACCTCCCTTCTGCTCCGCAAACAGCAGTAGAGATTGACCTCTGTATCTTCTACAATCTAGGGAAACAACTTATCTTTCCAATGATTTCTCCTGATATTTGACATGGAGAAATTTTTTTGGTCCAGTTGATATTTCTGTGGTACAGGGTGCTACTCACTAAAGTAGCCATGGAGCCAGCTACTTTTTATTTGCCAGATAATAAATACAAAGCCAACAATCTTATGTGGCTGTTATTAGAGACATATTCAGGTCCTGTTTGGTTGAATTGCTTCAGAGACTACCCCAATCCCTGACAGGCTTCTTAGTAATGATGTTGCTGTCAAACCTTACAGTGAACTTCTTAGCTTTGTAACAGATTTCTCCATTTCATTGACATTTGTCACAAAAAGCTTGCCTGTGCCCCGCCCCCCCCTTTTTAGTGTCCACTCCCATTGTGCATGGTGTTGCCAGCAGTCACGGTTGACTAGATGGCAGCTAACAATAACAATTATTCTGGTAGAAAAATGCCTTCTATAAATCTGATTCATTTCGTATGGCCTTCTGGTTGGCTTTGATTGCTGTTAAAAGAAACAAAGATGTCCATTCTTCATGTTCTTTCTAGTTGTGGATTTTAAAATAATCTTGGTACACGTGCATGTTATTATAGCCCTATGTGATACCATTGGGCCTGCTGGGAATGTGTCAATGCTGTGTTGGCCTTGAGCATGCACAACTTACATAGGTAAACTTCTTTGATTCTGTCTTTTCCACAATGACTCCTTTAGAGAAATTTGTTGCTTGAGAATATAGAAAAGTACAGTTAACGTGCTTGCTTTATAAAGTAGTCCTGGGAAGTTTTTCTCCCCCTATGAGCCAAGTAAGTATGACAAGTACTGTGTCATACTTACTAGTCTGGGTTTTGGATCCTCCATAACCATAGAAACAGGCTACCACTTTCCTTCTCTCAGCTGTACAAAATAATGATTGAGAGATAGAGCAGATCTCTGTTCAGAATGTTCTCGGTCATTGGAAACCTCATACACAAAGCTTCATATGAACCACTATTATGCTGGTTTCAAGGATTTGAGGCCATTAACCATGTTAAAAAAATCATGATATTGACAACTGTGAAGCAAAGTGATGGGGTACAAGGACAGTAAATTATATTAATCTCTACTTTTATATAACTATGATAATTTTTTAAATAAAGAGTAAAGAAGTATCCACAACTGATCATGGGGATGGCTAGGACCAGGTAGTATTTTGTCCATTGTTCATGTGGTCATGAGTCAGGGGCGATGACGCCATGCAGCTAACAACAACAAAGAAGTGGCCTGAGCCTTTTAGGTGGATTTAATATAGTTATTTTTACTCATAATGATAAGACATCTTACTGAAACAAAAGGTTGCTCAAGGGTCTTCCGGTAAGATGGCAGAATAGGCAGACCAGCTCCACAGACCCTCTTCAACAAAGAAAAGAGAAACCAATTGACAGACAGAAGATAATCCTGGAGCCCTGAGCTTCGAAAGGAAGTATACAGAAGTAGATTAGGCAACAAATGGAAAAATCTGAATTAAAGCAGTGAGTATGGAGACAGTCAGAGCAGTGGGCTGTCAGCTACCCTGACAGGACCGACAGCCTGAATATTCCCAAGTGGTGTTGGGACCTGAGAACTGCCCTAAAGATCAGCCCTGGTCACCAAGGTCTGCAGGGACAACTGTGCTGGTGGCCTATGAGTAGGAAGGGAAACAGCAAGGAGGGAGACAACATGAGCTATGGACTTTCGGCTGCAGGAGGGTGCAGCCATTTTGATTGTTTACACACGGTGGCCATTTTGGATATTTAAAGTGACTGAGGGCACAGCCATTTTGATTGTTTACAAGCGGTGGCCATTTTAGATTATAAAGTGACAGCATCCTCATTCAGATTCCAGGGACCTAAGAATAGGCTTCATTTGCCAAGGACGGCAGGAACATATGGGAGGCAGACAACAGGAATGGAGACAGGTGATGAGTGTGTAAGTGCTGCCAAATAGCAAATAGAGGAGCACAGCACAGTACCCTGCTTACATAGACAACATACAAAGAAAACAAAAATCATGGGCAAGTCACTCCAACATACAATCACCAATTAAATATAAACACAAAAATGTCACAATGCCTAGGAGACAATAGAGCATCACAGTCCACACAAAGAAGCAAGATAAAGCAGGAGAAACAAGGTTCCAGGATAGAGACCCAAAACACATCCCTGAGGAAGATGCAACATTGGAACCCTCTGACAAGGAATTCAAAAGAATTATATTTAGGTAACTTCAACAAATTGAGAGACAGATCACGGAAAACACTGACAAAATTGAGGAAAATACAGAGAAGACCATAGAACAATTTTGAAAGACAATGAAAGAACAAAATGACAAAATAAATGAAAAAATAGAAATGATACAAAATCTGCAGATAGAAATCCAGAAAATTAATACTAAATTTTCAGAAATAGACAACTCGTTGAATAGGCAAAGGAGTAGAATTGAATCAATAGAAGACAGAATTAGTGAGATTGAAGGCAAATATATCAATACTTCTTGAGAAAGGGAACAATCAGAAAAAATATCAAAACAAAATAGTGCCTAAGGCACTTGACTGCTAACTAGAAGGCTGGCAGTTCAAACCCACCAGCCACTCCTCGGAAGGAAGATGGGGCAATCTACTTCCATAGTGATACTGCCTCAGAAACCCAAGGAGGGGTCACTATGAGTCAGATCCGACTCGATGGCACATAACAACAACAAGGTTCATGTGGGATACCATCAAAAGAAATAACCTATGTGTCACTGGAATTCCAGAACAGGAAGAGAAAAATAAAACCACACACAAAAAAAATTGTCAAAGATTTGTTGGAAGAGAATTTTCCTGGTATAATGAAAGATGAGAATATACCCATTCAAGGAATCCAGTTAACCCCAAACAGGATAGACCCCAAAAGAAAATCACCAGACATATCATCATCAAACTCACCAAAACTAAAGACAAAGAAAGAATCATGAAAGCAGCACAGGAAAAACGAAAAGTTACCTACAAGGGGCAACCAATAAGAATAAGCTTGGATTTCTCAGCAGAAACCATGCAGGCAAGAAGACAATGGGATGGTATATATAAAACCCTGGAAGGGAAAAATTTCTAACCAAGAATTATATACCCAGCAAAATTGCCCCTCAAATATGATGGTGAAATTAGGACATTTTTAGATAAGCAGAAATTAAGGGAATTCGTTAAAACAAGATCAACCTTACAAGAGATCCTAAAGGGAGGGAGTCCTTTGGACAGAGAACCAACAACAGCAAACAACAACTGACCATTAAAACACTTGATGACATAACCCAGAAATCAACCCAGTTATAGAAATATCCAAAGTAAATAAGCCTACAAGATTGTAAATAAGGAACCAGAGACATCAATTGACAAATTAAGACAACTACAAACCAAAAAGAGGGAAAAAACTGTGTAGCTACAGAACTTCTAAATGGTAAGGAAGTCAAGACAACTACAAGATAAAACGGACTGTTTTAAACTTGGCAAGAAAATTATAAATCAGAGGTAACGTCAAAGAAAAATGATAAACCTTCACACCAAAATAAAAAAGAGGACCAGTACAAATATTTAGCAAATACTAAAACAATGGCAATGAAGGAAGTGATAACACGATTCATAAACAAAATGAGCTCAGGATAGAAAATTACATGGAACAAAGAAATCAACACCATGAAAAAGCATATAACAGAATGACAGCAACAAATTCATACTTGTCAATAATTACATATCTGACAAGGGACTTATCTCTAAAATTTATAGAAAACTCCAATACCTCAACAACAAAAAGATTAACAATCCAATTAAAAAATGAACAGAAGACATAAATGAACACTTCACCAAAGAAGATATTCAGGCGTCCAGCAAATACATGAAGAAATACTTATGATTATTAGCCATCAAAGAGATGCAAATAAAAACAACAATGAAATGCCATCTCACCCCAGCACTAATGGCAGAGTTCAACAAGACAGAAAATAGCAGATGCTGGCAAGGATGTGGAGAGATTTGGACTCTCATACACTACTGGTAGGACTGTAAAATGTTACACCCACTGTGGAAAACAGTATAGCGATTCCTTAAAGAGCTGGAATTAGAAACACCATTTGACCCAGCAATCCCATTACTAGGCATATATCCTAAAGAAGTGAGAGCCAGGACAAGAACAGATATATGCACACCCATGTTCATCACAGCACCATTTACAATAGCCAAAAGATGGAAACAACTTACGTGCACATCAACAGAAGAATGGATAACCAAACTATGGTACATACACACAAGGGAATACTATTCAACCCAAAAGAATAATGGAGAGTCTACAAACCACCACATAACATGGATCAACTTGGAGTACATTATGCTAAGTGAAAGAAGTCAATCACAGATGGACCAATACAGTATTATTTCATTATTGTAAAAAGTCAAAGAAAGGTTTATATATGGAAGGGAACTTTCTTTGTTGGTTTGGGGGGGTTGAGAGGGAAGGGGAGGGAACACTGCAAAAAAAATGCATTGACCCATGTCACTTTGGTTTTGTGTATTTCACTGTACAAAAATTATATTTCAATAAAATGCATTTAAAAAAAAAAGTTGGCTCAAAGATTCATTAAGATCCCTTCTGGAGCTTTGTCTTAATGGAATATCAGAAGTTGAATAAACCAATGAGGAAATGTCTACGTTATTTAACTGTAGCAGCAAATTACCCTTCCACACCCACTTTAATGCATAACAAAGGTCAGCAAGATGTTATTGTTATACAAAACAATTACATTTATGTAATACTGTCTTATATTTACATGTTTATGTTTCCTTAGTTATTAGTATATCCATCTACCCTTTCCTCACGCTTTTGTTTTTACAATCTTGGTGCTGCTGGGCATACATTCCACTGGTCACCAATTTTAGAAACGATTTTCCTTTTTTTTTTCTAATTACATCGGACACGTTGCTGAACAGCAAGATATGGATTAAAGAAAATAACTCTAATTAATGAAACAGTATGTAATTTCTTCTATATGCACATTTTGGTAGCATTGATTCTACTGAAATTCTATTTTGATTCCCTCATTCAATAGCAATAATAATGTTTTCATGATTATCACAGCATGAAGCGCGTGCATGAGCGCATGTTTGTGCGGACGGACACACACACACACATACCCTTCTCGAGCTGCCGGTCTGTCACACACGCGCACGCGCGCCACACACACACACACACACACACACACACACACACACACCACACACCCTTCTCAAGCTGCCGGTCTGTCTTGAGGCAGTGGCAGGCGCCTGATTGGCGGGCTCTGTTTATTCTGTGTCCGGATTCCTTCTACAAGAAGGCAGACCATAACTGCCTGACGCCTATTGGCTGGGTCTCCTGACCCTCCTTTTCCTTTTCATGGCACACACCACAGCAAAGTCTGTGCGGAATCCTAAACCAGCCCAATTTACATCCATTCATGAATCTGTGACGTCAGCAAGCCTTTGGGCTCCTTTGCAGTGGGCTGGAGGATTGTGTGGGTGGAATCCACCTCCTCCTTATTTTTCTAATTCTGCAAAGCTTTCTCTATCTCTCTTTAAATCAACCTTCCATCTTTTTAAAACAAGAAAATGGAACAGCATGTGTAGGAATTCTTCACTGTTGTAAGTATTGCACTCTATTTTTCTGTTTCCTCAGCATTTATTTCACAAGGGCAGATGGAGAATGTATTTGTGATTTGAGGTGATTAACAAATTGATAATATTGAGGGAGACACCGTGAGGGAGACAGACGGAGAGAGACAGAGGCAGAGAGAAATCCGAAACCCCGTTACAGCTAGGAGGCTCTGAAACTGACAGCTGGTTTTTCTTTGCTAGTCTGCCTGCTAGACGTGGACATTTTTCATTTACGGTTCTGCACGTTACCTCCGGATACTAGGTTGGCTTTCCTTAAAGGGAGATACATTTTTCTGAGAGGTGATGTGGACGGTGTCTGAGGAAAAGCCCAGATTACCAGAAAGGTGTTGGGGAAAACCGGGCCAGCTAGAGAGAGCAGGTTCCAGCCTGCTGAGCACTTGTCCCTCTTTCTGCCGTCCTTTCTGTTGTTTCTCACCCTTCACCTTGCCTTTGTTTCCTAATTGTTTAACAGTTGCTAACAGATTAGAGTCTGGGGAAGATGGATACTTACTTGTTCTGTCATTTTTTCTAAAGCGTTTAGTGGGGTATTTATACCTATTTGTAGTTCCTCTTTATGTCACTGTATCACTTTACTTACGTTGTCTGAAAAAACCTAAAACCCCATACCAGGGCAAAAGGGGAATTAGCCTTAACATTCTAATTTTTTTTTAATGTCCACTAATGAGAATTAAGAGGAGTTCTGGTGGCATAGTGCTTAAGGCATTTGACTGCTAACCAGAAGTCTGGCAGTTCAAACCCACCAGCCACTCCTCAGAAGGAAGGTTGGGCAATCTACTTCTGTAGAGATACCTCCTCAGAAACCCAAGGAGGGGTCGCTATGAGTAGAATCTACTCGATAGCAGTGAGTTTGGTTTTTTAAAACTAAGAAGTGGTTTCTTACTGTGTTCCATAATTATATGCATAGAAATATACATGAATATTTTTATAAAGTAAGCTTCAGCTGGAAATAGTTTATACCACTGTATTTGGGAAACATGTATAAGTTCTGATATGTTCCATGTATTAAGTTGGTTTGATAGTGTGCTCATAATTTTAACAAAAAGTATTAGTATTTGTGGTTGAATTTGTTTTCTACGGCTATGGTTTACTCTGGAGAAAGTTGTGATAGTAAAGAAGAGGAATGTGACATTGTGACATGCTCTGCCCCTGGGCCAGCTCCTCAACCCAAATAATTGAGTAGCATTTTCCAACAATCTCCCTTTGGACCATTTATATATTATTCTCCAGCATGCACCGGGTGGTTCCTTCCAGTGAGAGAGAAAGCAAAATGCCCGTTACTGCTTGTCATCCAACTTTGTCATGTTTACCTTGAATGATCGATGCTTTGCTTTGAGATTTTCATAGTATAATGTTATGCCATAAAGCAAGGCTTCTAAATTATGGCTCTAATGCTTGCTTTTGAATTATTCATATTAATGAATCTTCTAACTGTAAACTCATATTTAATTTCAAAGTTATGCTTGGGGATTTAGATTTTTCTTTTGTCTCTCAATCTGCCATTGCCCTCACTCAGTTCTTACTTTCTTTAAGTGCCTTTGAATTCACTAGAGTTAAAGGAGAAGGGAAACTTCTGCCTGGTTCTAAATCAGATCTCTGTCCTACATTCAGATGACCATAGCTCCATATTTTGCTATTTTTTATTTGAACAAATGAAATAATATTTTAAAGTTCATCCCCTGTATAACATAAACACCTTGACTTATCTCAGCATTTTCCTTTTTTGTGCACCATCAGAAACTTTGTTGAAAGTCGCCATTTCAAAGTTACTTTAAATTATTGAAGTCTACTGTCAAAAGACTAAGTTGTTAGGATATATTTTTCAATTGGCATTACATAATTGAACTCATCATAGGAAATATTCATCAGACTATTTTATGTACATTTTGCAAAGGAGCTGCACTTTGAATTTATTAAAATAAATCTATCCCTTTATGGCACAGAATGGATACAGAGTCTCCCTCTTGCTTCTCTCCTGGGGCTGTAATCTAGATTATATTTATTTTCATGTATAGGGTACTTGTAGGAGGAAAAAAAAAAACACAATAACTCTTAATTGTTTAATATCAAACAATAAAATCCTGTGTATCAGTGACTGTCAATAGACGGCTTTCTGTTTAAAAATTGAAGCTACTCCAGAAGTAGGAATTCATTTATTTAGTAAACAAAGTCAGTCAAACCAGAGCCATGTCCTGGGGAACGGTCAAAAGAATGGTTCCTAAGGGCTAGAGGCCATATCCACTGGTGTATGAGGGAACAGCCATACTTTGGATGGCAGAGCCAGTCAGTGTGGCTTGCTCTGTCTACTTGCCCTCTTGTATGTGCAACAGCTGAATTAATTGCTTGGAGAACTTAAATGAATCGAGATAGCCAAGATGACCAATTCTGCCAGGTGGCAGCCTGAGTCTTGCATTTTTGATTAAAATAAAGAACATTCCCTAAGAGCCCTCTGATACTTAAAAAAAAAAAAAATTCATTCAAAAGATATGACACTCCCACTGTGTTGGTGATTATGCTGGAATATGGAGAGGACAGAGATTTAGATGATGCAGCCTCTACTCCCCACAAAGTAATCTAGAAGGTAAATTAGCATGCTCTTATAGTGTCAGATTCAGAAATTGGTCTCTGAAAACAGACAGATCTTAATGGTAGAGGTACCTGGGGAACTTTTTCATTTCTTTTTTACTCTTCAGTTGTAGTATATTCACAGAGCTATGCAACTATCACCATAATCAGTGTTAGAACATTTTCATCACCCCAGAAAGAAACCCCATGCCCATTGGTAGTCACTCCTCGTTCCTCACCACATCCTAACCCTACCCCTACCCCTCACCGCTAGCCCTAGGCAACCATTATGTGGACATATGTTTTCATTTCTCTTGAGTATATACCCAGGAGTAGAATTGCTAGGTCAGATGGTAGCTGTGTGCTTAACATGCTGAGGAAATGCCAGACTATTTTCCAAAGTGGCTGCATCATTTTACATTCCACTAACAGTGGTTTATATGAAGCCTTGTTTATGAGGTTTCCAGTGACTGAAACTGTGGATGAGGCCTACAGTTTTTCTACATCACAAACACTTGTTATTATGTCTTTTTCATTAGAGTCATCCTACTGAGTGAGAAGTGGTATCTCATCGTGGTTTTGGTTTACATTTCCCTAATAGCTAATGATGTTGAACATCTTTTCTTGTGTTTATTGGCCATATGCATCTCTTCTTTGGAGAAATGTCTGTTCCGATCCTTGTCCATTTTAAAATTTGGTTATTTATCTTCTCAGTATCAAAAAAAAAAAAAAAAAACACTGCCATCCGGTCAATTGACTCATAGTAACCCCTATTCGGTTTCCAAGGTATTGAATCTTTACAGAAGTAGATTGCTCCATCTTCTTTCAGTGGAGCAACTGGTGGGTTTGAACCACCAACCTTCTGGTTAGCAGTCACCACACCGCCAGAGCTCCTTTCTTTTCAGTATAGGGGCAAAAATCTCTTTATATATTGTGGATACAAGTTCTTTAGTGGATATATGATTTGTAAATATACTCTCCCAGTGTGTGTATCATCTTTTCACTTTTCTTGCTAGTATCCTTTACGACATGAAATCTTTTAATTTTAATGAAGTCCAGTTTATCTAAATTTTCTTTTACTGCTTATGCTTTTGGTGTCATATCTAAGAAATCATTGCCTAATCCAAGGTCGGGAAGATACACTCCTGTGATTCACTTTTAAGAGTTTTGAAGTTTGGACTCTTCCATTTAGTTCTGTGATCCATGTTGAGTTACTCTCTGTTGTGTGGTATAAGGAAGAAGTCTAGCTTCATTCTTATGAACATGGATATTCAGTTGTTCCACCACTATTTGTTAAAAAGACTATTCTTTTCCTCGTTGAATTTCTTGGACCCTACATAGGGAATTACAAAATAATGCCATGCCCCTGCCTCCACAGATCCGTATTTAGTTGATCTGTGGTGGGACCCAGATATCTGCATTTTTAAAAAAGCTCTCCACATTGAAAACTATTGGCATGGATAAAAGGTTAGTCTTAGAAAAGAGGAGCCCTGCTTCTGAAACAGGAGGGAGGATGAGTTAAGGGAATTCTGACAGGGAAAGGAGGGAAGAGAGGGAAATTAAAATTCATGCCAGAAAGCATGGATTTTCTTGGTTAAATAGGAGTTCGTCATCTGCAAAGAGGGAGAATATCATTGGAGGCTAATAGAAAAATATTATATTAAAGTAAAATGAGGAACTAACATATATCAATCACCTTCTATATGCCTATAAAAGGAGCCCTGGGGCTCAGTGATTAAATCACTTGGCTGCTAACCAAAAGGTCAGTGGTTTGAACCCACCAGCCACTCTTCAGGAGAAAGACATGACAGTTTGCTTCCCTAAAGATTTATAGTCTTGAAAACACTATGTGGCAGTTTTACTCTGTTTTGGAGGATCACTATGAATCAGAATTGACTTAACAGCACTAGAGTGTATGTCTGCTAGAAGCTTTCATATGCATTATTTCATTTAAAATATAATCCTTATGCTATCATGTAGGGGGAGCTCTGGTGGCGTAGTGACTAAGGCATTTAACTGCTAACCAGAAGGCTGGCAGTTCAAACTCACCAGCCACTTCTCAGAAGGAAGGTTGGGTGATCTACTTTTGGAGTGATACTGCCTCGGAAACCCAAGGAGGGGTCACTATGAGTCAGATCCGACTCCAGGGCAGTGAGTTTATAATATAGGTACTGTTCTCTCCACTTTACATATGAGAAAATAGGCCCAGAGAGGTTACTGACTCAACCAAAGACATGCCACATAGTGCACATCAGATCCGATTTTCAAACCCAGTTCTAATTCTTAACCCCATTCTTTTTCTTCTGTATACCATACCATGGCTTTTAGCATTGAGTACTACCATGAATAACTACTGGTCAAGTCCAGCATGAATATAAGATCATCTCTAGGAAGACTGTGGTCTGGACAAAGAGTAACATAAGTTGGATGGTTAGGGATAACATAGGATTAAGTGTTGGCACAGCAGGTGCAGTGGAAGATAAGAGGGTGAGGGTAAATGAAGATTATCACGTGATAGCTAATTATGGAGTCCAGGCTGGCTGTGCTGCCTAGGTGTAGCCCGCAAGAAAGGGCCTAAGAGGGTGAAGGGCCAATATACTGGGCATGGGAGAATGTTTGAAGGCAATGGTGGGAGATCATGATGTACCAAATATAACTGGCAATTGTAGCAGTGTTTTCATTCATTTAATCAAATATTTATTGAGCATTTACCATGTGTTTGAGGTACTGGGTACACAGCAGTGAATAAAACAGCTAATAATCCTTGCCCTCTTGAGGCTTATTTTACTCTAATGGGTGAAGACAATGAGTAACTAAACGTTTCAACAGTGACAAGTGTACAGGGAAAACATAAAGGTAGAAGGAGAATGGGGAATCCTGAGGATGGGTTAAAGTCCACAAAGGGACTTTTCATTTTATGGTTAACATGTAGATAGAGATTCCTCAAGGAGATTGAGGAACCATCCAGCTGAGGGGCTTGTGGTTGACCAAGTCAGGCACCCTGGGTATACAAAGAGCTTGGTGTAAGTCCTGAAACTCAGTGTGTTGAGTGTTAACTTTCTATATGTTTTGTTCACCACGTTATACTAAGTGCTTGGCACATAGGCACTCCATAAACATTTGTGTATTGTATGCGTATTTTATTTATTTTTTGTATTTGGTGATTTTTGCATTCCAGGGCAGGTGTAATGTTTAGGGAACTTTTTTGAACTTTGCTTGTGGCCCTATTAGGATAGCTCCACCGTGTGTGTGTGTGTGTGTGTGTTTGTGTGATGTCCTTCCATAATATCACCATTGGCAGTCACTGCAGAGTGAGCCAGGGGTGACAGTCGGGATGTGCTCTATTTCTTAGATGAGTCAGGCCAGAGAACCACTACTGGAGGCAATATTGGAGGCACATCTGTTTTCATCTGTTTTGCTTTTTATACTTCAGCATGAGATTCGTATGCACCACTTTGGACAGAGGGTGAATTTAACCCGTAGGGTGGTGGTGGTATTATTAGTTGCTGCTGAGTCAAGTCAGTTCCTACTCATGGTGACCGCACGTGTGCAGAGTAGAACTGCTCTATAGAGTTTTCAAGGCTGTGACCTTTCAGAAACAGATCACCAGGCTTCTCTTCTAAGGTGCTTCTGGGTGGGTTCAAACCACCAAACTTTCGGTCAGTAGTCAAGGGCTTAACCGTTTGTGCCACCCAGTTGCCTTATATAACCTTTTTACCTGCCTTCCTTCTCTGTGTAGAAGACTGAAAAAAACCGAAAAGCAAACTCACTGCCATCAAGTCAATTCCAACTCACATTGACCCCCACTGGGTTTTCAAGGCAGTAAATCTTTAGGGAAGTAGATTGCCCATCCTCCTGCAGAGCGGCTGGTGGGTTTGAACTGCCAGCCTTTTGGTTAGGAATGAAATGTCTTAGGCATTACGCCACCAGACCTCCTTTGAAGAAGACTACTTATATTAAATGGTTAAAATTAACATGTTTTGTCTTTACTTGCTGTAAGGCTCAATGACACAAAGAAAAAAGAATTGGATTAAGATTATTAGAGCTCTGTAGCAGTCTCAGGTCATCCTTGGTAAAGCAATTAGCCACTCAGCTTTTTAAAAAATTTTCCTTAGCTTTGGTTTAACATATGAGATGAAGAAATTGTATGTAATGATCTCAGATACCTTTCTAGCACTAACATTGTAGAATTCTTGGAGTCTTGTTAATTACCAACATCAAATAGGCAAGTTACAATTTCTAAATCCATTTGGTTAAAATCTACCTTTATTCCATTATTTCACAGTATAGTAAAACCTGTGAGCCAGATTCCACGACACTGCCTGGATTTTCTGGGTCTCTCAGGTTTTTCACCTTTGACAGGGTATATATAGTGTTACTACTTTTCTATTGCTCATTTTAGTGGAAAATATTTGCATTTTCCTTCTCTGACAGGTTTCCTTCCTTCACAGGCTCTGGCTTTCACAGGTTTAAGTGTACTTTTATAGCAGTTTGAATCCCATGGGATACTGCTACAGCTGAGGGGTAGGAGGGAGTGGTGGAAGGTTTTGGATGGAGTTATCTATCTGGGTAAGCCCTAGAAAGGTTAAATCACTTTCATATTTGCCCTGGCACTTCCTCGTTAGCAGGAAATGGAGTTCTGATCAGATCTGACATTGCCGCCTTTAGGCATGCCATTATACATCTCATTTACTTGCCTATTGTTCTCTGTTGTCAGGAGAGAGCTTCCATTAGAGTAGTGATTTGGAGGTCTGGGCTAATAGGGGATGTGGCCACTGCTAATCCAGTAACCTTCGTGATGGTGTGTTTTAGCCCTTTCTTCCATTTGATCTTTATTGGAGCTCTTAAGAGCAAAATTCATCATAATGACTCTTTCAATCTCTTACTACCTTCTATTATCATCTAACTCGGTTTGAAACATGATGAGGCTGTAATGAATAAGAAAATGAAGACTCACTAAATGAATAAATGGAACAGTGAAGCCTGTGAAAGCCACAACTCCATGTGGGGACAACCTTATTTTTCCAGGTCTTGCAAGTTTTCTGCCTTTGGCATGGTTCAGCTGACTATTTGCCTATCATTCTCTTTTAGTGGAAAAGACTTTAATTGTCCTTCTCTGACAGGTTTCTACCTTACACAGGTTCTGCTTTTCACAGGTTTACTGTATAATTAGTCTTTGCTAAAACAAGATTTCATTATTGTGTATGAGAGTTGTTAGCTTTTGAAAATAATTCTTTTCAAAAATCTCCAAATCCAAGTTGGCTGATGGATTGATATTTTGAATTTGCAGGTTTTGTCAAAGAAAAAAAGATAAATATAAAAGATTGAAAAAAAAAAAAAAAAACCCAGGAAATTCTCTTCACTATTGTGTTCATTTCATCAGTCTGAAATTTTTCTCTATCCTTTTTCATTTGTGTAATAGTTAAGCAGAGAGGTCCAATGTCTAGTCCTGACAGCTATAATACTTTCATGTAGTGTTTCATTTAATAACAATAATACATGTAGCAGTGTAGTAAAAACATTTTGCAGAATGTGGTTGTGAATTACAGGGCAACCCTAAGAGAATGTATAGTAATTGTGCAATTTTAATTGTTTAAAAATTTTAAGTAAAAATAATGCAGGACTTCCCACTGGCAGGTGGTGACGGTTTTTAAAGGTGTAATTTGTATTGGGAATTCCTGGGCTGTGAGTAATAGTAGAATTGAACAGTTCTAAGAAGACATTTTAGGGAGTTCTGGTAGCCTAGTCTCTAAGGCATTAGAGTGCTAACCATTAGACTGCACCCGGAGGGAAGGTTGGACAATCTACTTCCGTAGTGATACTGCTTCGGAAACCCAAGGAGGGGTCTCTTTGAGTCGGATCCAACTCAGTGGCAGTATGTTTGGTTTTTTTGGTTTAAGAAGACATTTTAGTGAAATTCTATTTCAGAAAAGGCCGGAGAAATGAAGGAAAGAATGACCTGATTGAGGTTGAACAACAAGGAAAAAAAAAAAAAAACCTCACTGCCATCCAGTCGATTCTGACTCATAGAGACCCTCTTTGAGTTTCCGAGGCGGTAAATTTTTACAGAAGTAGATTGCCCAGTCTTCCTTCTGTGGAGTGGCTGGTGGGTTTGAACTGCCTTCTGGTCAGCAGTCAAATGTCTTAGGCATTAGCCACCAGAGCTCCTTGAGTGAGGTTGAAGGGCTGAGGAAATCGCCAAGGAGGAAGGACTGCAGAAAGGTGAGAGAAAACAATGAGGACACAGCTCAGGAAGACTGTGGCTGAGCTGATGAGGCAGGTGGCAGCCAGGATAGCGGTTTGTTTCCACCTTAAACCAAAGGGAGTACATCCGGAACCCAGGCAGAAATAGACTGTTTTAAGTCCTAAAGGGAGCTGTCACAGTTGCCACTATTAAAGAGGGCTTGATTTGCAAAATAAGCCCACGGAGACTTCTTCCTACCCCTGGGCCACTGTGCCTGCTTTGCTAGTAGCAGGCCCTCCTGCCTGTAATGGGACTCACCACACTATCTGCAGGCATGGATAACCGTGGATAATTGAGACTAGAGGGATAAAGCTCCCCAAACTACAAAGCTACAATTGCTTTTCCCAGGGAAAAGAATCTCTTGATTAAAAATGAGATTAAGCATTTTACTAATTACTCACCAATTATTTCCTTTCAAATACATATGCGCGCTAAAAGGAAACAGATATACCATACTTTGGATATTTTCACTTGATACTCCTAGACATGAATTACGGATGCACTGTAAATCTTTGCTAAGCTTAGAAACTCCTGGGAAATACCCACCTGATACTGCAGCTGCCAGGGCTCAAGAGCCAATTTGAAACGAAATTTTACTACTTTGCCAAGTTCTTCACCCCCCTTATTTCCCCCCTTTCCTTTTGCAGGCCGTATCTGGGCAGAACCCCTTCCATCTGTTTGTCTAATCAGGAATAAGTGAACATTTGCTTATGCTGCTTGTATTAATGATTGAAGCGAGGCTCTAATCTAGTCGCTAAGTATTCTCAGAGACCAGGAGATCAAAGTAATTGGGTTTCTTGGAGAAAGAAAAATAATCATATAATCCTTTATATCTTCTGTAGTGATTTCTTTTCACCAGTCAGAACTTCTGCCATAACACATTGACTGTGTTAACACATAACACAGTGCTCACTCTTTCGCCTGCTCTCCTCTGAGCAAAAGCTTATCTACATTGATAAGGCGTCTTTTAACTAAATCTCATACCTGTAATACCAATTATAGAGTATTTTTGTTAGAGCCACACTGCTTTCACTACAAATTATTTTATATATAGCCTTTGTCTTTTTCTTGCTATGTATTTAAAATGCCATGGAATGGTTTTAAAAAACAAGGAACAGCCATTTGGGTTCTAAAAGGTTTGGACCACAGCTAGGAAGTAAGGAGGGATGATCAAGGGAAGCTTGTTATTACATAGAGCAAAGTGGACCTTAAAAGCTTGTTATTACATAGAGCAATTGTTGTTGTAGTTATGTGCCATCGAGTTGGATTTGACTCATAGCAACCCCTCCTTGGGTTTCCGAGGCGGTATCACTATGGAAGTAGATTGTCCAACCATCCTTCTGAGGAGTGGCCCGTGGGTTTGAACCACCAGACCTTCTGGCTAGCAGTCAAGTGCCTTAGGCATTACGCTACCAGAGCTCCTTCATAGAGCAAAGTGGACCTTGAAAAAAAAAAAAAAAAAAAAAACTCACTGCTGTCAAGTCGATTCAACTCATAGTGAGTGACCTCTCCTTGGGTTTCCGAGGTGTATCTCTACAGAAGTAGATTGCCCAATCTTCCTTCTGAGGAGTGGCTGGTGGGTTTGAACCACTAGCCGTCTGGTTAGCAGTCAAATGCCTTAGGCACTATGCCACCAAAACTCCTTAGGCATCTGTAAGGAAAAGGAAATAACTCCAGGAAGTACCTACACACCAATCTATAATGCTTTAAAACTACCAAGCTGATGAGAAATGCATATACAGCTACTCCTTATTTACCGATTTTCTCATTATCTGACATTTCACATTTACTACAATAATAAGAAGGCTACTACCTGCCTATTTGGCACATTAATGACATACAACTGGCAGTAAGAATGCCAAGGTACAAGGCAATAGTATCCTGGCTGTGATGGTTAAGGTTGTGTCAGCATGGCTGGGCCATGGTTCTCAGTGGTTTGGCAGTTGTGCAATGATGCAGTCACCCTCCATTTTGTGAACTGATGTCCTCATCCTCCATGTTCATGTGACACTGATTTTCACATAACAACCAAGTCTTTGGAAGCTAACCATGTTGATAAGTGAGGAATGGGTATAGTTTGTACCCAAAAATTCCTTTAAGCTGAAGAATAGTTATGCATTTGAACTGATTGTACTGGACTTGAAGGCTCAGAGTAAGAAAAATATAGTTTTAAGGCTCCTATCTTGTAAGGAGAAGTCTCCTCCTGTGTTTATTCCTGAATGGTGACAGCCAAGACGCTATCAAAGACCAGGAAACTAAGTTGCTATGGGGCCTTGTTCTTTTCCTGCCCTTTCATGGTTAATTCCTGTTATTTTTCATTGCAGGAAACCAAAAAAGTAAAAACTATTTCTTTGGTGTTTTTTACCAAGCAAACTCCTAAGTTCTTATTTTTGTGTATAATTCACAAAATATAGTTTATGAAAGATATTATCAGATACTTTAATGATATTTTATAGAGGTGCTGTGGTGGTGCAGTGATAAAAGCATTAGGCTGCTAGCCAAAGGGAGCTCTGGTGACATAGTGCCTAAGGCATTTAACCACTAACAGAAGGCTGGCGGTTCAAGCCCACCAGCCACTCCTAGGAAGGAAGATTTGGCAATCTACTTCCGTAGTGATACTGCCTCGGAAACCCAAGGAGGAGTCGCTATGAGTTGGATCCAACTCCCCAGCAGTGAGTTTAGTTTGGTTTGGTTGTTATCCAAAAGGTTGGTGGTGTGAACCCACCAGCCACTCCATGAGAGAAAGATGAGGCAGTCTGCTTCTTCTGTAAAGATTTATAGCCTTGGAAACCTTTTGGGACAGTTCTACTCTGTCCTGTAGGATCACTATGAGTCAGAATCAACTTTATGACAGAGCGTTTAGGTTTGGATGCTCAAATAACAAGAGAAAAACGATTTTTTCCCTTTGTATTTCCCAGTTGACCTGCCTGTATTGGCCTCCATTGACCAACCATGACTTCTGCTGTTTGCTGTTGGTGGTGGCTGTCAAGTTGGCACTGACTCATGGTAACTTTATCACAATGAAATGTTGCTTGGTCCTATACCGTCTTCATAATTGTATGTTGAATTCACTCTTGTGGCTGTTGTGTCAGTCCATCTCATTGATGGTTTCCCTCGTTTTCACTGACCCTCTGTAACCAATACTACAACCTGATTAACTAACCCACCTTTGTAACACCTGGCCTTTAGAATCTAATGAGGGTTACAGGAGATAAAGTATATAAAAACTGAGCACAATGTATGACATCGTTGTTGTGTTGTTGTTTGCTGTCGAGTTAGCCCCGACTCATAGCAACCCCTCCTTGGGTTTCTGAGGCAGTATCACTATGGAAGTAGAATTGCCCAACCTTCCTTCCGAGGAGTGGCTGGTGGGTATGACATTAGTAAAAAAAAAAAAAATTACTGTTGAGTCTGTTTCAATACATGGCAACCCCATGTGTGACAGAGTAGAACTGTTCCATGGAGTTTTCTCAGCTATAATCTTTACAGAAGGAGACCTCCAGCCCTTTCTTCCACAGCACCACTAGGTGGGTTTGAACCATGAACCTTTAGGTTCAGAGTCAAGTGTAAACTGTTTGTGACACCTAGGGGCCCTAGCTATAGTAAGCCCTGAGTAAATGATAGTTGATAATTTTATTTGTTTCCTTCTTTCATTCCTCCTCAGACTTTGTTAATTATCTACTATGTAAAAGGCTATCAATGTCTATCCTGTGGGAAATTTAAAGACAAAGGGAAGAAAGAGAGAGAAAAGAGTTCCATAGAGTTCCTGTCCTTAAGAACTCACAGTCAACTCAGAGAGATTAGCACATAAGTGATTATAATAGGACAGGAGTTCTCAAAAGTTTTGGTCTGAGGACCAAAAGTAATCATTGAGGATGCTAAAGAGCTTTTGTTCATGTGAGTTATATCTTCTATATTTGCCATGTTAGAAATTAAAACTGAGAAAATTTAAAAATATTAATCAATTAATTCAAGCAATAATAAAGCAATTAAACATTAACACAAATAACATCTTTTTTTAAGAGACATAACTACATTTTCCACACCCCCAAAAATTTTTGTGAGAACAGTGGTGCTGTGAAAAGAGATTTTGCAAATCTCTTCAATGTTTGACTTACTAGAAGATAGCTGAATTCTCTCATTTACTTCTGCATTTAATCTGTTGTACCACATGAGGTAAAAGTAGCCTCTGAAAAGTTCCACTGTACACTTGTGAGAGAATAAGAGTGAAAAAGGCAAATAATGTCTTATTATATAAAATGTTCTGACCTCACCAAGCCAAACCAAACCCTCATAGCAACCTTATAGGACAGAGTAGAACTGCCCCATAGGACAGTTAAAAGCTATAAATCTTTATGGATACGAACAAACGGCCACATCTTTCTTCTGTAGGAAAGCTGGTGGGTTTGAACTTCTGACTTTTCAGTTAGCAGCTGAATGCTTTAACCACTGCACCACCAGGGCTCCTTCTGACCTCACAGGAGGCCCCCAAGAGTGTCTTAGGCTCTCCAGGGACCTGCAGACCACACAAGAGGAGCACTGCAATAGAATGTGAATGTGAAGAAGACTCAAGAATAATAGTCAACATCTATGCTGCGCCAGTCACTGTTCATGCTGCTTTACATATTTAGACCTCACAACAACTAGGAAGTTGGTGCTGTTATTATTGTCTCTTATTTCCAGATGAAGCTGAACCACAGGTGGAACCAGCATTCCTTTTCAGACAGTCTGGCTCCAGAGTCCAAACTCTTTCCCATGTCACTGTATTGTTTCTGTACCTGGGGATTGGGTAACACTTCATGGAGAAGACTTTTTTCCCCCCACCAAGAATATATAACAGGGAGCTACTTATAGATAACCTTGTGAGAGCATTTCACTGTTACTAAATACTGAGCAGGATTTTATTCTCGCAAACATTTTCTGCCTTCAGCTTTATCTTGTTGTTGTTACGTGCTGTCAAGTCAGACCTGACTTATAGCGACCCCTCCTTGGGTCTCTGAGGCGGTATCACTATGGAAGTAGATTGCTCAACCGTCCTTCCGAGGAGTGGCTGCTGGGTTTGAACTGCCAGCCTTCTGATTCACAGTCAAGTGCCTTAGGCACTACGCTACCAGAGCTCCCTCAGCTTTACTTTATCTAACACTTCTAAATCACTTTACATTTCGATATTTTCCTTTGGGCCCCTACATTGACAGTACTCCACCACATATATAGCCCCCACCCTCGGCAATCTGTTCAAGATTCCTACCAGTGCCTGCCAGGATGGAAGATTTGTGGCTTCAAGGCTTATGACAGAATTCTGTTTGTTCAGAATAAATTACAAACACAGGAGCTAAAGAAATGTCAGATAATACCAAAAAAAAGTAAACTGTTACAGAATTTAAAGACAGTAATGTGGACCTATAATGTATTGCTTCTATGGCCTTATCACAAAGTTATTATTTTCAACAGTTATCCTAAAACTCATAATATTGCTTGGGCGAAGATAAGAGGAACTAAATAGGAAATTTAAAAAAAAGAGAGAATTGCTATACTATAGCCATTTCCCATACATGATTCTGGCCTTCTTTTTCCTTTCTCTTGACTTTTTTTCTTTTTTCATGCTCCCATTCCCTATCATAGAAAAAGTAAACTAAAACCCTCTTTCATTTCTCCTAGGAATAGCCATTTTATGGAACTATTCACAATTTAAAAAGCAGATGAGTTGAATGTTTTACTGTGACTGTAACAGCCTACAAATGAACTGAAGTACATTCTACTTGACTCTATAAGCTGTGGTATTTTGTGAGGGAGGGGTTGAGAAGGATTTTTATGGAAAGTTTTCCTATTGTTATTCTGGGACTATACAGCCAAACTCAGCTTTTAGAATATGTTCTTGAACAACTACTATATACTGGATGCTGAGCTATGACTGATGATACAGTGTGGTGGATAAACATAGCTAGGACACCTGCCCTCACTGAGCTTACAGACTGGCAAGGAAGACAGTTAACGAGCAAATACAATGCACTGTGATATGTATTATTATAGGAATGGGTGAGTTAAAGGGGTAGGGAAGTACAGACTGCTTAGAGAAGGACATAAGTGGTATGTCTAACCCAGACATTAGGGATCCAGGAAGGCTTCCCAAAGGAATTGATATAGGAGCTGAGCCCTAAAGAACAAGCAAGCATTGGGTGAGGAGGGTACAGGGAAGTGTTGCATGCAGAATTACAGGTACCGAAGTCCAGAAGTAAGAGAGAGGGCAGTGAATTCACGGAACAGAAGTGAGTCGACTGGTGAATTCTAGGGCAGTATTGGTCTGACCCAATGGCAAACAACAACATCAAACATGAAATGAACCCTGGTGGCACAGTGATTAAGTGCTTGGCTGCTAACTGAAAGGTTGAAACCCACCAGTCACTCTGCAGAAGAAAGATGTAGCAATCTGTTTCTGTAAGAATTTACCACCTTGGGCACCCTGTGGGGGCAGTACCTCTCTGCCCTATAGGGTTGCTATGAATTAGAATTGACTCAGCTGGCAACGGGTGGCAAACATGAGGCTAGAGAAGCAGATCACAGCAAGAGAGGTGGCTTTATTCTAAGAGCAGAGTATTTTAAGAAGTTGAGCAGTATGTTCAGAATTGCATGCTAGGAAAAAACACTCTGGCTATGGAGAAGAGAATGGAGTAGGATGGAGAGGCTAGAGACAAGGATACAATTAGGGGACTGTTATAACAGTCTAGGCAAAGATGATGACAGCCTATACTAGAAAAGGTTATTGGGATAAAAAGAGAAGTGCACAAATTCAAGAGACATTCAGAATGTCAAAGGATATTCTCAAAGGATAATGATTCACACGTGTAAAATGAGCATGTGACAAAAATTTTACTTAATTCTTTAATGAGAGACTAGCACAATGTTAAAAGGAAAATTCAAAGAATGCACACGTACATACACAATTATGGATGCTGAGACAAATTTGCAATTAGATGCAAAACCAATCAGTACCCATGAGACAATAATCAATCCTGCCCCACCAGGCACAATTCATTTGCATTTCTGTGGACAAGAATCAGTTTGCTACAATTTACGCAACTGTAAATATCTCAACCACCACCATTCTGTCAGTTTGTCATACTATGGTGGCTTGCATTGCCATGATGCTAGAAGTTATATTATCAGTATTTCAAATACCAGGAGGGTCACCTATGGTGGATAGGTTTCAGCAGAGCTTCCAGATTAAGACAAACTAGGAAGAATGGTTTGTCAATCTACTTTTCAAAATTTGCCAGTGAAAACCTATGGATCACAACAGGATATTATCCAATATAGTACTACAAGATGAGTCCCTAGGTTGGAGAGCTGCAGTGGACTCAAGCATGCTTGCGATCATGAGGTTAATGTGGGACCAGGCAGTATTTTGTTCACATTGTTTATGGTCACCATGGATCAAGGCCAGCTTTACAGAACTAACATCAAACAAGATCTTCAAATTACAAAAGACTCAGATAAGCTCAGACTGGTGCTCTAGACTGAATACCTACTAATCTTTTTTGCTCATTTCAAAGTCTTTCCAAATTTTTGCTGATGAGATGTCCACAAGAATTTCATGATAAATTAGAACTGGTGATGGTGAGTGGGAAGAAAAAGTGAAAGTACTCAGGCAGTATTGATTATTCATTCAAGGAGGCTGAGGGAGCATTCAGCCAAGAAGACATTGCAGATGGAATAGGAAGGTACAATGGGAAGGTTTTGGAGGAGGAGGAAGTGGGGTCAGAGAAGAAGATGCACAGAGAATTATATGTTATAGATGGGTATACATAAACTAGATGTATACCTAGTTAACTAGGTATACTAGTTACCTAGTATAACTAGATGGGTGTACATGTTGGGCAGTGTTGTCGCTTCCTAGTGCTGCTGTAACAGAAATACCACACAAGTAGATGGCTTTAAAGAACAGAAATTTTATTCTCACAGTTTAAAAAGCCCACTGCCTTTAAATCAATTCTGAATCATAATGACCCTATAGGACAATAGAACTGCACCATAGCATTTCCAAGGTTGTAAATCCTTAGGAGAGCAGACCGCCTCATCTTTCCTGCAGAGCAGCTGGTGGGTTCGAAGCACCAAACTTTTGGTTCGCAATTGGATGCTTTAACCACTGAGCCACCAGAGCTCCCTTTGTCAGAGTTTAGGAGACTAGAAGTCCAATTTCAGGGCACTGACTCTGTGGAAGGCTCTCTTTTGTCACTGGGGGGAAATCCTTGTTTCAGCTTCTCTAGTCCAGGTTTGTCTCAGTGCCTTGGAGATCTCCATGAGGCTTCTATCATTTTCTGATTGTCCCCTTTTGTCTTTGCTTTTATCTGTGCCTAATCTGCTCTTTTATGTCTCAACAGTGATTATGTTTAAGACATACCCTACATGGAGCAGGCCTCATTAACATAACAAAGAAACCCTATTTCCTAATAGGATTATATCCACAGGTATAGGGGATCAGGACTCCAATATGTATTTTGGGGGGAGACACAATTCGATCCAGACAGGCAATAACAAGGGAAAACAGGAATGTGATACAAGGTGGTTTAGCTGGCTACATGACTTTTAAAGAATTATTCCCAGAAGTCCCCTGATCCATAGGAGACAAAAAAAAAAAATCAAACTCACTGCCATCAAGTCGAGTCCAACTCATAGTGACCCCCATTGAGTTTCTGAGGCAGTAAATCTTTCTGGAAGTAGATTGCCCCATCTTCCTTCCATGAAGTAGCTGGTGGATTTGAACCTCCAACCTTCTGGTTCTCAGTCAAATGCTTTTGGCACTGTGCCAGCAGAGCTCCTTCCATAGGAGACAGTGGCCTATTATTTAGAACTGTTCATTTATCCCATGTTCCCGTGCTAGGTACTTGCTTGCTTGGACTAGAAACCTAAAAGAATGATACTGATTAAGAATGTAGAAGATAATTTTGATTTCATTAATTGATTTAATGAAAATAAACTGACAATAAGGAATCACGTCTTACACATCTTTCTGTCCCTGAGATGCAAGCATCACATCCAGAAATCATAAATATATAGAAGGAAAGAATAAATATATTGGCTTGTTCCAAATCATATAGCTGGTTAAATAAGCATTCCAGGATTCATACCTAATTTTTCTGACACTAAAGTGCATGTCTGGTAGCATAGTGCCTAAGGCACTTGACTGCTAACCAGAAGGCTGGAGGTTCAAACCCACCAGCCACTCCTCGGAAGGAAGGTTGGGCAATCTACTTCTGTAGTTATACTGCTTTGGAAACCCAAGAAGGGGTCACTGTGAGTCGGGTCTGACTCCACGGCAAAACAACAACAACAAAGCATATATCACTAGGATGGATGATTTAAACTAAAATATCTCATGTAGTTTTGCCTAAAGATTATTAGAAAAGAAAAACTATTTCTTAATTTCTTATACTTCCAGTAACTAAATATAACTACAAAATTTATAACCTTTTCTAAGGAGAATTAACTTGGTAGAAGGACCTAGGCTTTGAAATCAGATGGACCTCACAAGTGTAACCATGGACAACTTACCTAACCTCTCTGAGTCTCCGTTTTCTCATCTATAAAGTAATGATAATATTAATGTCCATGAAGGATAAAGAATAAATAAGATAAGGTACAAAAAACATGTATGTCCTCTAGGTGCCTTCACAGATACTAGGATCTTTTCCTTCTAAGGCTTAAAGCTTTTGCTTTCTGACTTTATATCAAAATCTTTTGTTTGAATATGGGCTATATTTAGCACTTAGCTCCTTTGCTTAATTCTGTATCAATCTAAATTTAGTTTTTTCAGTATAATTTCTGTAGAGAGGTCTTTGTTTCTTGATACGTTTATCACCTATTTCAAATACTTTGCTTTTCATTCTTTTTTTCCAGTATACTTATCTTTCACTCTTTCCAATATACTGATTTTTCATTCTTTCTCCCCAGTATACCAAGCTTTATCATTACATGGTTCCAGAATCATATCGCTAGATTACAACCTAAATTGAGTTTGTTATAAGTTTTTTGGCCCCCTTTTATAATTTCCCAGATGCAACCAAAACCAAAAAACTAAACCCACTGCTGCTGAGTTGATTCCAACTGATAGCAAACCTACAGGACAGAATAGAACTTTCCAAGTTTGTAAATCGTTATGGAAGCAGACTGTCACATCTTTGTCCTATGGAGTGGCCAGTGGGTTTGAACTGCTGGCCTTTTGGTTACCAGCCAAATGCTTTAACCACTGCACCACTAGAGCTCCTTCCAGATGCAACAGACATTTCTTATTCAACTTTTTCTAACTCAGCTTTTCAAAGCACCATTATGATTCAAGATTGTTGTTTTAAAAATGGTTTTCCTGAAATTCCATAACTATTTTATTTCTCTGTCATTCCCTGAATTTATATATATACACTGAAATCATAAAAAGATAGATAGATATTTATCCTGCCGGGCCTCTTGTGACAGAAGCATTTCAAGCAGTTGAAAGTGATATAATAAGGATTTGACCAGTTTCCCATTGTTAAAGAAGGGTCATGTTCCCAAATCTTTATTTTCCTTAGAGGAGGCTCTATAACAACCTGCTCTACCCACCTCACATGACTCGTATGAGGCTACTATGAGGATATGAGATTACTTTGGAAACTCAACTCGTTCTGTAAACTAAGAGAAATGATTCTTGTAAGTGTAAGAGATAATGTAAGTGGTTAATGCTATTATCTGCCACTCTTGATATAATTTCCCTATGTCAAACCAGTGGAACACACTTACTATGGAGAACGTAAGTATGCCCCCCAACAAATGTGAGCTGATTGTGGGCCTCTTCCCTTAATTTTTCCTGACTGGCAATCAGAAAGGTTTGTGTGATGAAACCCTATGTGCTCAGTCTGGAGTGACTGAAGGCATTTAGACCTTTTCATGGCTGGGTGTTATGTTTGCAGAGTTATTGACACCACCCAGCAACCTGGCACAAGACAAACAGTCCCTATTAGCTACACAGTGACTTGCAATACCTGTCATTGCTCAGCTAACATAACAGCAAACATTTACTGTAACTAGAAGGTGTCTCCCCCCTCACCCTCTTACTATTAAATTAATTTCATTTATTTATGGTCTCCAGAACTAATCCATAAAATGAGGGAATGTTAAAGTTGAAACAGGCGAGGTTACTGGATTCAATCCTCTTTACAATGCGAGAGTCTCTTGATGGATGTGCCCCACGTTGAGCGTTGCTCGTGATGAGAAGCAGTCAGTTTCAAGACATCCTATTCCTTATATTCACAGGATGTTTTTCAGTTCCTGAGAGGGACCTTAGAGATCATTCTAATCCAAATCCTTTGATTTACAGACAATTAAATGGAGGCCCACGGAGATTAGATGACTTGCCCAAGGTCAAACAACTAATTTATGGCACAGCTGGGACTCCTGGTATCTTTTTTCCAAAGTATCAAACTGCAAAATTTCTAAAGTCATCAATGTTGACTAGTATTAAATGCTCTTATGCAGTTCATAAGTGCTCTAGTGTATAGCATATTTCAGCATAGCAAATATTTATGTTGCACTGTAGATAAACCTACTTAGATTTCCTGGAGGAAGTCTAAATCTTTTGTTTTGATTATATACAAAGATCTTAGAGCTTTACCAAAAACTCCCAGCTTTAAACAGGAGTTTTATTTTTTTCTTTGCATTTCTGTCTGGGGGGGGCGGGGCAAGGAAAGGAGTCATCAGTCTGACCCTTATATATCTAAGGAGTCATATGCCAAAAAAGATGCAAATACACACTTCTCTGCCTGGCACGAGGGCTGTGGAGTGGACTGGAGCCAGGATTTTTAAATATTCCTGTCAGGCTTCGGTCCCAGGCCTGTCAGTGGCAATGTGGATGAGACTGGAGTAGAGCCTGCCCATATGCCAGGGGGACTCTGAAAGGCTGCCTGGCCCCTGCCTGCCTTCTGGAAGAACTGTACTTAAAGGGAATCTGCAACCTTTTTGTCCTGTGAAATTAGTCACTGGAAGCTGTTAGCTCACCTCTTGCCTTGTATGTGGGGTGGGGAGTAGGGTGGAGGGGTGAAGGAGAAGGCAGAATGCTGACTGCCTATGAGTACAGACCCTGGGAGGTTTGTGGCAGTCAGCTTCTGTGAAGATTTACAGCCTTGGAAACCCTAAAGGGTCACTATGAGTTGGAATCGACTCAGTGGCAGTGGATTTGGACAGACTGGATTGGGAGGAACATTGGGAATGGTGTGGTGTAAGGAGCTGACAAGCAGTGCTACCTGTTCTGAGAAACAGCAAAGAGCCTTAGAAAGAGGACCTGGCAGCCATTTCAGGCCTGTGCCCCAAAAGGCTAGGCTTTTTAGTTATAGAAGCAGAAATATCCATTTAAGACTTATCAGATGCATCAGCAAGAAAGGCATTTTCCCCTCAAATTTCAAACTTTTGGTTTCATGTTTCTGTGGAAACAGATGACCAGTCTCTTGTTGCCCCAAAGCTGAAAGATTAATAACCTCTCTATTCCCTATTATCCTACTGCACTTTTTACCTTCAATACGAGCATTCATCACGGTCTGCCTTGATTTAGAACTATTTGTCTTTGTGGCTAGCTCCCCTACTAGACTTGAGTTTTGAAGAGCAGGGACCATGTCTTTTTTTAGAACTAAGTTATGAAATATGTCAGGTACACCAGAAGATAAAGAGGATGTTATCTTTTCACCTTTGTATCCCCACGTGATTTCTAACAAAGCCCAGTGCCTTGCATGCGGCAGGCACTCAGGAGAGGTTTTAAATGCAGTACTGACTTCCTCCTTTCAATCTTTTGAAGATAATGAAGAGTCAGAATCATTTTCTCTGGAGACTTAAGCTTTTAACATCAATGCAGATATACTCTGATATTCATGGAAATAGTAGCTGTTCTGGAAAGGCTTTGGAATAATGGTGCCTATGTCATTGTTGTAATGTGCCATCAACTCGATTTTGACTCATAGGGCCTCATGCAACAGAGTGTAATTGTACCATAGTATTTTCTTTATGGAAGCAGATCACCAGGTCTTCCTCTCATGGAGCTACTGGGTAGGTTCAAACACCAACCTTTTGGTTAGCAGCCAAACACTTAACTATTGTGCCACCGAGGCTCTTGGTGCCCACATTGCTGTTATTGACTCCGACTCATAGCGACCCTGTGTACAATAGAATGAAACACTGCCCAGTTGGGCACCATCCCCACAATCCTTGCTGTTATACTTGAGCCCATCATTGCAGCCACTGTGTCACTCTGGTGCCCATATTAGGCAGTCCTAATTGTTGATGGTCATTAGAACTCAGAGGTAGGCAAGTGTTATATTCAAGAGATTTAAAGTTTAAATAAAACAATAAAGATGTGAAGAAGCCAATGGAAAAGTGGATTTGGCCTTTGATGATGGAGGTAGTTTGTTATCTGTGTTCACTTTTGTATCTTTTAGCTATCTGGTCTATTGAGGAGACCCAAAAGCACCTCATGGAAGACAGGATTTTGAAGAAAGGCTGGGGAAAGGGTTGTTGTTAGGTGCTGTTGAGTCAACTCTGATTCATGGTGACCTCGTACAAAAGAGCAAAATGTCACTCAATCCCACACCATCATCATAAGCGTTAGAATGCTCAAGTTCATTGTTATAGCCACTGTGTATTTTGAGTGCCTTCTAACCTAGGGGGCTTATCTTCCAGCATTGTATTGAACAATACTCTATTGAAATCCATAGGGTTTTCGTTGGCTGATTTTTAGTAGTCTGTCATACATAGTCTGGAAGCTGTGCTGAAAACTGTCCACCATGAGTGACCTTGCTGATGTTTGAAATAGCGGTAGCATAGCTTCCAGCTTCATAGCAACACACAGGCTAACACTGTACGACAAACTGACATATGGGTGGTGGGAGGAAAGGATAGGAGATTATTTGAATGTGTATTAGTGAGTTGAGGGGAGAGCTGGGGCTTGGTGTAGATTCAGGAAGATCATGAAAGAGAAAAGAAAATAAGATTACCCTTAAGAAAGGATAAGACTGATCACCCAGCTAAGGCCAAAGCAGACCAATAGAATTTATTATTCTCCTAACCTGAGTATGATAACTGTGTGAAGTTTTCCCTAGTATTTGTCTCCCCAACAATATTTGTAGCTCTTTGTCCCAGTTTCAGTTTAGCTACTTCCTTATTCCTTGTTTCCAACTGTCTTCTCTGATGGAATTTCTAAAAGTATGACCTCCTCCAGCAGTTCCCTCGCTGGCACCTAGCCTGTATTTTCTGCCTTATTTGGTGTCATCTAGTCCTCCACACTGGAAAGCCCTCTCTCACCATCACATTGTGACAACAAACAAACAAAAATCCAAATAAGAGCAAACAAAGGCTATTTATTCAAAGCTCAGTATAGCAAGGGAGTCAGCCACCTTCACTTTCATTTGGCAGAGACTCAAAGGCAGGCAGAGAGAGGGAGCTTAGTGGTGGAAAAAAGGGAAGGTTTCAGGTGTGCACCAAGTGCAGGCTGTTGGCATGGGGAAGCTGCATGTAGGCTAACTAGAAGTGGCACATTTTATGTGATTTGTTTTGGGGGGCCTATTTGCTTTTTCTGGTTAGTCCTAAGTTGGATTTGGGGACAGACATTAAGGAAACTGTTGGTTTTTAATCAAGTTCTGGCCGGTTTGTGCCCTTTGTTACAGGGATTGTTTGGCTTCCTGGACTAGTAGCTGCAGATAGTGATTTGACATCCTGGGGTAGCTGCCAAAGATAGTGGTCTGTCCTCCTGGGCAGATGCTGCAGTTAGTGGGTCAGAGTTTATTTTTATATATGATCTGACCACTGTCTGTTTGTTCATTTAGTCTTTCAACCTCCAGCCAGTCACTATGTCCTATCGATTCTGTCTTCTGAATACCTCTCAAATTATTCCATTTTCGATATTACCTTTTTTCTGCCCTCCATCTTTCCTCCATCCATTTTCTACTCTTAAACAGAATCACCTTTCAAATCTAATCACGATACCTCCCTTAACCTGTCCCTAGTTCTCTGTCCATAGGAAAAATTCCTCTAATTTATCCCAGCTATGTCTTATACATTCCTCATCACCTCCCGCCAGCCCTACTGAAGTTTCCTCCACTCCCCAAATAGCCATCTGACTGCTAACCAGAAGGCTAGCGGTTCAGACCCACCAGCTAGCCACTCCTCGGAAGGAAGATTGGGCAATCTACTTCTGTAGTGATCCCACCTCGGAAACCCAAGGGAGGGGTTGCTATGAGTCGGATCTGACTCAACAGCAGTGGGTTTTATGCCTTTGTGCATACCAATCCTGCTAACTAATATTCTTTATTTAAAAATAGTGCCTGGCTACCAATGCCAACAACTCAGGAAAGGATCAAATCTGGAGACCCTGGGTAGAGTGGGAGGGAAAACGTGGAACAAAATCCAAAAACTCAATAATGACCAGAATTACTGGTCGGATGGAGTCTGGTGAGATCCCCAATAGTATGGCCCTGGAATACATGCTGCACCTGGAATAAAACTCACCCCCAGGGGCTGGCTCTCAGCCCAATAGTTAACAAGATGTACCCGCAGACCACTCAACCCAGGATGACACACCCACATACTCTATGGTAATATATCCCTTAGAGCAATAGACCACGGGACACCAGAGGACCAACATTCAAATTGAAGAAATGCAGGACAAACAGGAGTGCATAAATACGAGGGGCACAGGGGAAGGGTTACAGAGTAGGGAGGGGAGGTGATTGGGTTAGAGTTGGACATGGTAAATGGGGAATGAAACCAAATGTACAAGGAACGTTGAATGTAAAACAAGCTCTTAAATTAAAAAATTAAAATTAAATTTTTTTTTAAAAAAAAAAGCATTACCATCAAGTTGATTCTGACTCTATAGGACAGAGTAGAACTGCTCCATGGCCCATAGGGTTTCCAAGGCTGTAATCTTTTCGGAAGCAGATTGCCACATATTTCTCCCATGGAGTAGCTGGTGGGTTTGAACCACTGACCTTTTGGTTAGCAGCTGTGTGCCACCAGGACTCCTTGATAGTCTTTATACCCCTTCCTTATTCATCCTGGAAAGCAATTTTCCTTTCTTGGTACTTAAAAAATTTGTCCTGATCTCCTTTATAGAGCTTCTCACAGTACATTATAATTATTGATTCATGTATTTTTCCTCTAATAGATTGTAAACTCCACGCAGGGATCTATAATCTTGTTCATCTTTGCAGCATCCTTACTCCTTAAAGAACTGGCATAGTAGGTGATGAACAGCATTTGTGGAATCAGTGAGTGAGCTGAATAGAAAATACCTGATAAGTGACCACCTTCCTCACAGAAATGGCAGGTTTTCAGGAGTTGTCTTTGGCTGGCAGGTCTAAAGAGTACCTTTCTTCGATGGCTGTGGTGAGGATGTCTGTAAAGCTCCTTGATATCTTAGAAGATATGGTAGATCTTACCTTAATTTTAAGCAGCATGCCCCCCAAAAAACAGTTCTAGCACTTGTAACTTGTATTCTCTAAGAATGATCTCACATGCCCTTTATCTGAGACCTCAAAAAATAACCTTATGAGAGTTTTTTTTAAAAAAAAACAAAACTGATTATTTTGATAAAGTCGATTTTCTTTACTGTTTACCTTGTAATTAGAATTGTTCCTTTCTTCTTTTCTTTTCTGTCCTGTTTTCTTTTCTTTCCCCCGTGCTTTTACCATGTTTAAAATGAACATATTTTGGGAAAATACTCCGAAGTGGAGAAGACTTTAGCTTACTGTTAGAGGCAGAAGAGAATAGTCAGCCACTAGGGCACCTTGTTATGGTCCCAGGGTAGCACAAATGGTTAAGTGCATGACTATTAACTGAAAGGTTGGTGGTTTGAACCCACCCAGAGGTGCATCGGAAGACGGGTCTGATGATGTATTTCTGAAAGGTCAGTGCCTTGAAAACCCTGTGATGCAGGTCTGTTCTGCACAGATGGGGTTGCCATGAATCAGAATGGACTCAAAGACAGCTAGCAACAGCAATAGGGTACCTTGTTTAGGGTTCTGCAAGTTTACTCCAGCACATGCATGCAAAACCTGGTAGCTTCTTGCTAGGTTAACTTCTTACTAGTTTTCATTTTTTTGGTAAATAATGCCACCGTTTTTCTTTTTTCTAGAGATACTTGCAAGTTGATTAACAAATAGATGAAGTAGCCCTAAACCTATTGTTTGTTCTGTCTCATTTGATGTTTTCTCACCCTGACCTTCTTGAATCCTAAAATCCTCGCCAATTGCCAATATTGAAAGTGTGAGAATTTTCCCTGTAATTTCCAGGAATTTGGTATGGGAGATGGTGTCTGAGAGTTGCTTTTAACAATCTGCCGGCGCTGTATATTTCTGCCATAGCAGAGTCGCTTGTCTGTATTTGAAGGCTGCCCTTTTCTTCCGTCCCTTCTATGGATGGCTGCACTGATAGATGGATTCTGTTAGGGGAGCTCCATGGATCAGTCCTCGTCCATTACCATGTAGCAGGATTATAATTTAAAGCCCCAGATGGTGGCTCCCTGCCTCACCACGCCCCATCTACTCAGTAAAGTGGCACAGATATTAACTATTAAATTGCTTTCCTCTCTTTAAAATAACTGATAGTATTTGCAGAGGGCTTTGTATGAAAATACTTATAAAAATGTTGAAAATAAAATTTCCTCAGAATGTGAAGAACATAATGAATTGTGATAACAAATAACCCCAAAGTCAGGCTTATCTTTCTTGGCCCAACCGTGGATGGAGATGAGGTTTTGAAAAACACATTCTGGTCAGACTCCTGAATTTTCATAAGAAAGTGCCAGCTCTTTCTTCTTGGTTGATTGTTAAAATTTATTGTTCTACCCTTAAATGTAAGTCCAGAATACTTGCATTCCATGTTCTTGCCAGAGAATATAACCTATAATCTTAGCTGCTCAATTTTTTTTTGAAAGTTTGAGTATATGTCATGGTCAAATTGGATTCCCTGAAGATGTAGTCCGTGCCTTCTTGGATTAAATCAGACTTTGAAAGAGCAAGAGAGTCTTCTTTGGAATGTCTTTTCATCAGTATTGTTGTTCTGGTCTACCTGGGGCTCTCAGCTTGAATGGAGACATACTCCAAAAACTATCCGCGAAAGATGCTACCATATTTGCTTGGAGGGGATTGTTGAGGCTCTTTTGTCTCCCTCATTTTGTGTGGATCAGTACAAGAAAGCCCTCCCAGGCCTCAGGACAAGTAAACACTGCTCCTCTTGGGAAATTGGTATGTTTTTATCTTACTTGCATAATAAATTGTGGCTTTCTTTTTATTTTGACCCACAGAAAGTTCTGGGCCAAATCTGTGTACCGTCTTTTTTTTTTTTTTTTTTTTTTTTTTTTTTTTTTTTTAATTTTTATTGTGATTTGGATAAACGTTTACAGAGCAATTTCATCTTCCTTACAGCAGTTCATACACATTTTGTCTCATGACACTGACTGCAACTTCCCACAATGTAACAGCTCCCCTCCCACTCCCTCCCCATAGTTCCCTCTTCCCTGTGTCCTTCCCTCCTGTGCACTCCCTGAGCTGTCTTCCTCTGCGTACACTGCCCTTCTGTTCTGCCATGTTTGAGCTCTCCAAGGAGTGTGTCTACCTGATATAAATGTTCAGCCCATATGCCGGTCTTTTATTTGGCTGGAAGCCACAGGACTGAGTTCAATTCCAGACATGAAGGGCAGCTAGGGGCTATAGTCTCAGTGGTTTCACCAGGCTTTTTCAGACCAGCAAGCCTGGTCCTTTTTTGTTTGTTTGTTTGAGTTTTATTCCACGTTGTTCTCCTGCTCTGTCCGGGATCTCCTACACAGATCTCCCGCCAAGCCTGTGCACCATCTTTAACTGTTGTTAGCACACAGTGTTTCGTTCTGTTGTACACAGGGTTGCTGTGGGTTGGAGCCGACTGGACAGCACCTAACAACAATAGCAGCACACAAATGATTTTTATCTACTGGTTTTTACCCTGGCATTTTGTTTGTAACATTTTTATTCTTAGTTTCTTTCACCTCTTTCCCTATTGTACTGTGTGCATTTTTGTCAACAGCTTCAAGTTATTTTTGGAACAAAATCTGTGTGTCTGTCTGCCTCCTAGTATCTATTTGCTTATTTAAAACTATTTAAGAAGTCAAGCTAATTATACCAGTTTCATAATTTTAAAACCTTTTCACCTTTGGATTTTAGTATTTAGTTGTATGTGTTTTTGAACGCTTCAGATCCATAACAGCGCCACAATATGAACCATGGACAGCATTTATGAGACAGGATGTAGAGGCCAGATGACTCCTGGAAGTCTTACTGTGTAATTTAATCCTCGATGCTGTGCTGTTTGGCTTCACTGGACTCTGAGTGTGCATATGTAATTATGTGCACATGTGTAAAAAGCCCAGCCCTGGTAGGAGAGAGAGGGAGGAACATCATTAGCAGAGATTAGATTTGTCTCTCCAGCTGGGCAGTGGGCCTCTGAATTCCAAGGGCTTTCCCCAGTGTGAATTATTAGACTGACTCAGCTGCTGCTCAGCTCCCCTCTGGCTGAACTGCATTTGCTAATGCTGTTAAGCTGCGGCTCAGGAGACAAAAAGTCCTGAGGTACTAGATATGTCTTCTATGTGTAAAAAGAAAAACCTCTCTCTTTCTTACATCCAGAGGATGGTGGAATTTGGTCTCCCCAAAGCAGAAATAAAAAGACAAAATGGAAATAAAAACTGTGCGCCAAACGTCGGTGACATATACATTGTTTTGGAAATTTTTAATAGATTGAAATAACTCCTCTCTAGCTAAAGCAAATAGGAGTAATCTAATCAGTAATCTAATTCTGATCAGTTGAGAATATCTGACTTTAGATACGCATTGTCCTGAAGTTGGTGAAGTCTAGATATATTAACTCCATTTAGATAGCACTCAGCCAAATACACCTCCTTGATTGATTCACACCCACAAGATGGTACACTAATAATAAGGAAAAGTTGAATGTAACATAAAACTTGAGGCTTAGCGTAATATACATATTTGTTAATTGGCTGAGTAGATTTACAGCTACAGTAAGTGCTCTGTTTTAGTTTTTTTTCCATTGACAATTAAGCTTCTGTGTATGTTGTACTGAAGCAATTCAATTCAAAAAAGCATAAAGTTTTCAGTCTATGATTTTATTACCTAAGATGACCAACTTATTGATACAGGTAAACCTAGTGACCAGTTTATTCTCTGAAGGTCAGAGAAAATAAATGAAATGCAGAGATAGTGTAGGAGCTGTAATTAAGTGATTGTTTTCATTTTTTTTTTTTTTTAAGTCAGTGTATTAAGTTCTTAGGGCTACCATACAAAATACCACAAACTAGGCGACTTTTATACAATAGAAATATGTTGTCTCTTCTTGTCTTTGGCTGATGATGCATTTTCCCAGGCTTCTGTGTCTGTCTCCTCTGTCTTGTTCTCTGTGTCTCTTTCCCTCTTTTATAGGACACCACTCAGACTGGATTAGAACCCACCTTATCCAGTATGTACTCATATTAACTTCACTGATAATGACATCGTCAGAGGCCTTATTTCCAAACAAGTACCAGGGTGGTGGTTGTTGTTAGATGCCATTGAGATCAGTTCTGACTCACAGAGACCCCATGTGCAACAGAACAAAACACTGCCAGGTCCTCACAATTGTTGCCATGTTTATGCCCATTGTTGCAGCCACTGTGTCAATCCATCTCATTGAACGTCTTCTCCTTTTTCACTTACCCTTTACTTTATCAAGCATTAAGTCCTTCTCCAGGGACTGATCCCTCCTGATAACATGTCCAAAGTGTGTGAAATGAATTCTCACCATCCATGTTTCCAAGGAGCGTTCTGGCTATACATTTTCCAAGATAGATTTGTTCATTCTTCTGGCAGTCTACAGTATGTTCAGTATACTTTACCAACATCATAATTCAAAGGCATCAATTCTTCTTCAGTCTTCCTTCTTCCTATTTCTTACCAAGGGGTTAGGACTTCAGTATATCTTTTTTTGGCAGAGGATACAACTCAATCCATAAGAGTAACATTTTTTTTCTCACCAAATCTATTAAAACTTGTTCTGACCTGATTTCTCTCTTCTCTTCCTTCTTTTGCTTTCCCTTTGTGCAAGGTGTCAATCTGCTGAAGAATAGAACTAAAATATGAAGATCAAAGAAGCCATGTACTAATGAATTATCAATTTTCAGGACTGTAAATGCCCAGCACAGTGCCTAGGCTCTCAGCAAGTGGTGTCCCTCACTGCCATCATCATCAACATTAGCAGCAGTGCAGCCATACCCACTGACACTGTACATAAATAGTATTCCAAATAATGTATCAATTCAAGATTAAATACTGAATATGGTTGAAAATTTATCACCTTAACTGATTATTGAGGACTTTATGAGGAGTTCTAGTGGCATAATCGTTAAAGCACTCAGATGCTAACCCAGACATTGCCTGTTCAAATCTAACAGCCACTCCATAGGAAAAAGATGAGGCAGTCTTCTTCCATAAAGATTTGCAGTCTTGGAAACCCTTTGGGGCAGCTCTACACTGTCTTATAGGGCTCCTGTGAGTCAGAATCAATTCGATGGCAGTGTGTTTGGGCTTGGAGTTTTGTGAAAATTCAAAAGCAAAAGATTATGGATAATGAGCCCGAGTTCTCAGTGAACAGAAGAAGGGCACTAAAAGAGTAGGTTAGCATTTCTCCAAGGAGAGCTCTCTTCACAGCTGTAAAGGCAAGAAGGAAAGCTCACTGGTGAGATTGGGTAAATTCTGGGGCATAAATTGGTGGCAAAAGTTCATACTTGAATCTTGAGACCTGCTTTACACATATCCAAAATCAAACTCACTGCCACCGAGTCAATTCCAACTCATAGCGACCCCCACTGGGTTTCCAAGGCTGTAAATATTATTATTTTTTTTTAAATTTGGATTTGGGTGAAAATTTACAGAGCAAATTCACTTTCCATACAGCAGTTCACATACACTTTGTCTCATGACATTGACTACAATTTACCACAATGCAATAGCTCCCCTCCCACTTCCTCCTCATAGTTACCTCTT
Organism: Orycteropus afer afer; assembly: GCF_000298275.1. Lineage (NCBI taxonomy): Eukaryota > Metazoa > Chordata > Mammalia > Tubulidentata > Orycteropodidae > Orycteropus > Orycteropus afer. The sequence goes on from NW_006921619.1 coordinate 8,297,895, forward strand.
CCTTGTGTCCATTCCTCCATGCACTCCTGCCTCCTGAGCTGTCTCCCTGTGCATAAACAGCCCTTTTTTCTCCCATGATTGATTTCTCCAAGGAGTGTATCTACCTCAAGTAAATGTTCAACTCATATGCCTGTCCTTTGTTTGGCTGGAAGCCAAAGGTGTGGGTTCAGTTCCAGACTTGAAGGGCAGCTAGGAGCTATAGTCTCAGTGGTTCCACCAGGCTCTATCAGACCAGCAAACCTAGTCCTTTTTTTTTTTTTCTCCAAATAATTTTTAGTTTTGTTCCACATTGTTTTCCCTCTCTATCCAGGATCTCCTACATAGATCCCCCTCCGAGTGATTGACAGTGGTAGCCATGCACCATCTAGTTCTTCTGGGCTCATAGTTGTACAGGCTGAGGATCGCATGGTGTACCAGTCTCTGGGACTAATTGTTTCCACAAATCTTTGGTTTTCTCCATTCTTTGCTCTGGACGAGGTGAGACCCATCATTGCATCTAGATGGTTGCTTGTAAGCTTTTAAGATCCCAGTCACTACTTGCCAAAGTAGGAGGTGGAATAATGTTTTGTGTGGTATGTTCTGCCAATTGAGCTTGATGACCCCTGCGACTATGGTCCCAAGCCCACAGGTTCAACTACTCGCTCCCTCTGGGTAGCTGACTGTGACCAAGAAGGGACTACAGCCTTGTCTCTTGTCAGCTCTACTATACACGTGGGAATTCAGATCATACAAGTACACTTCTAGGACCCTTGTCTGCCAACCCAATACATGGTCTTGGCTACACTCCCTGCTTCATAGACATACTTTTTTTTGCACACGTTCTTCAGTGCTCATATTGTTCAGCCTGTCCACCCATCTGTCCCCCTGTATACACATGTTTGCCTTCACTGACAACACAGTACTGTATGTGCAAAAGGGTTGTAAATCTTTAAGGAAGCAGATTGCCTTATCTTTCTCCTGCAGAGTGGCTGGTGGATTTGAAACACTGACATTTTGGTTGTTGTTGTTGTTATGTGCCGTCGAATTGGACCCGACTCGTAGCGACCCCTCCTTGGGTTTCCAAGGCAGTATCACTACGGAAGTAGATTGCCCCATCTTCCTTCTGAGGAGTGGCTGGTTGGTTTGAACC
>NW_006921619.1:8300133-8301352 GCF_000298275.1 Orycteropus afer afer
ACCAATGAATGATTTAAGGGAAACTCTGCCTCAATTGTATATCCCAAAACAATGCTGTTGTTTTATCCACATCTTTCTCCCACGCAGGTGGATTTGAACCGCAAACCTTTCCGTTAGCAGCCTACCACTTACCACTGCACCACCAAGGGCTTCTGGTGTCTGTATGTGTTGTGTGTGTGTGTGTGTGTGCATTATGTTATATAATGTAATAGTGTGATTTCGGAAACAGTATATATTTTGCTTATTCCAATTAATGTACTCTTGAACAAAAGCTTTCTGATCAATCCATAAGTAATGAGTAATGTTTTTTATGAGGTCAAATTCTTCTGATCAGAGAAAAGAGACTCGTAGCCAGCATTCAAAACCTTTCATGGTGTGGCACCACCCTATAGTTATGGCAGTGATGATCACTGCTCACCATGTAACTAGTTCCAACTATTCCAGACTGTTTGCTATTCCTGGAAAATGCTATTTATTTCATGCCCTCTGTGTTTTTCTTTATGAAATTCCCTTTGCCAAGATACTATGCCTTCTTTCAGATAGCACCTCCACCTCTCTCCCTCCTGCCCAACCCCTTCTCCACTGGCGTGACTCTTAACTCCTTCTTCAAGGCCCAGCTTTGCTGCTCAAATATCTCTTCCTCTATGATGCTTTCATCTGATTTCTTCAATCTGAGTTAGTTACTACTTCCTCTGCTACACAGTGGTTCATACTGCTTATTTGTTATTGTTGTTATGTGCCGTTGAGTGGGACCTGACTCATAGCAACCCCTCCTTGGGTTTCCAAGATAGTATCACTACAGAAATAGATTGCCCAACCTTCCTTCTGAGGAGTGACTGGTGGGTTTGAACTGCCAGCCTTCTGGTTAGAAGTCAAGTGCCTCAGGCACTATGCCACCAGAGGCTTATTTAGTTAGGCCTTACTTTATAGTTACTTGTTTATGTGCCAAGCTCACATTAGGTAATCTGCACCTTGAAGGAAAGATCGTTTGATGTGTCTCTACTCCATGTTCTATGGCATCATAACACAGTGTCTGGCACATGCTCAGTCATATTCAGTGAGTGGAGACATTAGACAACTTACCCTAATATCCTGTGTGTTTAAAGCACTGGGTTGTAATTCCCTAAAATGAAACTGCCAGTTCACATCAGTTTGCCTTGCTGGAAATAATTTTGACTTCGGTCATTTGTGCATGAGAGTAATAATAAAAGTAGGGTGG
>NW_006921619.1:8302022-8303162 GCF_000298275.1 Orycteropus afer afer
ACCTACAAAGTACAACCAATAAAACTAACCTCTGATTTCTTGGCAGAAACCATGCAGGCAAGAAGGCACTGGGATAACATATATAAAACCCTGAAAGAAAAAAAAAAAAAAATGCCAACCAATGATTATAAATCCAGCAAAGTTGTCCCTTAAATATGATGATAAAATTAGGACATTTCCAGAAAAAACAGAAATTAAGGGAATTTGTAAAAACAGACCAACCTTACAAGAGATGCTAAAGGAAATACTTCAGACAGAGAACCAACAATGGCAGACAATAACCTGAAATTAACAGACATGACAACCTCACCCAGAAACCAACCCAGATATAGAAGCATCCAAACTCAAATAAACCTACAATACGGAAAATAAGGAAACAGAGACATCAATTTCTAAATGAAAGCAACTGCAAAGCAAAAAGAGGGAATAAATAGTATAGATACAGAACTTCCAAATGGAGAGTAAGTCAAGACAATTTCTGGATAAAATGGACTGTTTTAAACTTGGAAAGAAGAGAATAACTTACAGGGTAACCTCAAAGAAAATTAAAGTGGTTGCTGTTATGTGCTGTCAAATCGGCCCGACTCATAGTGACCCCTCCTTGGGTTTCTGGGGTGGTATCGCTACAGAAGTAGATTGCCCAACCTTCCTTCCCGGGAGTGGCTGGTGGGTTTGAACCACCAGCTTTCTGGGTAGCAGTCAAGTGCCTTAGGCACTATGCTACCAGAGCTCCTGAAAGAAACCTTCTCAAAATGAAAAAGAGGAAAGTCATAAATATTTAGCAAACACTGAACCAATATAAAAAAAGGAAATGATATTAAAATCCATAAATAAAATGAACTCCACACAGAAAAGCATATAGAACAAAGAAATCAGCAGCACCACAAAAAACACAATAAAATGACAGCAATAAATTCATACTTGTTGATAATTATGCTAAATGTAAATGAATAAAATGCACCAGTCAAGAGACAGAGTAGCAGAATAGATAAGAAAATATGACCCATCAATATGCTATCTACAAGAGACACACCTTAAACACAAAGACAAAAGTAGACTGAAAATCAAAGGTTAAAAATATATACATATGTGTATATATACATATATATATATATATACACACACACACACACACACACA
>NW_006921619.1:8305370-8308186 GCF_000298275.1 Orycteropus afer afer
TTTGACAAATCCAATACCCATTCATGATAAAAATGCTGAACAAAATAGGGATAGAAATGCAATTCCCCAACATAATTAAGGGCATATATACAAAACCAATGGCTAACATTATTTTCAGTGGGGAGAGACTGAAAGTATTCTCCTTACAAATGGGTACTAGACAAGGATTCCCTTTATCAACGCTCCTATTCAATATTGTATTGGTCTCTTTCCTTTCTATATAAAGTTAGTGATTAGTTATTCCATCTCTTTAAAGAATGATGATAGAATTTGGATCAGGATTGCATTATATCTATAGATCACTTTGAGTACTATTGACATTTTCACAATGTTAAGTCTTTCTATCCATGAGCATGGTGTATTCTTGCATTGATGTAGATCTCTTTTGGTTTCTTGTAGTAATGTTTTGTAGTTTTCTTTATCTAGGTCTTTTGTGTCTCTGCTTATATTTATTCCTAAGTACTTCATCTTTTGGGTGGCTACTGTAAATGGTATTTCTTTCCTGATTTCCTTTTCAGAGTTCTCTTCCTTAGTGTAAAGGAATCTAATTTTTGTAGGTTGAACTTGTATGCTGCCACTTTGCTGAATCAATTAGTTCCAGTAATTTTCTTGTTGAGTCTTTGGGATTTCTTTGCTTAAGATGGTATCATCTGCAAATAGAGATAGCTTTACTTCTTCTTTGGCAGTGTGGGTGCCTTTATTTCCTCCTTGCCTTACTGCTCTAGCTAGGACTGCTAATACAATGAGAGACACATAGACCAACAGAACAGAATTGACACCCCAGAAGTAAATCCATCCACCTATGTACAACTGATCTTTGACAAAGGCCAAAACTCGTTAAATGGGGAAGAGATAGTGTCTTTAACAAATAATGCTGGCAAAACTGGATATCCATCTGTAGGAAAATGAAACAGGATCCATATCTCACATCATGTACAAAAACAAACTCAAGATGGATCAAAGAACTAAATGTAAAACCTAAAACTATAAAGACCATCCAGGAAAAATAGAGACAAACTTAAGGGCCCTAGTTCATGGCATAAATACATTACCAAATATCACTAAAAATGCACAAACACAAAAAGCAAAACCTACTGCCATCAGGTCGATTCTGACTCTGACCCTTTCAGACAGAGTAGCACTGCCAGAGTAGGGTTTCCAAGGCTGTAAATCTTTATGGAAGCAGACTGCCTCATCTTTCTCCTGCAGAGCGGCTGGTGGGTTCAAACTCCTGGCATATTGGTTAGTAAGCAAATGGTTTAATCAGAAAACAAAATAGATGACGAGGACCTCCTAAAAATTAGACACTTATGTGCATCAAAATATTTCACCAGAATAGTAAAAAGAGAACCCACAAATTGAGGAAAAAAAAAATTAGGCCATGACATATCGGACAAGGGACTACTCTCTGAATTTATAGAAAATTTCAACACCTCAACAACTAAAGACAGATAACCCAATTAAAACATTTGCAGAGGATGTGAACAGACACTTCACCAAAGAATATATTTAGGCATCCAGGAAACACACGAAAAAATGCTTGCAGTCATTAGCCATTAGGGAGATGCAAATCAAAACAACAATGAAAAATCATCTTACCTCAGCATGAATACCAATTTGAAAAAACAGAAAACAACAAATGCTGATGAGGGCATTGAGAGACTGGAAACATCATACACTGCTGGTGGGACTGTAAAATGGTACAACCATTATGTTGTTTCCTTTAAAAATTGGAAACAGAAATACCTTATGATCCAGCAATCCCACTGCTAGGTATGTATCCTAGAGAAATGAGAGCCATGACATGGATAAATATATGCACACCCATGTTCATCGCAGCACTATTCACAATAGTAAAAAGGTGGAAATGGCCTAAATGCCCATCAATGAATGGATAGATTAATAAAAAAATAAATAAAAACTATGTACATACACACAATGTAATACTGCACAATGTTAAGAACAATGATAAATCGACCAAACATCTCATAATTGGATGAATCTAGAGGACATTATGCTGAGTGAAATTAGTCAATCACAAAAGGACAAATATTTTATGAGACCACTACCGTAAAAAAAAAAAAAAGTCAAGAAAAGATTTACACACACAAAAGAAATTCTTTAATGGTTTTACCAAGGGTGTTATGTAAATACAATACAAATGAAAGGGAAGGTAACCCACTAACTAGAGAGTAAACACATATTAACTTGAATGACTCAACTCACTGCTGTTAAGTTGGATCTAACTCAAAGCAACCCCTCCTTGGGTTTGCGAGGCAGTATCACTACGGAAGTAGACCTCCCAACTTCCTTCCAAGGAGTGGCCTTCTGGTTAGCAGTGAAATGCTTTAGGTACTACGCCACCAGAGCTCCCAACTTGAATGAAGGGAAAGGCAATATGCAATAAGCGGGAGGTCAACACAAAATGATCAAGGAAAGGAAATGCTGAGAGGAGTACAAGAGTTAAAGGCACAGAGATAAATCTATGAGTGGATACATAGATAGACATGCAAGCTGAACTGATATGGGAAGGAGAAGTAGACTATACCCAAGGTTTGATAGAGAGGATATTTCTACATATGTATTTACATATACTGCAAATATATCCGTGACTATAGTAGAGCAAAAATAAATAAAGAGAATGTTGATACATTGTGGGGGGAGAAAAACGCAGTGTCAACGTGCAAAGCATGGTGTCATGTTGAACTAGAGAGTAGAAGCCTTCAGTGTATATGTGTTATTGTTGTTTTAAAATTTTTTGTGATATACTAGATAAAATGTATTTCAGATATAATAGTGTAATTAGATACCTCTGT
>NW_006921619.1:8308286-8313117 GCF_000298275.1 Orycteropus afer afer
CATGAAAATGTTGACTCATTGTGAAAAATGTAACTAATGTCACTGAACAATTTGAGTCGAAATTGTCAAATAAGAACTTAATTTGCTGTGTAAGCTTTCTCTAAAAATACAATAATAATAATAAAGGATGTGGAATAAATGGAACCCTCATACATTGTGGTGGTTCCTCAAAAAGTTAAACATAGAGTTATATATATCACTCAGAAATTCTATTCCTAGGTATGTAGCTAAGAAAATGAAAATATATGTCCAAATAAAAACTTCTATATCCTTGTTCATAGCGGCATTGTTCATAGTAGCCAAAAAAGTGGAAATGCCCAAAAGGTCCATCAACTGATGAATGAATAAATAAATTGCATATATCCGTTCAATTAACTATTATTTGGCAATTAAAAAGGAATGAAGTACTGATGCATGCCACAATGTAAATGAACTTGAAAATAAGGTGCTAAGTGAAAGAAGCCAAACACAAAAGGTCCCATATTTTATGATTCCTTTCCCCATAAGAATTTAATAATGATTTATTTTCATATTTTAAAATTTGGTGTTCATCTCATTTTAGTGTAATGAGGTTGAATAAAAAAACAAACCAAACTCACTGCCATCGAGATGATTCTGACTCATGGTGGGTAAATCTTTATGGAAGTAGATTGCCCAGTCTTCCTGCTTCAGAGTGGCTGGTGGGTTTAAACCGCCAATCTTCTGGTTAGCAGTAAAATGCCTTAGGCATTACGCTGTCAGATTCCCCCATGTATGCATTCTTACTAATTCTTACTCACATATTCAAACTAAATTCTAGCTATTGAAGCCACTTGTTTTTATGCTTGGAAAGTAAGAAAGGACTACAAGGTAAAATCCTTTGAATGAATTATAAAGGAATATATAGGGAATAATGAGGTGGTGGTGCAATGATCCTAGAAAAAAAATGTAAGGAATATTCCCACAAATTATTATCCAGTGAAACAAAGGTAAAAGATAATAATAAAAATATATCTGAAAGGAAAGAAAATCATGAAGGGACAATAGAAACCAAGAAGACCGTATGTAGTAGATACATGACACCCAGAAGTTTCTTGAAGGAAGTGGGAAAGGGCAGTCTTTTTTATCTTGCCTTGGAAAGTGAGGGAAAGGTTCATGAATCAATTATGAGTTTGTGAACACTTAGAGTCTAAGTAATGGCGCCCTACTTAACCATTTCTTGCCACCAGACCCTGGATTTTCACCTCTACCCCACAATGCAACTCTGATCCTAGGATGGGAAACTCTAGGAAATCTCTTCCCTTAAGCTCCATGAGTTTCAGCTCCTAAGGGCATGTAAACTTGATGCTAAACTCAGCCTACTTTATTTTCTAGATTCATGGTCATTTTCATTTAAAAATACCCAGAGGTACCATTTTGGCTCAAAAGATGTTAAATGATTCTAAGTGCAAATTTAATAGATCCCAATAAATAAATAGAATAAATAATAATAAATGCACAATAATTAGGAAGTTATATCTGTAAAGCAATATGACTATATTTTAACAAAGTTTGCCACAACTTGACAACAAAATGGAAGTTGTCACTGTCGAAGTAAAAGTGCCAAGAACATTGTTAATGTCCTTGGAAGCCTGTTCATGTATTCTGGAGATTCTGCCATTGTTCACAGCTTGGGAATTTTGCCCTTGGAATGCCTTTTGTACATCTCAGCACTGGAGTTAGCAGGAAGAAAGGTTCAAGTCAGTCCCCTCTCCCCAATACACTGCACCTGGCAACCACTGGTCTGTTTTCTGTCCTTGTAACTTTGCCTTTTCTAGACTGTCATGCAGATGGAATAATATGTGATATAAAAGAACAAAACAAAACTCCCTGCCATTGAGTTGGATCCGACTCATAGCGACCCCTCCTTGGGTTTTCGAGGGGGTATCTCTATGGAAGTAGATTGCCCAGACTTCCTTCCTAGAAGTGGCTGGTGGGTTTGAACCACCAAGCTTCTGGTTAGCAGTCAAATGCCTTAGGCACTGCGCCACCATAGCTCCCAATATGCGACGTAGCCGTTTGTATTTGGCTTCTTTCTCTTAGCATAATACTTTTAATATTCATCCATATTGTTGTATATCTTTTTATTATTATTATTCCCTGTACTTTTAGTGGCATAGTGCCTAAGGCATTTGATTGCTAACCAGAAGACTGGTAGTTCAAACCCACCAGCCACTCCTCAGAGAGAAAATTGAGCAATCTCTTTCTGTAGAGATAACCGCTTCCGAAACTCAAGGAGGGGTTGCTATGAGTCAGACTCTACTTGATGGAAGTGAGTTTTTTTCTTTTCTTTTCTTTTTTTTTTTTGTCTAACTAGAATTTGGGGGACAGCAGAGATAAATGCTCATGTTAAGTTTTCCATATTTAACTAGAAATCTTATTTAATAATTTTAGAAAATATTGCAAAGTAGAAGTATAGAAAGAAATCATCCAAATTTGCAGTTGACATTAAGCTTCTCTGGGGTGAGAAATGCCAAGATAACAGTGTGAAACCATTTGAAGATTTCAAGGTCTTGTTTATGTAAACACTCAACAAAATTCCTGATGATTTGATTTGCATCTACAAAAACCCCTAAAGGGAGGTTTGTGATCACCAACATACAGATGAAGCAATTTGTATTTAGAATATTTATATAACTTGAAGATTTTATAGCAGCAAGTGTTAGAGCTAAGATTCAAATAAAGTCTTTCTGACTTGAAAACCAACATTCTTTCCTATTATTGCACATCATAAGGCTAATGTAATGAGCATGGGGGAGAACAACTATTCATTATATTATTGAACTTTATCATGATCTGTGCATTGGTTTTCTATGGCAGCTGTACCAAATTATCACAAATTTGCTGGATTAAAACAACAGAAATTTCTTCTCTCACTGTTCTGAAAGCTGGAGGTCTGGTATCACTAGACCAAAATCAAGCGGTCAGCCAGACTGTGTTCCCTCCAGAGATTCTAAGGGAGAATCTATTCCTTGCCTCTTTTACCAATTCTGGTGGCTGCCGGCAATCTTTGGCTTGTGGAAGCATCACTCTACTCTCTGTCTCCATTGTGACATTGCCTTCTCCTCTTCTATCTGTGTCAAATCTTCCTCTGCCTCTTTCTTATAGAGATGCTTGTAATTGTGCTTAGGGCCCACCCAGATAATCCAGGAAATGTCCCCATCTCAAGCCCATTAATTTAATCATATTTAGAAAGTCTTTGTTGTATAACATTTACAGGTCCAGGGATTAGGACCTATTTTCTTTGAATGCCTTTATTCAACCCACTATAGTCCAGTCCATTCCAGTCATGAGAGGAACCTTGCAGCAATGGTAAGTTAAGCAGCAATGAAATTTATTCAGTGTGTTGTTTATGGTCAACTCATTAACATGTGGGATATTATTAGAAAGAGGAAGGGGTCTAGCAATGAAATAGAAAACAGTACACTCCCCTTAATCCATAACCAGGGGGCAATGTCATCCAGAACATCATTTTTGGGGTAGTAAAGATTACAGCCTGGGAAACCCTGTAGGGTAGTTCCACTGTGTCACTATGAATTGAAATTGACTCAATAGCACACTACAACAATAATCTTAAGTAAAGATGGAGCAGAGTTGGAGATGGATTAGACAAAGACAACTGAAATGATTTGAAGGGTGTATGTCCTGCGTAAGGATTTCAGGCTAACAGTTTTAAGACCCATAAGTGTTGAAGAACAAAGGTTGATATTTACAAAATCATGATTTGCAGAAATTCTGGACTTTAAGAACAACTGTTGAAACTTGAGAGTGTTTTGGGACAAATATTTAAAACGTAAATTTTAATTTAAAAAAATGTTTTTAAAAATCTCAATTCATTAATTAATAGGCTTTTTTTTTTTTTTTAATGCCAAGTTCCATGGTAGGTGCTGGGAAAAATCATAACAAGATAGTCCCTCCTCTCAACTAGCTTCTCATCTACTGAGAGAAGCATTTGTGTAGGGAGATTATTTATAATATTAAGTGTGTAGTACTTAAAAGAAGTGAGGTTTAATATAAAAATAAATTCAACACATGAGTAAGATCTTTAATGGATTATTAAAGGATTATTCCATTTGTTTTAGAAGTTTCAGTCATAAAAACCACCTTCATGGCCTTCAAAGCTATTGTCAGAGGGAGAATATTAAGCTAAAAAGGCCAGTGACATTTCCTAGTTTCCTTACATAGAATTGTCAGTTCTTGAACTCACCTCACAAGTTGTTCTAGCTGTAGATTATATTATGTTTTGAGAATGGCTACCCGTATATGAGGAGCTCTGGTGGCACAGTGGGTAAGGCATTCGGCTACTAACCAAAAGTGAGCAATTTGAACCCACCAGCCACTTAGCTGCAGAAACATGAGGAAGTCTGCTTCTGTCAATATTTACTGCTTTGGAAACCCCCCTCTGGCAGTTCTACTCTGTTCTACAAGGTTGCTATGAGTTGGTTTTAACTAGATGGCAGTGGGTTTGGGTTAGACATATATAAGCATGAACTTATTAGTTTTATAAAACATTGCTGAAAGCCAGATAATGAGGTGAGGAGAGGGGAGGGATTTTCTCACATAGCCAGAATAGATGTCACAAAGTCATTCACAAGGATGTCATATACATAAATTCACGGTTTACTCATAAAATGATCTTTTTATCATTTTTTTATTGTGATTTGGGTGAAAATTTACAGAGCAAATTCATTTTCCATACAACAGTTCACATACACTTTTTCTCATGACATTGACTACAATTTACCACAGTGTAGCAGCTCCCCTCCCCCTTCCTCCCGATAGTTACCTTTTTCCTGTGTCCATCCCTCCATGC
>NW_006921619.1:8313722-8316107 GCF_000298275.1 Orycteropus afer afer
TCTGCTGACCTTGGGACTTACAGTGGTCTTAAATTAATGGCCTGCCATGTTGTTTGGTAACATTGGGACTGGGCCTTTTTACTTGTCAACCTTGGGTTTGTCAGCCTCAGCAGCCAGCAGCTGTCTGAGTGAAGAAAAGCCTCTAGCTCCAGTGGGCCAGGAGCAGGAGGCAGAGCTGGACCCTGAGGTTGAGGGGCTTCCATCCAGTCCCTAGAGCCTGGCACTTTGAACTTGGACTTAAAGCCTCCAAAGTGTGAGAGAATAAAATCTTGTTTATTCAAGCCATCCCATTTGTGGTATATTCCTGTTAGAGCAGCACTAGGTAACCAGAACAGTCATATAGGCTGCAGATCGGATGGTGGACCAGTTGCTAGGACTAATTGTTTCCATGAATTTTGGTTTTCTTCATTCTTCTTTGTTCTGGATGAGGAGAGACCCATCGTTGCATCTAGATGGCTGCTTGCAAGCTTTTAAGATCCCAGTCTCTACTTGCCAAAGTAGGAGGTGGAACAATATTTTGTGTAGTATGTTATGCCAATTGAGCTTGATGTCCCCTGTGACTATGGTCCCGAGCCCACAGGTTCAACTACTCACTCCCTCTGGGTAGCTGGCTGTGCCCAAGAAGTGACTACAACCTCGTCCCTTGTCAGCTCTACCATACACCTGGGAATTTTTACAGAACATACAAATATACTTATAGAACCGTTGTCTGCCAGCCCTCTACATGGTCTTGGGTACACTCCCTGCTGCATAGACATACCTAATAGTTCACCTGTTCACCCATCTGTCTACCCGTATACCCATGTGATAAAAGAATTCTTTAAGCCTTTGTGTTGTCATTGAGTCAGTTCCAACTTACTATGTCCCAATATGTTGCAGGGTAGAACCATGGAGTTTTGAAGGCTATGACCTTTCAAAAGCAGATGTCCAGGCCTGTCTTCCAAGGTCTGTCTTCCAAGATGTCCAGGCCCGTCTTCCAAGGGTGGATTTGAACATCCAACATTTCAACTTTTAGTTGGATGCCTAACCTTTTGCGCCACCCAGAGACTCCTCAAGCCTTTGTACAGTAACTGATTATAAGTATTTTGCACACAGTTCTAATACTTGATTATCTGGTTTCCAAGCCCTTGACAAATTATAAGAGACATACTGATTACTCAGGCAGATTTACTAAGAGTTATGAAAGGGGACAGCTAATGGATTGCCTGATGGGTTGATACTAGACAATGGGTTGATACGAGACTTAAGACAAAAGAAAATTCAAATTAACCAAACAAGGACAATACTAAAACCATCATTAGCATTATAAAAGGATTCCCTGCTTTTCAAGCATTACTTTGCCAGCATTACTTCAAATGGTAACGTCTGATGATTTTAAAATGTTAACCTTTAAAAAAATGTGGATTACATATAACTTTTTAGGAATACATAAACAGAAAGTGACCTTATAGTTAGTTCTAATTATAATTTCTGCAGGGAAACAGCTAAATATATTTTTAAATTCCATTTTCTAACTATAATATTAAATATTTGTATTGAGGGACTACCTACTGACTGTTTCCTAACACAGATAGCTCATTATTCTGTATTTTTCTTTCTTTTAGAACTGTATTGTACATTTATTATTATTTTAGCACTTAGAATTAATACTTAATATTTATTGATTTTTTTTTCCCTTGTCATCCTCATCTTGGACAGATGGGACTTATCAAGGATCCTTTAGGAGTCAGCAAATTTCAGCTGTATATTAGGAGTGCAAATGGAAATAACTCCAATGAATAATTCAGTGATGGTATGGATTACTCTCTAGCACAAAGTCAAATTAACATTCCAAAACAACACCATGAGACAGGTGAAAATGACTAATCATTGCCGATTTCACATGTCTGTTCTTGGTAAAGTTCAAAGTATTCCAGCATACATTTTTCAGAGTATCATCTTGATTAAAACACTACTTTAAAAATTAAAACCTGGACTTCCTGTAAGGTAGTGGAATAGGCAAACAAGCTACACAGACCCTCTTCAACAAAGAAAAGAGTAACCAATTGACAGAGATGCAGAAGGTTATCCTGAAGCCCTGAGCTTTGAAAGGAAGTATACAGAAGTGGGTGAGGCACCAACTGGTGGAAAAACCTGAATGAAAAAAGTGAGTATGGAGACGGTTGGAGCAGTGGACTATCAGCTACTCTGACAGGACCAACAACCTGAATATCTCCAAGTGGTGTGGAGACCTGAGAATTGACCTAAAAATCAGCCCTGGTCGTGAAGGGATACAGGGACAACTGTGCTGGTGGCCTATGACTAGGAAGGGAAACAGCAAGGAGGGAGACAACCTGAGCTGTGGACTTTCAGCTGTCTGGAGGGTGCAGCCATTTTGATTGTTTA
>NW_006921619.1:8316682-8318288 GCF_000298275.1 Orycteropus afer afer
AGAGACAGCAGAGCATCACAGTGCACACAGAGAAGCAAGATAAAGCAGGAAAAACAAGAGCCCAGGATACAGACCCAAAGCACATCCTGGAAGAAGACACAGCATTGGAACTCTCTGATAAGGAATTCAAAAGAATTATATTTAGGTACCTTCAGCGAATTGAGAGACAGATCAAGGAAAACACTGAAAAAATTGAGGAAAACACAGAGAAGACCACAGAACAATTTTGAAAGACAGTACAAGAACAAAATGACAAAATAAATGAAAATTAGAAATGATACGAAATCTACAGACAGAAATACAGAAGATTAGTACTAAATTTTCAGAAATAGATACACATTGAATGAGCAAAGGAGTAGAATTCAATCAATGGAAGACAGAATTAGTGACATTAAAAGGAAATGCCTGAATACTTCTTTGGAAAGGGAACAATCAGAAAAAAATCAGAACAAAATGAGGAAAGCCTAAGGTTCATGTGGGATACCATCAAAAGGAATAACATACATGTCATCGGAATTCCAGAACAGGAAGAGAAAAATAAAACCACAGAAAAAATTGTCGAAGATTTGTTGGAAGAAAATTTTCCTGGTATGATGAAAGATGAGAATATATCCATTCAAGAAGTCCAATGAACCCCTAACAGGATAGACACCAAAAGAAAATCACCAAGACATATATATCATCATCAAACTCACCAAAACCAAAGACAAAGAAAGAATCCTGAGAGCAGCACCAGAAAAACAAAAAGTTACCTACAAGGGGCAACGAATAAGAATAAGCTCGGATTTCTCAGCAGAAACCATGCAGGTGAGAAGACAATGGGATAGTATATATAAAACCCTGAAAGAGAGAAATTTCCAACAAAGAATTATAAACCCAGCAAAATTGTCCCTCAAATATGATGGTGAAATTAGGACATTTTTAGATAAGCAGAAATTAAGGGAATTTGTTAAAAACCAGACCAGCCTTACAAGAGATGCTAAAGGGAGTCCTTTGGACAGAGAACCAACAACAGCAAACAATAACTGACCATTAATACACATGATGACATAACCCAGAAGCCAACCCAGTTATAGAAGTATCCAAAGTAAATAAGCCTAAAAGATTGTAAACAGGGAACTAGAGACATCAATTGACATATGAAGACAACTACAAACTAAAAAGTGGGAAAAAACTGTGTAGTTACAGAACTTCTGAATGGTAGGGAAGTCAAGACAACTACAAGGTAGAATGGACTCTTCTAAACTTGAGAAGAAAACTATAAATCACAGGGTAACCTCAAAGAAAAATGATAAACCTTCCCATCAAAATAAAAAAGAGGACCAGTACAAATATGTAGCAAATACTAAAACAATAGCAATGAGGAAGTGATAACACAATTCATAAACAAAATGAGCTCACCACAGAAAATTGTATGGAACAAAGAAATCAACACCATGAAAAAGCACATAACAATATGACAGCTACAAATTCATACTTGTTGATAATTACATATCTGACAAGGGACTTACCTCTAAAGTTTAGAGAAAACTCCAACACTTCAACAACAAAAAGATTAACAATCCAATTAAAAAATGGGCAGAAGACATGAATGGACATTTCACCA
>NW_006921619.1:8324848-8326691 GCF_000298275.1 Orycteropus afer afer
AAAAAAAAAAAAAAAAGTCAAGGAAGGGTTTATATAGGGAAGGGAACTTTGTTGGTTACCAGGGGTGGAACGGGAGGGGAGGAAACACTGGGGGGGAAAAAAAAGTATTGACCCATGTGACTTTAGTTTTGTGTATTTCACTATACATAAGTTATATTTCAATAAAATGCATTAAAAATTAAAACGCAGGTCTGCTTCTGTAAGCAAAGGCAATGTGGTGTAAGGAGAAATGTAAGTCTAAAATAATAGGATTTCTCACTAAGATGGCTTTAATTCTCTATTAAAATTTGACATTGGATCCAGAGGCTAGAATTCCCTGCTTCCTGGGGGTTTTGTCCTCGTTATCTGTAATACAGTCTTCTCCAAGAAGTGACAAGAACTGTTGGTGATTTGGTAGGAACTTCTGGTCTTATTCAGCCTTTCCTCCATTAGCCCTCCCTGATTTTCTGCCTTCCCATTTTCACCTACACAAGGCCTATGTTTAGGAATGTCAGTGAATGATAGTTATAAGAGTGGCGGCAATCAAATTTCAATTTAAAAGTTCTCCACAGCTGACTGTTGAGTCTTCTTAGCTGTTTAAAAATTATTCCCTTTATTCTTCCATTGATTTTAAACAGTTGGCTATAGTCCCTCAGAAAATCCTTCAAAAGATTTTTGTCTTAATTTGATCCTAATCAACCATAATTAAAATGAGCTGTCCTGAATTATTTTATTCACAAGTATTGCTAAAATTTTATTGTAGATCTGTTTTTTTTAAAGAGGTAGTGGAGTTCTATTGTTGTTGTTGTCATGTGCTGTTGAGTCATCTCTGACTCATAGCAATCTTATGTACAACAGAACATTTCATTATGTGCCAGCGTCATGATCCCTACTATACCTGAGCCCATCATTGCAGCCACCATGTTAATCTATCTTGTTGAAGGCCTTCCCCTCTTTTGTTGACCAAGCATGACATCCTTCTCCAGAGAATGGTCCCTTCTGACAACATGACGAAAGTAGGTGAGACAAAGTCTGGTCATTCTCCCTTCCAAGAAGCATTCCAGTTGCACTTCTTCCAGGATAGATTGTTAGTTCTTTTAGCAGTCCACAATACTTTCAGCATTCTTTCCCAACACCACAACTCAAAAGCATCAACTCTTCTTTGATCTTCCTTATTCATCATCCAGCTCTCATCTGCATAGGAGGTGATTGAAAATACCATGACTTGTGTCAGGCACACCTTAGTCTGCAAGGAGATATCTTTGCTCTTCAGCACTAGAAAGAGGTCTTTTGCAACAGATTTTCCCAATGCAATACATCTTTTGATATTTTCACTGCTGCTTTGACTGGTGTTGATTGTAGAACCAAGTAATATGAAGTCTTTGACAACATCAGTCTTTTCTTGTCATCATGATGCTACTTATTGGTCCAGTTGTGAGGATTTTTGTTTTCTTTATATTGAGGTGTAACCCATACTGCAGACTGAGTCTTTAATCTTCATCAATAAGTGTCTCAAGTGATCCTTACTTTCAGCAAGCAAAGTTGTGTCATCTGCATATTTCAGGTTGTTAATGTGTCTTCCTCCAATCCTGATGCCACATTCTTATTCATATAGTCCAGCTTCTCAGATTATTTGCTCAGCATAGAGATTGAATAAATACAGTGAAAGGACACAACCCTGACAAACTCCCTTCTTGATTTTAAACCATGTAGTATCCCCTTGTTCTGTTCAAATGACAGCCTCCTAGTCTATGTACACATTCAACATGAGTACAATTAAGTGTTCTGGAATTCTCATTCTTCTCAATGTTATCCACAATTTGTTATGATCCACACAATCAAATGCTTTTGCATTGTTGTTGTT
>NW_006921619.1:8327118-8333045 GCF_000298275.1 Orycteropus afer afer
CTGTGGGATCACCTTTCTTTGGAATGGGTACAAATATGGATCTCTTCCAGTCAGTTGGCCAGGTAGCTGTTTTCCAAATCTCTTGCCATAGCTGACTGAGTGCCTCCAGTGCAGCATCCGTTTGTTGAAACATCTCAATGGGTATTCCTTCAATTCCTGGAGCCTTGTTTTTCACTAATTCCTTCAGTGCAGCTTTGACTTCTTCCTTCAATACCATTGGTTCTTGATCATATGGCACCTCCTGAGATGGATGATCATTTACCAATTCTTTTTGGTATAATGACTCTGTGTAGTCCATCCATCTTTTTTTAATGTTTACTGGATCATTCAACATATTGCCCATGAAATCTTTCAATATTGTAATTTGAGGCTAAATTTTTTTTTTTTCCTTCAGTTCTTTCAGCTTGAGAAATACTGATCATGTTCTTCCTTTTTGGTTTTCTAACTCCAGGTCTTTGCACATTTCATTATTATAATTAGACTTGGTCTTCTCAAGCTGGTATTTGAAATCTTCTGTTCAGCATTTTTTCCTGTTGATTCTTCCATCCACTTTAGCTACTCTCTGTTCAAAAGCAAGTTTCAGAGTTTCTTCTGACATCCATTTTGGTCTTTTCTTCCTTTCCTGTCTTTTTAATGACCTCTTGCTTTCTTCATGGATAATGTTCTTGA
This sequence comes from Orycteropus afer afer, assembly GCF_000298275.1. Lineage (NCBI taxonomy): Eukaryota > Metazoa > Chordata > Mammalia > Tubulidentata > Orycteropodidae > Orycteropus > Orycteropus afer. Next base: position 8,327,788 of record NW_006921619.1, read on the forward strand.
TGTCATCCCAGAATTCCACTGGTTTTTGGTCGTTCGTGTTCAATGCATCAAATCTATTCTTTAGGTGGTCTCTCAATTCAGGAGAGATATAATCAAGGTCATATTTTGGCTCTTGTGGACTTGTTTTAATTGTCTTCAGCTTCAATGTGAGCTTGCATATGAGCCTTGTTTTGGCTGAAGATATTGAGCTTCTCCATTGCCTCTTGCCACAGATTAATCAATCAGATTCCTGGGTAAGCCATCTGGTGAAGTCCACGTGTATAGCTGCCATTTGTATTGTTATTTGCAGTGAATAAGTCGTTGGTCTTACAAAATTCTATCACGCAATCTCCAGCATCATTTCTATCACCAAGACTGTATTTTCCAACTACCAGTTATTCTTGTTTCCAACTTTTGCATTCCAGTCACCAGTGATAATTAGCACATCTTGGTTGCATGTGTGTTCAATTTCAGACTGCAGGGCTTGGGCTCTGGAACAAGTTAAACTGTGTTCACATCTTGTCTTCACTACTTAGTAGCTATGGATGAGTTCTATACACTCACCAAATCCCTGTATATGAAGGGAAGCCACATCTTGATTAATCCTCACACAAACAAAGCTATTAATATGAGTAGAGTATATAAAGTAGGGCTGCCCAATAGAACTTTCTGTGACAATGGAAATGTCCTATTTTGCACTGTCCAATATGGCTGCCATTAGCCAAATGTGACTACTGAGTACTTGAAATGTGCCTAGTGCAACTGTGGAGCTGGATTGTTTTATTTTAATTAATTAAAATTTAAATAATAGCTATTTGTGACTAGAACCTACTGTACTGGACAGTGCAGAGGTTTAACATTAAAACAGAATAGAGTAAGCCCTGCAGAAAGTGGTTACATTTTAGAATTCTCCACCTATTTTTATTTGTTGCTAGGAATTTTTACCTTTCATTCTAAATCTGGAACCTATGCTCCAGGTAAGATGTGAATCTGTTTCATATTTTTCTGACTTAGATCTTTCTTAGTAAAATAGAAGCCCCATTTTAAGGTTGTCAGTATAGTACTGTGGCTAACGGCTTGGGCTTGGCCCTGGAACAAGTGAACTGTGTTCACATTTTTGTCTTCACCACTTAGTAGCTGCAGATGAGTTATTTAAACTCCTGTACCCAGTTTCTTCATCAGTTTTTACCAGGGATGATATAAGTACCTTTCTCAAAGGGCGGTGTTCCTCCTAAACTGTGAGAGAATAAAATTTCTGTTTGTTAAAATCTATTCATTTGTGGCCTTTCTGTTATAGCAACTCTAAAGAACTAAGACATAAGGTTGGTACTAAATAATCTTATAATGAAATAAATTGAGGATTTAAAAAAAATTGTTATTTGGGTGAAAATTTACAGAGAAAATTCATCTTCCTTAGAGCAGTTCACATATACTTTGTCTCATGACATTGACTGTAATCTCTCACAATGCAACAGCTCTCCTTCCACTTCCTCCCCAAAGCCATCTCTTCCCTATGTCCTTCCCTCCCATGCACTCCTGCCCCCAAGCTGTCTCCCTGTGCATACATAGCCCTTCTGTTCTCCAAGGAGTGCATCCACCTCATGTAAATGTTCAGCTCATATGCCTGTTCTTTGGCTGGAAGCCACAGGAGTGGGTTCAGTTTCAGACCTGAAGGGCAGCTGGGGGCCATAGTCTCAAGGATTCCACCAGGCTCTATCAGACCAGCAAACCTAGTTCCTTTCGTTTTTTATGATTTTGAGTTTTGTTCCACATTTTACTCCCACTCTATCCAAGATCTCCTACATAAATCTCCCTCCTAGTGGTTGACATTGGTAGCCAGGCATCATCTAGTTCTTCTGGTCTCATAGTTGTGTAGGCTGAGGATCACATGGTATACCAGTCATGTAGACTAATTCTTTCCATATGTCTTTGGTTTTCTTCATTCTTCTTTGCTCTGGACGAGTAGAGACCCATTGTTGCATCTAGATGGCTCCTTGCAAGCTTTTAAGATCCCAGTCACTACTCACCAAAGTAGGATGTGGAACAATGTTTTTGTGTAGTATATTATGCCAGTTGAGCTTGATGTCACCTGCAACCATGGTCCAGAGCCCACAGATCACTACTCACTCCCTCAGGGTGGCTGGCTGTGGCCAGCAAGTGACTACAACCTTGTACCTTGTCAGCTCTACTATATACCTAGAAATTCTTACAGAACTTAAAAATACACTTGTAGAAACATTGTCTGCCAACTCTATACAAGGTCATGGGCATACTCCCTCCTGCATAGACATACCTAATTGTTCAGCCTGTCCACCCATCTATCCACCCATATATCAGTGTTTGCCATCACTGCCAATGCAGTAGTGTATGTGCAAAAGGGTTCATCTTTGTTGTTTGTACCTCCCGTGCAACTCTCTATGTCTTCCTCTTCCTCAATGCCACCATATTGATCACTCGCATTTGGTACATTGCCGTTCTCTTCACCCAAATCAGTACCTGTCTCTGTCTATCTAGCAGTGTTCCCTCCCCTCCTCTCCCATCCCTGGTAACCAACAAAGAAAGTTTCCTTGCATATAGAAAACTTCCTTGACTTTTTACAATAATGGACTACAGTATTTGTCCTTCTGTGATTGACTTATTTCACTCAGCATAGTGTCCTCCAAGTTCATCCATATTATGTGGTGTTTTGCAGATTCTACGTTATTCTTTAGGGTTGCACAGTATTCCCTTGTGTATATGTACCATTGTTTGGTTATCCATTCTTCTGTTGATGGGCACCTAGGATGTTTCCATCTTTTTGCTATTGTAAATAGTGCTGGGATGAACATAGACGTGCATATATCTGTTCTTGTCCTGGCTCTTACATTGAGGATTTTATACACTTTAAGTTATGGAGGGCTAGACCTTACTACCATGTAATTTATACTGAAGAAATCGTGCATCTGATTTTGATAGGCATAGGAAGGGTGAGAACAAATGCTCTGTCAGATAGTACAGAAATAAAGAATAATTTTCAGATCTCTTGATTACTATTAATTCCCAAACTGTTGAAACTTTGGAAACGAATATGTGAGCCACTCATCAGAAAATTGAGTTCTATATCTGTATATAAAGTGATGTTCCAACCCACTGCCATCAAGTCAATGCCAACTAATAGTGACCTCCACTGGGTTTCCAAGGCAGCCAAAGCTCCTTAAAGTGCACCAATCCTTCGTTCTGGTTGCTTATACAGAATGAGTTTCTGCATATATCTACTGTTTACACTGCTTTGCATGGTTGTATATTTACAGAATAAAAATATTTTTCATTACCAAAAAAAAGGGGGGAGGAAAGTGTTGATAAGAAGATTAGAGAAGTTAATACAGGAAAAGTGTTTAGAACAGTGAATGCCATATAATCTCAGTAAATGTTCACTGTTGTCATTAACATGTTGTTTCTCATATTGCTCAGAGTATATGTGTATGCATGTAGTTCTTTCATCCAAAAAATGAAATGAAAATTATATCAGGTCCTGTACTAGGTGCTAGGACAAGATAGAAAGGAAGAGGAACAAGGTATAGAGATATAAATAATACTTGAATCATATTGGTAGTGAATTCACAAACGAGTTATTTCTCCTGGAAAACAGAAGTGACAGCCAGCTCACTACTGCCTCCAATTCTAAAACCAAAAACTCAAAATCAAACTCACTGCCGTTGAGTCAGATCCAACTCATAGCGACCCCTCCTTGGGTTTCTGAGGCGGTATCTCTATGGAAGTAGATTGCCCAACCTTCCTTCCAAGGAGTGGCTGGTGGGTTTGAACTGCCAGCCTTCTGGTTAGCAGTCAAATAAATGCCTTAGGTACTACATCTACCAATCATAAGCAAAACCTGAAAAAGCAATGCAAGGGTGACAGATGCTCTCTTATCTGTCATGTACGTGGGGGACTTGGCTCAGGAACTGTGTGTGGATTCTGAAGCTTTGTGGGAAATTCTAGATATATTACTGGAAGTCTGTTACTGATGCTCTGTTATACCAAACTGGCAATGAATTATATAGGAGCCCTAGTGGTGCAATCAGTTAAGTGCTCAGCTGCTAACGAAAAGTTGGCAGTTTGGACCCACCCAGTGGTTCCATGGGAGAAAGACCTGGTGATCAGCTCCTGTAAAGATTAGACCACAAACCGAACCAGTTGCCATCAAGTTGATTCTAACTCATAGTTACTTAATGAGACTTCTTTTTGGCTAGCAGCTGAGCACTTAACTACTGGGCCAACAGCCTAGAAAACGCTATGGGATAGTTCTGCTCTGTCACATGGGCTCACTATAGTGGAAAATCACTCGATGGCATCTAACAATATCAGCAGTGTTATATAACATAAACAAATGCAGAATATGTTATATTCATAGCTCTACTTAAATTGTATTTTACTATCTAGCTTAACAGTCTAAATCCTGATGGTAAATTTCATGGAAAAAGAGAGCTTTTACAATATAATTTTATTCCAAAAGATTTTCTCTCCTCTCTCACTTGCTGAGAGTCATAAACAGGAGCTCCTGACAGCAGAGCCAGCCCATTCTTAGTAAGCAGCACAGTATCCAGCCTGTGGTTGGCATATATATTTTACTAGTACCAGCCAGCTTCAAGCTACTGCTTCATAATTTGTGAAGCATTTTCATATCATTATTTTATATCATTCCTCACCGAAATCGTATGAGGAAATTAATCATCCTCATTTTTCAGAACATATGTGTAGCAAGCTCCTTCCACTGTTGTTGTTGTTAGGTGCCTTCGAGTTGGTTCTGACTCATAGCAACCCTCTGTACAACAGAATAAGACACTGCCCAGTTCTGTGCCATCCTCACAGTCCCTGCTATGCTGGAGCCCATCATTGCAGCCACTGTGTCCATCTCATGGAAGGTCTCTTTTTCACTGACCCTCTACTTTACCAAGCATGACATCCTTCTCCAGGGTGTGGTCTGTTCTGATAACATGTCCAAAGTATGAGAGGCAGAGTCTCACTATGCTCATTTCTAAGGATCATTCTGGTTGTACTTCCTCCAAGACAAAGACAAAGTTGTTCGTTCTTCTGGCACTGCATGGTATATTCAGTGTTCTCACTAACACTACAATTCAAATGCATCACTTCTTTGTTGTTATTGTTGTTGTTAGGTGCCCTTGAGTCGGACCTGACTCATAGCCACCCCTCCTTGGGTTTCCGAGGCAGTATCACTACGGAAGTAGATTGCCCAACCTTCCTTCCGAGGAGTGGCTGGTGGGTTTGAACCACCAGCCTTC
>NW_006921619.1:8333285-8355544 GCF_000298275.1 Orycteropus afer afer
TGTTGACAGTGGATCCAAGTAAAATTAAATCCTTGACAATTTCAATCTTTTCTCCTTATATCATGATGTTGCTTATTGGTCCAGTTGTCAGGATTTTTGTTTTCTTATGTTGAGGTATAATCTGTACTGAAGGCTGTAATCTTTTATCTTCATCAGTAAGTGCTTCAATTCCTCTTCACTTTCAGCAAGCAAGGTTATGCCATCTGCATAACACAGATTGTTAATGAATCTTCCTCCAATCCTGATGCTGCGTTCTTTTTATATAGTGTAGCTTCTCGGATTATTTGCTCAGCATACAGATTGAATAAGATTGTGAAAGGATACAACTCTAATACACACTTTCCTGATTTTAAACCATGCACTGCCTCTTGTTTTGTTCAAATGATTGCCTCTTGGCCTATGTACAGGGTCCCTGTTAACACTTAATTTATTCTGGAATTCCTGTTCTTCACAGTATTGTCCACAATTTGTTATGATCCACACAGTTGGATGCCTTTGCATACTCATTAAAACACAGGTACATCTTTCTTTAATTCTCTGCTTTTAGCCAACATCAATCTGACATCAGCAATGATATTCCTTGTTCCACATCCTCTTCTGAATCTGGCTTGAATTTCCAGCAGTCCCTGTTGATGTACTACTGCAACCATTTTTGAATTATCTTCAGCAAGATTTTACTTGTGTGTGATAGTAATGATTTTGTTCAAGAATATCTACATTCTGTTGGATCATCTTTCTTTGGAATGGGCACAGATATGGATCTCTTCCAGTCAGCTGGCCAGGTAGCTGTCTTCCAAATTTCTTGGCATAGATGAGTGAGTGCTTCCAGCATTGCATCCATTTTTTGAAACAGCTCAATGGGTATTCTGTCAATTACTGGAGTCTTGTTTTTCACCAATGCCTTCAGTGAAGCTTGGACTTCTTCCTTCAGTAATATCAGGTCTTATTCATGTGCTACCTACCTCCTTAAATGGTTGAAAGTCAATCAATTCTTTCTGGTACAGTGACTGTGTATTCCTTCAATCTTCTTTTGATGCTTCCTTCAAAACATTATGCCCTTTGAATCCTTCATCATTGCAACTTGAGGCTTACATTTTTTCTTTAATTCTTTCAGCTTGAGAAGTGCCAAGTGTGAGCTTCCCTTTTGGTTTTCTAATTCTACTTTTTTGCACATTTCATCATAATAGTTTACTTTGTCCTCTCAAGCCACCCTTTGAAATCTTCTATTCATCTCTTTTACTTCATCATTTCTTCCATTCACCTTAGCTACTATCCATTCAAGAGCAATTTTCAGACTCTCTTCTGACATCTGTTATGGTCTTTCCTTTCTTCCTTGTCTTTTTAATGTCCTTTTACTTTCTTTGTGTATGATGTCCTTGGTATCATTCCACAACTTGTCTGGTCCTCAGTCAGTGGTGTTTAATACATCAAATCTATTCTTCAGATGGTCTCTAAATTCAGGTGTGATATAATTAAGGTTGTATTTTGGTACTCATAGAGTTGTTTAAAATTTTTTGAGCTTCAATTTGAATTTGCATATGAGCAGTCGATGGTCTATTCCACAGGCAGCTCCAGGCCTTGCTCTGACTGATGTTATCAAGTATCTCCATCACCTCTTTTCCCAGATGTAGTTGATTAATTCCTGTGTATCCCGTCTGGTGAGACTCACGTATATCGTCACTGTTTTGGTTGTTTGAAAAAGGCATTTGCAATGATCATTGATCTTGCAAAATTCTATGATGGGCTCTCCAGCCTTGTTTCTATCACCAAGACCATTATTTTCCAACTACTGATTCATCTTTGTTTCCAGCTTTGGCATTCCAATCACCAGTAATATCAATGCCTCTTGATTGCATCAAATTGATCAATTTCAGACTGCAGAAGTTGGTAAAAATCTTCAAATTCTTAATCTTTGGCTTTAGTGGTTGATGCATAGATTTGAATAATAGTTGTATTAACTGGTCTTCCTTGTAGGCATATGGATAGTGTCTTATCACTGACAGCATTATGCTTCAGGATAGGTCTTGAAATGTTCTTTTTGACTATGCATGAGACACCATTCCTCTTCGATTTGTTATTACCAGCATAGAAGACCATATGATTGTCCAATTCAAAATGGCCAATACCAGACCAGTCTATTTCAGCTCACTAATGCCTAGGACACTGATTTTATGCATTACATTTCATTTTTAACAATTTATAATTTTCCTAGATTCATATTTCATTCTATGTTCCAATTATTATAATTTTTTATTTTTTAATGCATTTTATTGAAATATAATTTAAGTACAGTGAAATACACAAAACTAAAGTGACATGGGTCAATGCATTTTTTTTTTTTTTTTTGCAGTGTTCCCTCCCCTCGCCTCCCACCCCTGCCAAACAACAAAAAAAGTTTCCTTCCATATATAAACCTTTCCTCAATCCTCCACAACAACTAACTAACACTATATTTGTCCTTCTGTGATTGACTTATTTCACTCAGCATAATGTACTGGTTCATCCATGTTATGCAGTGTTTTGCTGAATCTACATTATTCTTTAGTGTTGCATAGTATTCCAATGTGTGTATGTACCATAGTTTGGTTATCCATTCTTCTGTTGATGTGGGCGTAGGTTGTTTCCACCTTTTTGCTATTATAAATAGAGCTGCAATGAACACAAGTGTGCATATATCTGTTCCTGTTCTGGTTCTCACTTCTCTAGGATATATACCTAGTAATGGGATTGCTGGGTCAAATGGTATCTCCAATATCAATTTTCTAAGGAATTGCCATACTGCTTTCCACAGTGGTTGTGTCACTTCACAGTCCCACCAACAGTATATGAGAGTCCCAATCTCTCCACGTCCCCACCAGCATTTGTTATTTTCTGTCTCGTTGAAGCTTGCCATCAGTGCTGAGGTGAAATGGTATCTCATTGGTGTTTTGATTTGCATCTCTCTGATGGCCAATGATCATAAGCATCTCTTCATGTATTTGCTGGCTGCCTGAATATCCTCCTTGGTGAAGTGTCTGTTCATGTCTTCTGCCCATTTTTCAATTGGATTGTTAATCCCTTTGCTGTTGAGATGTTGTAGTTTTCTATAAATCTTAGAGATAAATCCCTTGCCAGATACGTAATTATCGATGAGTATGAATTTGTTGCTGTCTTTTTGTTATGTACTTTTTTGTGGTGTTGATTTCTTTGTTCCATATAATTTTCTGTGTTGAGCTCATTTTGTTTATGAATCATGTTATCACTTCTTTTGTTGCTATTGTTTTAGTATTTGCTATATATTTGTGCTGGTCCTCTTTTTCATTTTGATGTGAAGGTTTATCATTTTTCTTTGAGGTTACCCTGTGATTTATAGTTTTCTTCCCAAGTTTAGAACAGTCCATCCTATCTTGTAACTATCTTGCCTTCCCTACCATTTAGAAGTTCTGTAACTACACAATTGTTTCCCTCTTTTTGGTTTGCAGTTGTCCTCATTTGTCAATTGATGTCTCTGGTTCCCTGTGTACAATCTTGTAGGCTTATTTACTTTGGATACTTCTAAAACTGGGTTGGTTTCTGGGTTATGTCATCATGTGTGTTAATGGCCAGTTATTGTTTGCTGTTGTTGGTTCTCTGTCCAAAGTTTTAACAAATTTCCTTAATTTTAGTTTATCTGGAAAGGTCCTAATTTCACCATTGTATTTGAGGGACAGTTTTGCTGGGTATATAATTCTTGGTTGGACATTTTTCTCTTTCAGAGCTTTATATATACCATCCCATTGTCTTCTCGCCTGGATGGTTTCTGCTGAGAAATCTGAATTTATTCTTATTGGTTGCCCCTTGTGATAACTTTTCGTTTTTCCTGTGCTTCTTTCAGGATTCTTTCTTTGTCTTTGGTTTTAGAGAGTTTGATGATGATATGTCTTGGTGTTTTCTCTTGGTGTCTATCCTGTTTGGGGTTCATTGGACTTCTTGAATGGATATATTCTCATCTTTCATACAAGGAAAATTCTCTTCCAACAAATCTTCAACAATTTTTCTGTGGTTTCATGTGTCTCTTCCTATTCTGAAATTCCAGTGACACACAGATTATTGCTTTTGATGGTATCCCATATGAACCTTAGGCTTTCTTCATTTTGCTTTGATCTTTTCTCTGATTGATCCCTTTCCAAAGAAGTATTCAGGTATTTGCCTTCAGTCTCACTAATTCTGTCTTCCATTGATTGAATTCTACTCCTTTGCCCATTCAATAAGTTATCTATTTCTGAAAATTTAGTATTAATCTTTGGATTTCTGTCTGTAGATTTTGTATCATTTCTAATTTTTCATTTATTTTGTCATTTTGTTCTTATATTGTCTTTCAAAACTGTTCTATGGTCTTTTCTGTGTTTTCCTCAATTGTTTTTCAGTGTTTTCCTTGATCTGTCTCTCAATTCATTGAAGGTACCTAAATATAATTCTTTTGAATTATATTTTTGAGTTCCAATGCTGCATCTTCTTCAGGGATGTGTTTTGGGTCTGTATCCTTGTCCCTTGTTTCTCCTGCTTTATCTAGCTTCTTTGTATGCACTGTGATGCTCTGTCATCTCTGAGGCATTGTGACGTTTTTGTGTTTATATTTAATTGGTGATTGTATGTTGGAGTGACTTGCCCATGATTTTTGTTTTCTTTGTATGTTAGCTTTGTAAGCAGGGCACTGTTCTGTGCTCCTCTGTTTGCTAGTTGGCAGCACTTATACACTCACCACCTGTCTCCTTTCCCATTGTCAGCCTCCTGTATGTCCTTGCTGTCCTTGGCAAAAGGAGCCTATTCTTAGGTCCCTGGAAAATCCAGATGAGAATGCTGTCACTTTAAAATCCCAAATGGCCACCACTTGTAAACATTCAAAATGGCTGCACCCTGGGTCACTTTAAATATCCCAAATGGTGACTGCTTGTAAACAATCAGAGTGGTCACACCCTCATTCACTTTAAATATCCAAAATGGCCACTGCTTGTAAATAATCAAAATGGTTGCATCCTCCAGACAACTGAAAGTCCACAGCTTAGGTTGTCTCCCTCCTTGCTGTTTGCCTTACTAGTCATAGGTCACCAGTGCAGTTGTCCCTGCAGCCTTTGGTGACCAGGGCTGATCTTTAGGTCACATCTCAGGTCCCAACACCACTTGGAAATATTTAGGCTGTTGGTCCCATCAGAGTAATTGACAGTCCACTGCTCCAACTGTCTCCTAACTCACTGTTTTCATTCAGGTTTTTCCACTAGTTGGTGCCTAGTCCACTTCTGTATAGTTCCTTTCAAAGCTCAGGGCTCCAGGATAATCTTTTGTATTTCTGTTGATTGGTTTCTCTTTTCTTTGTTAAAGAAGGTCTGTGTAGCTTGTCTGCCTATTCCTCCATCTTACCAGAAGTCTTTCTGTATTCCAGTTATTAATGAGTGTTTGCAGCTGTTTCTTCTAATTTTGAGTTATGCACCATCAACAAATGAAGATTCTGAAAGCTTTAGTCCATCCACATCATTAAGGTCAACTCTGCTTTGAAAAGGCAGTTCTTCTGCAGTCATATTTTGAGTGCCTTCCAACCTGAGGGACTCATCCTCTGGTGCTACATCAGATTACTGCTATTCATAAGGTTTTCAGTGGCTCATTTTTTTCAGAAGTAGACTACCACTTTCTTCTTCCTAGTCTGTCTTAGTCTGGAAGTGCCACTGAAATCTGTCTACCATGGGTGACCCTGCTGGTATTTGAAATACCAGTGGCATGGCTTTCAGGATTAAAGCAACATGCAAAGCACCACAGTACAACAAACTGGCAGATGAGTGGTGGCTGCTTCCACTGTAAATATTTAATCACAACATGGATGTAATTTGGTATTTATTGATAAAATGCTTTTTTGGTCCATACATTGACGCTCATGAATGACCCAAATATAATAAATTACATTTTATACATTTGGAAAGATAAAAGATTTTCTATACTTAAAAGAGAAAAATCAGATGGTCCAATGGATACCCAGGTACCATAGGGCCTGTGATTGCCACCATAGTTAGTTTTCTTACCAAACCAAAAGATCCAGAAGCCAGAGATAGACTTCTTAGGAACAGGGGCTCAATTCTTCCAGGATTGCATTTCCATCTTTGGCTAACATGCCTTTGCCTTTAGCAGCAGGATCTCCGCTGGTAGGATGCTTGGGATTTGATCACTTTCAGCCCTTCTCTGGATCTGCTCTATACCCTTCTCAAAGCACCCTGTTCTGAGCCTCTGGAGGTTGACTTTTAGGGCTGTATCAATGGGCTCCTTTGTCCTCTGTTTTTTTATTGGGTTCAACAATGATAAGTACTTGCAGTAGCTCAGAAGACAGAAGAAGGGTGAGGTTGGAGTTCAATATTAATTCCCCTGGGTCCCTCCCTGTGAAGTCACTGCACTTTGTGACATCCCTCTGCAAAAGCCACAGCTCTTGTTTGACTGATCTTCTTTTGTGGCTGTGTTCTCCAGTTTCTGGTAATCGTTCTTTCCCCTGCCCAGTTAATAACTGTGCTGCTGCTAGCTATAAGGCACAGCAGCATCTTTGTTGCTTTTCCCCCACACCTTTGTTTATTACATTCTCCTCATTTGCCCCATTGAAGTTTCTTGCCAGGGCCTGGGCTAAAAATATAAGGTCCTAGAAGGCTGATGGTTCAAACACACCAGCTAATCCTGGGAAGGAAGATTGGGCAATCTACTTCCGTAGAGATTGTTGTTGTTGTTATGTGCCATGATACCGCCTCGAAAACCCAAGGAGGGGTCTCTGAATCAGAACTGACTCTATGGCAGTGAGTTTGGTTTGGTTCTTATAGCAACTTTCATGATAGCACCTGCCTCTGCCACTTGTTCATCTTATAGGCAGTGTTCACAGAAACTTCAGAATTATGCACACCGCAAAAAAACATTTCCTTTAGTTTATTCCCTAGTACATTTGGAATATGCATTAATTTTTTTGTTAGTTGTTGTTAGTTGCCATCAAGTTGGCTCAGAATTGTGGTGACCCCATGTACAACATAACAAACCCCTCCCAGACCCATGCCATCCTCATGATCTTGAGTCCATTGTTGCCTTCAACACAGGACATTCATCGTCTAGCACTGTATCAGACAATAAATATTCTGTTATGATCCATAGGATTTTCATTAGCTGATTTTGGAAGTAGACTCCCAGGCCTTTCTGCCTAGTCTGTCTTAGCCTGGAAGCTCTAATGAGACCTGTTCACCATGAATGACCCTCATAGCATTTGAAATACCAAAGGCAAACTTTTAGCATCATAGCAACATGCAAGCCACCACAGTAAGGCACAGTAACTGACAGACACATGGTGGAATCTCTAATTAGATTCTACTTATTTTTTCTTTAAAAATATCCCTAGTCTACAAAGAAAGATCCATATGTCATAGTAAACAAATGCTTCCTGATATCAAGGTGATTCCAGCTCATAGTGACCCCCATTGGGTTTCTAAGGCTGTAAATCTTTACAGAAGTAGTTTCCCTCATCTTCCTCCTGCTGAGAAGCTGGTGGGTTTGAACCACTGACCTTCTGGTTAGCAGCCAAATATCTTACCCACTAAACCACCAGAGCTCCTTAAACAAATACAGTTATATGTTAATATTGTGACATTCATTTAAAGTAATTAGTAAGGTTTTTTTCTCAATATTGACTTACTCATACAATCTCCCAATTAGGGGGATTATTAATCTCTCAGTATCTTTAATAAATAGGTCAGTGGTGGGATCATTTTTTTTTTCCCAAAAACTAGACAAGGCATAGAGATTACAAGAGTGAACAGAATGATTCCAGAGCCTGGGGCCAATGAATAGTGATGGCAAATCCTGCATGTTAGCCCATTGCTTATTCCTGACTCAGCTGTTCTATCTACCACTTGGAAATGGTCTTTATGTTATAAAAAGAATGGAAATAGCCATTCTTTGCAACAACTTTAAGGTTGTCTTTTTCCATAGCTTTGTTCCTGAAATGACCAAGGAAAGATCTATTTGAAAATAAGTATGTTCTTATTCTTATTCCTTTAGTTATACAAATAGTGTTACTAACAAAGAATGTACTCTCTTATCTTAGAATAAAATGTTTATTAATTTAAAATATAAATAGCTATTTATTATATTAAGTGCTTTCTCTGTGCCAGGTAATATGTTAGGCATTCTGTAAGTGTTATCACATTTAGTCCCATTACAACCGTATACAGTAGGAAGATACTCCTTATTATCCCAGTTTTGGATTAAGTAAACTGAGACATGAAAAGATAAGTAACTTGCCTGTGGACAGTATTTGAACCCTGACAGTCTGAATCTAGAGCTCAAACAACTTACTACAATGCTAAATTTATCACTGAAGGATTGTTATGTGTTGTGATTTTTCTAAGTTAGTGAGGAGTTGCTATTATACAGAATTTTCTACTCTTGGAACCACAGAGCACTTTGTAGACTTTGCTCTGGCGATAGAATCTTCCTGAGGAAAGTGAGGTGAGTCCTGGAAAACAGAGAAGCCCTACCAGAGTGTGTCACGAAGGTGGGTGACACAAGAGTAGAGTTAGGTGGTCCCTGAAAGACAGAGCATCTTCATGTGCACCTAACATGATGTGGAAGCATGCAGATCTCTAGGGAAGAAACTCCCATAATCTCTCTTGGGAACACAGTTTCGAAATGGTCCTCCTGTGTTCTAATTACTCTTTTGCTTAAAGCATAAGCAACTTTTTTCTTTGTCTTAAAGCAGTTTTATCAGAAATTAATATTGCCACTCCTGCTCTTTTTTGATTGCCATTTGCTTGATATATCTTTTTCCAACCTTTGATTTTTAGTTTATTTTTGTCTTTGTCTCAATGATGTGTCTCTTGTAGACAGCATATTGATGGGTTATGTTTTCTTATCCAGTCTGCAACTCTTCATCTCTTGAGTGGTGCATTTAATCCATTGACATTCAGTGTAATTATCAACAAGTATGAATTTGTTGCTATCATTTTGTTATGTGTTTTTTCATGGTGTTTCTGGTTTCTTTGTTTCATATAATTTTCTGTGCTGAGCTCATTTTGTGTATGAATCATGTTATCATTTCCTTCATTGCTGTTGTTTTAGTATTTACTAAGTATTTGTGCTTGTCCTCTTTTTTATTGTGATGTGAAGGTTTATTTTTCTTTGAGGTTACCCTGTGATTTATAATTTTCTCCCTAAGTTTAGAACAGTCCATTCTATCTTGCAAGTCTCTTGACATCCTCACCATTTAGAAGTTCTGTTACTACACTATTTTCCCCCTCATTTTGGCTTATAGTTGTCCTGTTTTGCCAACTAATGTCTCTGGTTCCCTGTTTACAATCTTGTAAGTTTATTTTACTTTGGTACTTCCATAACTGTGTTGGTTTCTGAGTTATGTCATCATATGTATTAATGGTCAGTTGTTGTTTGCTATTATTGGTTCTCTATTCAAAGTATTCCCTTTAGTATCTCTCGTAAGGTTGGTCTGGTTTTAACAAATTCCCTTAATTTCTTCTTATCTGGAAATCTCCTAATTTCACCATCATATTTTAGGGACAGTTTTGCTGGGTGTGTACTTCTTGGTTTAGAGATGTTTTCTTCAGTCAGTAAAATCACCTTCTAGTCTAACCATCACAACATTAAAAATAATTAGGATTGATTTTTTTTCTTCCAGATATTAGAACTACATAGGGTTAATATTCTCCCAAGTGTTTGAGCTACATAGACCCCCCTCCCTTTTGGGGACAATTTAAATAAAACTGGAATGTAAAAGTAACTGCTGTAATTAAGCTAAAGACAAAGGAAATTAAAAATGAAAAAGAAGTCGTATACATTTGGGATTTTTCTCTCTTATTTTCTGTCTTACTTTTGCCCTGGTATCTCTCTGTTTATTGATTCTCTGTGCTTTGATTTATAACTTCAAATGTTACAAGCTCAATTTGCCTCAATTTCTATGTATATTTATCTGTTTTTGAAACTGTACAAATTTCTATTTCTTGGTAAGTTTGTAGTCTACAACTTAGAAAATGAAGTATCTTTATTCACTTTAAAACCTACACTGTAAATTATTTTAACTTTAATCATGGTTGGATTTATAGGTACGACTGTTCTGAAGGTAATCCATGCTGTCACAATGCCTTTTGCAATTTTTATTTTTAATTTTTTCCAGTATACCTTTTGTCATCAAGTCAGTTCTGACTCATGGCAACTCCATGTGTTACAGAGTAGAACTGGTCCATAGGATTTTCTTGGTTATAATTTTTATTGAAGCAGAGCACCAGGAATTCTTTCTGCAGTGCCACTGGGTGAATTCCAACCATCAACCTTTAGGTTAGTCCAAACCAACCAAACCTACTGCCATCTAGTTGATTCCAACTCATAGTGACCCCTTTGGACAGAGTAGAACTGCCCAATAGGGTTTTCAAGGCTGTAAATCTTTACGGAAGCAAACTGCCTCATCTTTCTTCTATGGAGCAGCTACTGGGTTAAAACCACTCATCCCTTAGTTAGCAGCCAGATGCATTAACCACTGTACCACCAGAACTCCTTTTTAGGTTAGTAGTCCAATGCACACTATTTGTACCACCTAGCGACCTTAAGCTCCAGCATAGCCTCATTATTAAACATTCATTATCCTAACCAAAGATACAGGTACATGGTAGACACTGAATAAGTATTTCTGAATACATGATTGTTGAGTGAAATATTATAAAGATGGAATGACATAGGTTAGTGGATTTGTTGATGTGAAATCATTATTGTCCTTCCACATAGGAGTTTCCATTGGAGTTGACTATTCACAGTTAAGGGAGTCAATGTAAGAGTAAAGGCACAACTGTAGGCCACTCTTGTTATCTGGTTTGAAATCATTGTAATTTTGTAATTCTGTTTGAAAAAGCAATCTAATTTTTTAAAAGTTCAAATCAGGATCCAAGTGACAGACCTCTATTCTGGGAAGATCATTTTATATTATTACTATGAAAAACAGTCACAGTGTGTTGTTGGTTTTTTATTTATTTTTTAATTTTTATTGTGATTTGGGTGAAAGTTTACATAGCAAATTCATTTCCATTCAACAGTTCATACCCATTTTGTTTCATGACATTAATTGCAGTCCCCACATGTAACAGCTTTCTTCCTACTCCTCCCTGTGGTGACCTGTTCCCTGTGTCCTTCTTTCCAATGCATTCCTGCTCTCTGATCTTTCTCCCAGTGCAATGCTACCCTTTTCATCTTCCGTGGTTAAATTTTCTAAGGAATACACCTCCCTGACGTAATTGTTCACCTCCTAGGCCTGTCTGTTGTTTCCCTGAAAGTTAAACTACAGGAGTGAGTTCAATTCCAGGCCTGAAGGGGTGATTAGGGGCCATAGTCTCTATCAAACTGGTCTCTATTAGACTAGTGAGCCTGATCTTTTTATGATTTTGAATTTTGTTCCACATTTTTCTCCCACTCTATCCAAGATCTCCTGCACTGACCTCCTTTCTTAGTGCATTTTTATACACTTTATCTCACTTAATTTTCACAATGGTTGGCAGGCCAGGAGAAAATTTAAATAACTTGCCTGAGGTCTCTAGGCCAAAGGACCAGTACTAGAAATGTCTAGTTCTTTTGGTCTCAGGGTTGTATAGGCTGAGGTTCCCATGGTCAACTAGGCCCTCAGGCTAATTGTTTCCATGTGTCTTTGATTTTCTTCACTCTTCTTTGCTACGGATGAGGAGAGACCAATAGTTACATCTTAGATGGCTGCTTGCTTGCTTTTAAGACCCTAGTCATTACTCACCAAAGTAGGATATAGAGCAATGTTTTTGTGTAGTATGTTATGCCAATTGAGAACAACACCAGTTTTAAAATGGGAATGATTACCCTAATAGCAGAAATCTCTCTTATGTTGTAAAGATTGCTATACGAATTATAGAGAAATAATCATAAGTTCAAGATGACAATGTTATGTTTATTTTAAGAAATAGGCAAGATAGTTCCAAGGAAAGAGAATCCAGGAAGACAGATGGAGAAGAGTTTAGCACCAATCAATCAGTCAGTCAGTAAATAGGTAAATAATAAATAAATCTCATAGTGATAATGCTTAAATTAAAATTTTTATTCAATTTTAGTCACACTGGAAACTTTAAGGGACAAAATTTTTCAAAATGTGAGTAGCATTATAAAATTATCCTTTATTAGCAAAATGAGAAAAAAATGTATAATAAACACAGTTCTGGAGCCCTTTGGTCACATTACCTCTTTTTTTTTTTTTTTTTAATTGTGATTTAGGTGAAAGTTTACAGAGCAAATTCATTTTCCATACAGCTGTTCATACACACTTTGTTTCATGACATTGACTGCAATTCCCCACAATGTAACAGCTCTCTTCCCACTTCCTCCCCCTAGTTACCTCTTCCCTGTGTCCTACTCTCCCAGGCACTCCCCCCAGCTGTCTCCCTGTGCAAACACTGCCCTTCTGTTCTCCCACAATTGATCGATTGATTGATTGATTGATCGCTCTAAGGAGTGTGTCTACGTGATGTAAATGTTCTCCCTATATGCCTGTCTGTCATTTGGTTGGAAGCCACAGGAGTGAGTTCAGTTCCAGACCTGAAAGGTAACACTAGGGGCCACAGTCTCAGGGGTCTCACCAGACTCTATCCTCTATCAGACCAGTGAACCAATATATATATATATTGAGTTTTGTTCCGTATCGTTCTGCCAGTCTATCCAGGATCTCCTGCACTGATCCCTTTCTGAGTGGTTGAAGTGGTAGCTAGGCACCATCTAGTTCTTCCAGTCTCATGGTCATATAGGCTGAGAATCACATGTTCTGCTAGTCCCTTGGACTAATTGTTTCCATGTGTCTTTGGTTTTCTTCATTCTTCTCTGCTCTGGACAAGAAGAGACCCATCATTGCATCTAGATGGCCACTTGCAAGCTTTTAAGATCCCAGTCGCTACTCACCAAAGTAGGATGTGAAACAATGTTTTTGTGTAATATGTTATGCCATTTGAGCTTGATGTCCCTTGCAACCATGATCTGGAGCTCACTGTTCCGACAACTTACTCCTTCAGGATAGCTAGCTGTGGCCAAGAAGCCGCCACAACCTTGTTCCTTGTCATCTCTGCTATACACCTGGACATTCTTACAGCACGTACAAATACGCATGTAGAAACATTGTCTGCCTACCCTATACATGGTCATGGGCATTCTCCTCCCTGCCTAGACATACCTGATCATTCAGCCTGTCCACCCATCTATTCGCCTATAGATCAATACTTGCTATCACTGACAACGCCAGTACTGTACTTGCAAAAGGGTTCATCTTTATTGTCTGTACCTCCTGTGTACCTCTATGTCTTCCTCTTCGTCAGTACCACCATGTTGATCACCCACTTTTTATACATTGTCCTTCCCTTCACCTAAATCAGTGCTTGTCTTTACCTGTCTAGCAGTGTTCCCTCCCCTCCTCTCCCATCCTTGGTAACTAACCAAGAAAGTTTCCTTCCATATATAAATCTTTTCTTGACTTTTTACAATAGTAATATTTGTCCTTCTGTGATTGATTTATTTCACTCAGCATAATGTCCTTCAAGTTCATCCACCTTATGCAGTGTTTTGCAGAGTCTACATTATTCTTGCATAGTATTCCATTGTGTATATTACTGTAGTTTGGTTATCTATTCTTCTGTTAATGGGTACTTTAACAGGTTGTTTCCATCTCTTTGCTATTGTAAATACTGCTTGAGGAACATCGGTGTGCATATATCTGTTCTTGTCCTGGCTCTCACTTCTTTAGGATATATACCTAGTAATGGGATCGTGGGATCAAATGGTATTTCTAATTCCAACTTTTTAAGGAATCACCAGACTGATTTCCACAGTGGTTGTATCATTTTACAGTTCCACTGGCAGTGTATGAGAGTCGCAATCTCTCCACATCCTCACCAGCATTTTTTATTTTTTGTCTTGTTGAACTTTGCTATTAGTGCTGGGACAAGATGGTATCTTGTTTTGATTTGCATCTCTCTAATGACTAATGATCTGGGAAGGAAGATTGGGCAATCTACTTCCATAGTGTTATCTCCTCAGAAACCCAAGGAAGGGTCACTATGAGTTGGATCCAACTCGATGGCAGTGAGTGAGTGAGTGTGTAATGACTAATGATAGCAAATATTTCTTCATGCTTGTTGGCCACCTGAATATCTTCTTTGGTGAAGTGTCTGTTCATGTCTTCAGCCCATTTTTAAATTGGATTTTTTGTCGTTTTGTTGTTGAGGTGTTGGAGTTTTCTATAAATTTTAGAGATAAATCTCTTGTCAGGTATGTCATTACTGAATATTTTTTCCCAATCTGTAGGTTCTCTTTTGACTCTTGGAGAAAGAAGTCTTTTGAAGCACACAGAAATTTAATTTTTACATAGCCCCAATCATCTAATTTATCTTCTGCTGCTTGTGCATTTTGGGTTATCATTGACAGTCTATTTATGCTATAAACTCGGGCTCTAAATTTGCCCCTATTTTTTTTTTCCTTGAGGAACTTTATAGTTTTAGGTTTCACATTTAAGTCTTTGATCCATCTGGAGTTCATTTTTGTGTATGGTGTGACGTATGGATCTTGTTTCATGTTTCTGCAAAGGGACACATTACTTCCTCCATTCATTTTTTTCTGGGCTCTTGGCACAAAGCCAATGTAATTTCCAGAAATTGGCTGTGCCCTAGTATATGGGCAGCTGCTGCTGTCTCCAACTCTTACCTAATCTGATTTTGCACAAATCACATTCTCTGCTTGAGGTTTAGAAATTCACAGGGCAGGTGAATTTACCTTAATGGAAATGGAACACCACTTTATGTCTCTGGCAAATTCAGCATCCATTGTAGGGGTAGCAGCAACATCACTTCACCTGCAGACCTTCTCTAAGATTTATGTTAGTT
The DNA here is from genome assembly GCF_000298275.1 of Orycteropus afer afer. NCBI lineage: Eukaryota > Metazoa > Chordata > Mammalia > Tubulidentata > Orycteropodidae > Orycteropus > Orycteropus afer. Next base: position 8,348,192 of record NW_006921619.1, read on the forward strand.
TTACTCAAAGAATTTGTTCTTTGACCTTGTTCCTGAGAGATAACCTCTAAAACTTTGGAATTTCCCCAGTAATCATAAGTGTCTTTGATGAGGGCTCCAAACTACACCTGACATAACAGGTTATGTTAATAAGGTGATTCCACGGTTGGGACTGGCCCAGCCAGAAAGACCTACCATGTGATAAGAACCTCATGATCATCTCATGATACAAAACCCCCTCAGGGAGAGGTCCAGAGTTTTAATTATGCAATGAGAATTTCAACAGAACCTCCGACACAGAAGCTCCATGAGCTTCCTGGTTGGTGATAGACATCAATGCATGTGAGAAGGTAGTGCTCCCTTTTTGGGATATGGAAGCTCCTTTAGAAACTCTCCCAGATCTCACCCTATGCGTCTCTTCATTTGTATCCTTTTTGCTATAATAAAACTATAATCGTAAGTATAGTGCTTTCTGTGATTTCTTTGAGTAGTTCTAATGAATTATCAAACCCAAGGAGAAGTGGGAGCCAGCAGATCATTAGTGAGGGGGCTGGGGACCCCAAACCTTATGTCTGGTATTCTGAAGGGATAGAGGAAACCCCTGAATTTGTAACCAGCAGGTCAGAAGTGAGAAATCTTGTTCCCTCCCCAGCTTGCAGCTGGCATCCTAAAGGGGGAGTAGGAAAACCCCAAATTCCTATCCAGCAGGTCAGAAGTGAGGGTGTCACAGGGACTCCCGAGCTTGTGGCTAGCATCTGAGAATTAGGACAGACTTGGCAATCTGGAGGAATTTATAATGTGTAAGGTCTGATCTAGCCCTGGGGTTGAGGGCCAGAAGAAGAAGTGCTGCATGTGTAGCTGGTGTTATAACCACAGTGACAGAAAAGTGAAAAGTGGGATTTGATGTATCCTCACCCCTTCCCATACCATTTCCTGATAATGGTGACAGCTTTGCCTCTTGCCTTGTCCTTTGTCCCTTGAAGTTCCTTATCTTTTTCCATTTGACTCTCAATTTTTAAAAAATATTGCTTCAGTTCCTCTCTGTCCCTTCTAACAAATATTAGCTTTGGTTTCTCAAAAGTTAAAAAATTTAAAAGAACCACACAGTCCATTCCCAAGAGGGTGCCTGAGCCAAATCTGGACAGGGAGAGGGATATTGAGAAGGCAGAAGACAGAGGCAGAGGTGGTGGGACTGCTGTGTTCCCTCAGTTTCCATTACCAGCATCTTCACTATGTAGTGGTGGTGTGTGGGTGTGCATACAAACCCAGGTACAATTTAGATATTTCTATCCTCCTACACACTTCTTAAATGTGGTGTCAGCTCTGATCATATTAGAATATAGTCATAGTGATGATTTTCCTTTCCCTTTGTTCTGTGCTTCTCAATTTCTCTGCCTTTGTTGGTTTAGATTGGACTTTATGTTCTTGGTGAACATGAGGGAGGCCTATTTGACTACACATCTTTACGCACACTTTCATGGCTACCTCACATCTTCCCACTCCCAGCACTGGGCTGAATCACCAATCACCGGGCAGCTTCCCACTGCCCTGTGGGTTCATGCAGGGACACACTCTAGGTGGGTGCTAGTGCTTCACTGGGAGTAGCTTTAACACATCTACGATAACCATCTGAATCATTATACTGTTTTGGTCATCAGTGGTCATAATATCATGGCTATTAGTTTCTCCTTATCTGAATAAAAACTGGACTAGTGGAAAGAGTATAGGATGAGGAAGTAAGACTCTTCCCAGCTCTGCACTAATGAGTTGCTTTGTTGAGCAAGTTGGTAATCTCTCAAGTATTTGATTTTCTCATATATAAAACAAGTGAGTTGAACTGTATTCCTTAAAGGTCCTGTGATTCCTTGACCTCTTAAATATCGAACTGAATGTGATGACCGTACTGATGTTCTCTTACTTTGACTCATGGCCACTGTTGATTGGAAACAGGTGCACTACATACTATTTAGCCAATCCTTAGCTTTTTAGGGTTGGGCACTGATGATTCAGTGGTAGAATACTCGCCTTCCACACAGGAGAGCCGGTTCAATTCCCAGCCAGTGTACTCCATGCTCAGCCACCACTCGTCTGTCAGTGGAAGCTTGTGTGTTGCTGTGATACCAAGGAGGTTTCAGTGGAACCTCCAGACTAAGAAGGATAGGAAGAAAGGCCTGGTAATCTCCTTCCAAAACTCAGCCTGTGGAAACCTTGTCACACTGGTCCTATCGTGGGGAGGGCACAGAGCCAGGCAGCATTTCATTCCGCTGTGCACGGGGTCACCATGAGTCAGAGGCTGACGCCATGGCAGCTAACAACAACTTTTTGGAGATGGAAACAGTTTTGAAAATGTGTGTTTCTGACTTTTTGTGTTTGAGCTCATTCCTACATGATGTCATCAGGCAAAAATTGACAAAATGAAATGTTACCGGGAATTAATGTAAAGCCCTGTAGTTTGATTTAAAATAAATAAATACATTTCACAAATAGCACTTGGCTGAAATGCGCATATACCTTTGGGTCTTTGCATTATCCTTGAGTTTGCTATGAGCCAATAGCATAATGTATGCCCTGTGCTGTATAGGCTAGCCAGGTGTCCCAGCCGCAAGGGCAGACTGCAAGTAACTGCTGAGGCAGTGGCCAGGTCAGATAGTACCAAGTCAGCAGTCTTCAAAAAGAGATCAGGCAGAGCAAGGTCAGAGAGGCCGAAGGCAAGAGACAGCTCAGAGTTGTGGCAGGAGATCAAGAAAGCAAAAGGAGGGGACGATATGCCAAGGCTTACAGATGAGCACAAAAGCGATGGGCGTGGGGAGAATGGGCTGGGAGAGGGGAGGTCCACTCGCCATTGAGCTATTGCTTTAACAGAGCGCTCCAGTTTTGCTTTTGTTCTCCATCCTTATGTTCACGGGAACCTTCTCAGCTGTTGGATTTCTCCACGTCCTGGAATTTTATGTCCCTCGTACCTAACCTATCTAGCTAATGTCATCTCTCTGATTTGTTTAAATGGAAGACTCATCTACATTATTCCATGAGCTTTCAGTGCCCTTATGCTAAGATAGGAGCTACCTTTGTTGTAGATTGCTCCCCGGCTTTAGTCAGCTAGTCCATGCCCTGTGGTTCTTGCTGCCCTGCCTCTGCTAATGCTCTTATTCCTCCGACTTCTTTTCCTTTGTCAGTCTCAAACACATCTTCCCTACAAGCTCCATCTCAAGTCCTACCTCTTTCATTCACTGTGTTGACTAACCCTCCCCTCCTTATTTCCCTTCTCTCACAGGTCTCTGTAAGTAAAGAGGGCACGGTTGTGTGTGTATGTGTGTGTGGGAGGGGTGTTGTAATTCCCTCAAGATGTAATTATTAACTCCTGAAGTCATTTACAAACGTCTGAAGGATAGGAAAAATGTTTTAGAAAGATCATGTGATGCAGAAAAGCATCTGAGTCTAGGAAAACTAAACTGTTATTCAAACTTGGTTCTGTGACCTTTGGTATATTACTTAGCCTCTCTCTAGATCATAGTTTCTTTCTGCGAAAAATAAGGATAATCATTCCATGCTCTGGCTGCCTTACACAGGGACTCAAAGATTTAGATCAAATGATTACAGATAAAGGCATTTTTTTTAACCTGTAAAATACTCTAAAAAATGAAAAGTATATTTCAATAAAATGCATTTTAAAAAAAAGTGAAAAGTCATGCTAAGATTTCCATTGTGTTATTAAAAAGCAAGAGAATTTAGGAATTTGAATTTGGAGCTGGGTTTTAATTCCTGCTCTACCACTTACTCAATAAATGACCTTAAATTTCTTATTTTTATTTGTTTTACTTCTCTCTAAAATAGGAGTGATACAAGTATTATGGTAAGCATTAAATGACATATGTAGTTGTCTGCTAGAGCCGGTTTATCCAACTTGCCAGAGTGAATTATGAAATATTTAGAAATTTTGCAAGCAGGTTGTTAAATTATTATTAGCTTGAAATCTGCCATATTTATACGAGAGAAACACAAACACGAACATTGGTTTTTTTTTTTTTTTTTTTAGGATTTGGGCGAACATTGGATTTTTGCTTTTTTTTTTTTTTTTTTTTTCTCCTAGAGAAGTCATTTACCAGCACATTGCTGCATATGTAAACAGGGCTCTGAAAATTATAAAGCACTTTATCTTATTTATCATTAAAAGCAGTAATGGCAACAATAATGTTTTCTTTATTCATAAACCCTGGCCTAGAGCATGGCACAACTGATAGCATATATTTGATTAATATTTTAAAATTTAACTTGAGTCTACCTTTGCATTATTTTGAGACTTCTGCCCCTGAGTTGGGGAGCCCTGGTGGCATAGTGCCTAAGGCATTTGACTACTAACCAGAAAGGTGGTGGTTCAAATCCACCAGTCACTCCTCGGAAGGAATGTTGGGCAATCTACTTTTGTAGTTACTGCCTCGGAAACCCAAGAAGGGGTCACTATGAGTCGGACCCGACTTGGCGGCAGGGAGTTGGTTTTTTGTTTTGGCCCCTAAATTGAATGAACCCCTAACTTTACCTCTCATCAAATCCCTCTCTGCAAAGCATCATTTTAAATCAGGTAACGTAAATAAAAGCCTAGCTCAAACCATGACATATGTCAGACCAAAACCAAACTCATTGCCATCAAGTCAATTCCAACTCATAGCAACTACCATTGGGTTTCCAAGGCTGTAAATTTTTATGGAAGCAAACTGCCTCATCTTTCTTCGTGGAGCAGCTGATGGGTTCAAACCATGGGCCTTTAAGTTAACAGCCAAATTCCTTAACCACTACACCACAAGAGCTCAGTACACATACTGTTGTTGTTGTTGTTGTTGTTATGTGTTGTGGAGTTGGACCCAACCCATAGCGATCCCTTCCTTGGGTTTCCAAAGTGGTATCACTACAGAAGTAGATCGCCTAACCTTCCTTCCGAGGAGTGGCTGGTGGGTTTGAACCGCCAGTCTTCTGGTTAGCAGTCAGGTGCCTTAGGCACTACGCTACCAGAGCTCTCAGTACACATACAGTAGTCCTTAAATCCTCAGTGTCCATAACTGAGCTAATTATCTTCTTCCTATATCTTCCTTTCTTCTGGCATTTCATATCTCAGTTAGTGACATTGCCCATCTATCTATTGTCCCAAGTAAGTTTTCTGGAAGTCTTCCTCTATCCCCGTTTTCTCTCACCCATCCTCATATTTATTTAATTACTAGATCTTACTAATATTATCTTTTAAATTCATCTCCTTTTGCCATTGCTACACTTGACTGCTAACCAGAAGGCTGGTGCTTCATACCCACCAGCCACTCCTCAGAAGGAAGGTCAGGCAATCTACTTCCCTAGAGATACCGCCTCGTAATCCCAAGCAGGGGTTGCTATGAGTCAGGTCCGACTCGACGGCACATAACAACAACAACAACCACTGCCTTGGTTAGGAGTCCCTGGGTAGAGCAGATGATCAAGCACTCAACCACTAGCCAGAGGATGGTAGCTCAAACCTGCCCAGAGGTTCCTCAGAAGCCAAACCTAATGATCTGCTTCCAAAAGGTCACAGCCTGGAAAATCCTGTGGAGCAGTTCTGCTCTACAAACCCGGGGTCGCTGTGAGTCAGAATAGACTCCATGGCAACTAACAACAGCAACTGCCTTGCTTCAGGCCCCATGATTTCTTACTTTAACTCATCACCATCCTCTTAACTGTATCTTTCCCTGTTGAATCCAACCTCTACTTCTGTAGGTAACATGATTTTAAAATTACAAACCTGACCAGATTACTCCCTTGCTTAAAATTACTTAATGACTGTCTATCATCTTGAGGATAAAATCCAAAAGCTTTTAGCTTGTCATACAGGTTCACCATAATTTGACCTCTACCCTTCTTTTTCCAATACTGTTTGGAATACCTACTCTCTTTCCTAGTGACCTCTAACTCACTGTTCAAGACAACTCAAACGAAACTTCCTTTGGGCATATTTGATGGTTTTTTTTTCCCCTCAGCTCCCAGTAACACCTTGTACATATCTGTGTTAGAGCATTAATCATACAGTTATGATCTGTTTTTCTCTCTAGACTGTAAGTTCCTGAAGGATATAAAGTATATACCATTCATCAATGCCTGGCACATTGCATAGCATGTGATAAGAGCTCATTAAATGTTTGAACAAATGAGTGAGAGTTCTGAAGATAGGGTACTTTCATTGGTTCACTCACATAAGCCATTCACAGGATGTGACAATGAAAAATTAAATGAAACACTTGGGTCTCAGTAATGAAGATAGGAAATTTATAAAACAGGATTGCCTGTTTTTATCCATGACCCCCAATATAGGATACTATAGCTCCTCATCACCATTAGGGTAAAATTCAAAGCTCTTAGCATAGCACACAAAGTTCATTACAGTGTACCCCCTGGCTGTCTCTTTCTTCATCCTTATCTTTCTCTATGCACATACAGGTTACCAGCATTCTGACCACACCAGACTTCTCATCAATTCTGTAGTCTCCCATCCCTCCATGCCCTTTGTCAAGCTTTTCCCCACATCCATAATACCCTTTCCCTCTTCTTTCACTCACCCCCTTCCTATTGGCTTGATGAGCTCCTATACTTCCTTAATGATTAAAAGTCTTCATGCTATAGCAGTTATCCCTGAAACTATCCCTCCCCCTTCTGTACTCCAGGAGCACTTGCTTGATTCAGTATAAGCACTGTACTGTTGTTGATCTTTATTGGTATATCTTTTGCCCTCTCTGCAGAGTGAGGTCATCTTTATACCCTGGCCTCTAGCACGTTTAGATGCTTAATACAGAGGGATGGAGAGAAGCACTATTTTAGCAGGATTTACAAAGAAAATGAATTTCTGATAAGAGACATACCTGGAATAAATTTAAGACTGATTTTATGTGATGTATCAATCTAGAACAATTTCATGTCTTTATTTTCAGAGGTTAGGTGGCCCTGAGAAATTGGTGCTAATGGACAGATCAGAAGCAGAGAACAAGTTTAAAGAGCTTGGGCCATATTATGTTGCCATGCATTTGGTGCAATACAATAAATGCAAATTTTATATCTCAGGAACGTGTCTTGTCACATACACAAGACATGCATCTACATAATTTAATGAATACCTTGAAAAGTGAAGCAGTGCCCCAGTGATAAGACATAAAGTAAAGAAAAAGATGAGCAGCAACTTGTAATACAGGATGTGGCTTCTAATGAAAATGTGTATATCAGAACAATTTCATTTTCATTGTGGGAAGGGAAAAATTTTTTTCTGGTTGTAAAATAATACCCATTAATGCAGACTGCTTAGAATACCTTGAAAAATTTAATAACATACCCAAACCCATTGCTGTCTAGTGGTTTTTTTTTTTTTTTTTT
>NW_006921619.1:8357139-8380718 GCF_000298275.1 Orycteropus afer afer
CAATCTCTCCACAACCTCGCCAGCATTTGTTATTTTCTGTCTTGTTGAACTTTGATACTAGTGCTGGAGCAAGATGGTATCTCATTGTTGTATGTCTAGTGTTTTTTGACTCATAGGGACCCATTAGGATAGAGTAGACTGCCCCATAAGGTTTCCAAGACTATAAACCCTTCCCAAACTAGACACCTAAAATCTAACCTCCTAGAATTAACTATTGTTAATTCTTTGAATGTATCCTTCCAGTCTTTTTCTTGAATATGTGTTTGTATATCTTTTCACTTTTTTTTAAGTTTATATAATATATATTGTTCTAAACTGCTTTTTTATACTAACGTATCATGAGCATTTTCTTCTGTTAGTAAATACTCTCCTCCAATGTGACTTTTAATTGTCATACAGCATTTTATTATGTGGATATATACCACAGTTTAACCAATCTTCCATTGTTTCAGTGTGTTTATTATTATAGACAGTAGTGTAGGGATGTGGATTCCTTAAGGAAGGGTCACCTCATGTTCTCCCATTTTCCCCAGGTTTTGGAACCCTCTCTTGCATCTGAATTCTGTTCCAATAATCCTCTGAGTGTCATCTCAGGACCTTGGGCCCACTCATGGCACGATGGCCAACCCTCAGGAGCACCTGAGCTGCTCCTCTTCTCCACACTTACCTTTGAGTGAAAACAAACCCTTCAGCGGACAAGATGAACTCACTCCTATGGGGAACCACCCTTCATCCAAGCTCCTGGAGGATCTGCAGGAAAAGGGGGTGGTTCGAACAGAGCTGATTGAGAGCGTGAACAGCCCCATCACCACAACAGTGTTGACAAGCGTAAGCGAGGATTCCAGGGACCAGTTTGAGAACAGTGTCCTTCAGCTAAGGGAACAAGATGAATCGGAGATGGCTGTATCTCAGGGGAACAGCAACACTGTGGATGGAGAGAACACGAGTGGAAATGAAGACATCAAAATTCAGTTCAGCAGGTCAGGCAGCGGCAGTGGTGGGTTCCTTGAAGGACTATTTGGATGCTTAAGGCCTGTATGGAATATCATTGGGAAGGCATATTCCACTGATTACAAACTGCAGCAGCAAGGTAAGCTAGCCTATGAAAGTGGAAGATGTTTCCTCTAAAAACACCACCACCATCACCATCATAAACTGGGTAACTCTGACCCATGGGTAAATTAAAGAACTAGAGCCAGGTGAATACCCTATCTCAATTTCCTATTTTAAAAAAAAAGAAAAAACAAACTCACTGCCATGGAGTCGGATATGACTCATAGCAACCCCTCCTTGGATTTCCAAGGCAGTATCACTACAGAAATAGTTTGCCCAATCTTCCTTCCAAGGATTGGCTGGTGGTTTTGAACCACCAGCCTTCTGATTAGCAGTCAAATGCCTTAGGCACTACATCACCAGAGCTCCTAACAGATTCACATTGCATGGATCTTTTCTGGTAGAGCCTATCATTTGTAGTTATCTGATTCAGTGCTATCCAAAACAGAATACATGCAAGATTATCCACAGAGATATAGGAAGAAATTACTAGAACTTCTGTTTATTTTATCTCACATTTTAAATATCTATTTTCAGGTATACTTGATATTTTAAAATAGTTGTACAGATATGTAACTTAGAAATAAATCACAAAATGGGTACATGTTCAATTTTTTTTTACTGAAAAGTCATATAGTCAAAAATCTTATGTCCATTAGGCTAATTCATAGCCAGATAGAAGCCACCTAACACTGCCTCTGAAGCACACAGGCCTGCCTTAGGTTGTAGTGAAAAGGAATTATTTTCTTACAGTCCAGCCTGCAAGGCTCACATTTTGAGGAAAGAACAAAGTACCTAGCCAAAGTTGAGAAGTGTTTTATTAGGTTACTATTTCTAGATCCCATAGCTCTTTAAAAAATAAATTTTCGACCCTCATCATTGTATAACATGGATATTCATGTATTCCAATTCAAGTGTTATACTTTCAACGTAAAGAGAACATATGGCCTTAGTATGCTTATTAACTTAACTTCATTTCTTTAAAATAACTTTTCTTCTTATAACAAAAGATATATATGTAGAAAATTTGGAAAATACAGGTAAGTTGAAAAAAAATTAAAAATATCTATGATCCCCAATCTCCTGAGGATAACCATTAATGTTTTGCTATATATTATTTTTGTGCTGTGTGTACACTTTGTAAAAAAAAAATGCAATTATACTATTTTGCAACATTTTTTCACTTCATACTGTGAACATTTCCCATATCATTAAATCTTCTTCAGGAGTAGATTTATGCTATATAACAGTGCCTAAGGCATTTAACTGCTAACCACAAGGCTGGCAGTTCAAACCCACCAGCCCCTCCTCAGAAGGAAGGTTGGGCAATCTACTTCTGTAGAGATACCACCTTGGAAACTCAAGGAGGGGTCGCTATGGATCGGGTCAGACTCGATGGCACAGAACAGCAACAATAACAAAATATAATGTTTAATTGTGTGAACATTATGCTTATTTATTTAAGCAGTCCCCTATTGCTTGAGAATTTATCTGCTGGGGTTTTTTGTTTGTTGGTTGTTTTTTATTTATTTATTTATTTATTTATTTTGGTGATTATAAACCACACTACAGTGAACACCTGTGTATTCATTTACTTTTGCATAATCTTTGATTACTCCTAAAGATAAATTCCTAGAAGTGCAATGGTTGGGTTCAAAGGGTTTATTGTTTTTAAAGTTTTTAATACATATATTTTTAGTTTTTGTGGAAATGATTCTGTTTTTTGAGTTCTCTCATCAAGAAATTCTGGAAAGAGACATTATGGATCAGAAGTGAAATTCTGTTTTATTTTATAACTGAATTTTGGACTCTGTGACCCTCCCTTAGAGGCCTGTTTATCTTCTTCAGTCAAGACTGTTGACAGCTTTTCCACAACCACTAGTTGATATAATTTTTCTTATGTATTCCATTTATCCCTATATCTGAAATAATTTCTCTTAAACTAACATACCAGCCTCTCCCTGCAACTCTCCTTTCCCCATAAATATATTGGGGATCTACTGGTAAATCTATCAATTCCACGCATACTTTTCAGAATTCCTACTCCCTGCAGTTCTTTGTAGAGTCTCATGTGTGTGTGTGTGTGTGTGTGTGTGTCTGTCTATATTATTCTCTTTCATACATACCCCTATACCATATACATTTTTCCCCTCCATGACCTCAAGGTTTCAAGGAAATTAAAAAGTTGTTCCTTACTACATAAAGATTGGTGATTCCTGTGTTAAAAAAAAAATTATTATTTTAAAAACTGGGAAATTTAAAGATAAGCACACTGAGGAAAATAAAGATCACTTGTCATCTCACAACTCAGAGATAACCACTCTTGATTTATTATTTTTTAAAAGTTCCTTTTCTCTTTTTAGATACAAAACCTATTCATATCTGCATACATAATAAACTGCATTTGGCTTTTAGGGTCTTCCAGTCTCATAATTATTTGGGTAAAAATTTGGGGGTCTCAGGATCCAAATTTAGGGTCAAACTCATAAAGAGGTACACATATACATTCTGTGTGTCTGTTAAAAGGAGGCTTTTACATTTTTTTTGTTATTGGTCTACAAACTTGTATTTAATTTGGCTTCCAAGTGATTATGTGACTTCCAGAATGGCTTATTTTGGTAATAAATAAGAAACAGTCCTGGTCAGCTTAAGATTCTTACGAGGGTACAGCATCTGCCTTACTCTTCAGCAGATGACAGGATAGCCTGCTTTGGGGCTGTTACTGCCGTGGGCCAAAGAGATTTGTTAGCCAAAAACTATGTGTCTTATTTTCCTTGTCAGCTCTGAGATCAGGGAGCTAATCCTTAATCTTGGGTTGCAGTCAGCCAAAAGAGAGTTCATATAACAGATGTGTCCCTACAGTTGGCAGTTATGAGGAAATTTCACTAGATTTTTTTTAAAAATGTCATGATGCTCTCATCTCCCTTTTAGCTATGTTAGGTAATGAAATCCAAGTAAGATAGTGCATGTAATTGAAATTTTTTATTGCCAAATGGTTTCCACTTTCAATGCAAGTTTTATCATGGTCACGTCTGAATTAACAAAGAGCTGCTGCCTTAAAGTCGGTAGGCGTGTGGCTTTTTCTCAGTCCTGGGGATCATGGTGGACATTGAACTTAAGATAGTAGTCATAGTAATGAATCAGAGAAAAGATAAAAGCTGGGGAAGAGAATAAATGGGGCAGATGTCAAAGCAGGAAAAAGTCTGGGACTTACCCTGGAAAGAGCACAGCCGGTTCCCTATTATTTCCCTATTATTGCAATGTTAGTTATCTTGCTTGTCAATTATCTAGGCCCCAATTTTGCACATCCTTATCACTTTCTTTTGTCTTCCATTTTCCTGCTCCTTGGCACCCTATTAGATATTGACAGGGCACTGGGATGGAATAAAGAGGACTAAACCAAAAAAAAAAAAAAAAAAAAACAAACCTGTTGCCATTGAGTCGATACATAATTAAATTAGAATCAAGAAAACAATTGCTAATATCCAGTGCTGCAACCTTGCAGTGACACTGGAATGTTCATACATTGCTGTCCTCAGAAAAAACTAGCAAAATGCTTTTGGATAACAATTTGGTATGTATACCAAGAGCCAGGAAATGGGACTCTTTAATCTAGCAATTTAGTCAAAGAAGCCCTGAAAATATTGAAAATAGTCAAACCTGTAACTTGATTTCCTCCAAAATTTCACTTGGTATGAATTGTCCCTTTGGTGATTTAGTATTTTAGAGGGATTTGCTTTAAATAGCATCCATTTAATTTCACTAGAGCAGAAACCTTTAATCCTGTGATGTCAGGAGAATGGGACAAATGTCCATGCTATGTATAAATCACTCTCACAGTAGATTTTTCTGCTCTATGTAGTTAGGTTTGAAGGTCCGTGTTTTAACCATTGCAATGGAAGATGACATTTTATTAAGAATCTATACACTTTCTTTTTCTCTTAAGATAGAGAAAGTTAGAGAGGGAAATAAGCTTTCTTCTACACAACGTTTTATGGACATAGTAGATAGTGAGTTGGTTTGCTTTCAAAACCAGAATATATTCAAAGCTACCTCAATACCACCTTGCTCTGTGTTCCACAGACAGTGGCCTTTTAGGGATCAGTGGTCTGACAAGAGTCTCTCACAACCGTTAACATTGTCATCATCCTTCTCTTCACCCCGTGGGGCTCCTCGCTCTTTGCTGTACATTGCTACATGTGATAATGCACTGGTAAAAGGATTAATGGAGTCCATCCTTCTTTTTAGGTTTCATGAGATTAAAGCACATAGTGATTGAAATGTTGAAGTGCTTTATTTAAAATGCATTTTTTTTTTAATTATAAAAGTAATGTAGGTATATTTGTCAGTCATAAAAGCCCTAAAGACATCAAGGTAGATATCATGGTAGTCAAGCCTGTAACTTGATTTCCTCCCAAGTCTCACTTGGTATTAATTGTTCCTTTGGTGATTTAATACAGAAAGGGATGGTGGTGGTGGTGGTGGTGGTGGTAGTGTGCCGTTGAGTCAGCCCCGACTCATAGCGACCCCTCCTTGGGTTTCCGAGGCAGTATCACTACAGAAGTAGATTGCCCAACTTTCCTTCTGAGGAGTGGCATAAAGAAAAAAATTATACAGAAAGGGATAAAGAACATAATATGAATCATCAGTAATACCATGCTTAGAAATTACTTCTATTGACTTTTTGGTGCAAAAATTCAAACTCTAAGAAAAAGAGAAACCACATTTTAACTTGAAAAGACTGCAGCTGTATGGGTAACCATATCATGAGTAATAACCCTTGCAATTACTTCATAAGAATCAATGTGGTGGAGTGGGGAAAGCACTGTCCTTTGCGTTAGCCAAATCAAGTGTTCTCCACCCACTTCTGTCACTTACCAGTTATATGACCTTGGATATGTTACTCACCCTATGCCTTTGTTTTCTCATTTTAAAGATGAGACTCTATGGGTTAAATACCCATAATAAGCCTAGACTTGTAGGATTGTTATAAGGATTAAACACAAGATGTATGTAAAACATTATGCTGCTATGTAAATAATATATGATAATACTATGTTAAATACTAGAGGTAAATGCTAACAAATTTTAGTGTAATTAAGTTCTTAGGAAAGTACCACTGAAAATTCATTCAGCAAGGTTTCATTGAGCATCTGCGCTAGAACTCAAAGAGAAATAAAACAACACTGGTGGTGTTGTGGTTAAAGCACTGGGCCGCTAACCAAAAGGCTGGCAGTTCAAACCCACCAGCCACTCCATGGCAGAAAGATGAGGCAGTGTGTTTCCATAAAGATTTACAGACTTGGAAACCCTATGGGGCAGTTCTACTCTGTCTTATAGGGTTGCTATGAGTCAGAAACTATTCAATGACAGTAGGTTTGGTTTTTTGTTTTTCCTGTTGGGTGATGGGGTAGAAGCAGTGGTATTGGTACATACAGGTGAATTGCAAGCTTGAGGTGAGGAGGTGGGGTTGAAAGAGTGTCAAGATATGCTTTGTTTGGAGGAGAGTATATTGAATATCTCTGACCTGCTCGGATTTCAATGGTTGAAAATTGATAGAAACTAATACATAAGAATATCTAATATAGAATATAAGGCCCATAGGAAGGTCATATCTTTTAGTGAGTTACCAGGTCACTACCAGAGGGTAGTGGCCATTCTGGGTGATGGTGAAGTTGGTGCCTGTGAAATAGCTTTATAGAAGGGCCCTTAGCAAATTCCAAGATCTCTTCAAGCCTGTTTCTCAACTATGTGCCTAGATACTTGGGAAGTACCATTCGAGGAGATCTCAGAGCTGCAGTGGCTGGGTAGTGGAGCCCAAGGAGCTGTCTTCTTGGGCAAGTTCCGAGCGGAGGAGGTGGCCATCAAGAAAGTGAGAGAACAGAATGAGACGGATATCAAGCATTTGAGGAAATTGAAGCACCCTAACATCATCGCCTTCAAGTAGGTCAAGGCTTTTTTTTTCCCCCTCAGAAATAGATTTTCTTTCCCCCAATATATACACATATAAGTTCTTGCTTTCAAAAACATGTCAAGAATGCTCTATAGACTTAGAACTGTGCTAGGTGCTTTGGGAGGAACCAAAGAATTTGAGCCATATCCTTAAGGATCTTACAATCTAGTACTTTTTTCCAGAGCTTGGAAGGAAGGCTCATGGGGTAGCGAGGGAGAAAGCAGATTCCCACAAAGCACTCAGATCAGCCAAATCTACCTCGTTTATCAGTGGGATGACAGAGGTCACTTCCAGATAACCTGAACATCCTACTGTCCAGTTAAGAAAACAAAGCTAACATATCTGAAGTGATCAAAGAACAGCTAGTCCCTGTGTAATCGATATGTACATTTTATTAGTTTCTATTGGCATTTCTTCTTAAATATGAACTTGTAATAACAGGTACCTTTAGAGTATTTCTCCCTGCCTCAGGTTTTGCTAGATCCCCTTTTAAGTAATGCCAGACACTCAGCTTTCTTAATCTAATGATAGTGGAATGATTGATGATAGTAAGTTATATGTGATATTCATTTCACAAAGTGATTGTTTTCAAGAGTATATAAACTACTTCTCTAATCCAGGCTATTATTTTCATATTATTGACTGAGATTCCTAGAAGAAGGAGAGTCATAGGTGTATTTGTGGAAGTTACAAACCTAGAAGTGCAGAGCTCTCAATATATGTAATTTCTATACCTTTCTCTGGGTTCCCTCTCTTGCCAACTCTTAAATTTGTCTCTAGGTTTAAAATAATGAAAGGTGCCATGGTGTTAGTTGTTGTTGTTGTTAAGTGCCGTCGAGTCGTTTTCGACTCATAGCGACCCCATGCACAGCAGAACGAAACACTGCCCGATCCCGCGCCAGCCCCACAATCCCTGCTATACTTGAGCCCATCATCGCAGCCACCGTATCAATCCATCTCATTGAAGGCCTCCCCCTCTTTCGTCGACCCTCCACCCTACCAAGCATGACATCCTTCTCTAGGGAATGGTCCCTTCTTACAACATGACCAAAATAGGTGAGACGAAGTCTGGCCATTCTTGCTTCCAAGGAGCATTCTGGCTGCACTTCCTCCAGGACAGATCTGTTAGTTCTTTTAGCAGTCTATGATACTTTCAGCATTCTTCGCCAGCACCACAACTCAAAAGCATCAACTCTTCTTCGGTCTTCCTTATTCATTGTCCAGCTCTCACATGCATACCAGGCGATTGGAAATATCATGGCTTGTGTCAGGCGCACCTTAGTCCTCAAGGAGATATCCTTGCTCCTCAGCACTTGAAACAGTTCCTTCGCAGTTGACTTTCCCAATGCTACATGTCGTCTAATGTCCTGACTGCTGCTTCCGTTGGCATCGATTGTAGAACCAAGCAACGTGAATTCCTTGACAACCTCAGTCTTCTCTCCATTTATTGTGATGCTGCTCATTGGTCCAGTTGTGAGGATTTTTGTTTTCTTTATGTTGAGATGTAATCCATACTGCACACTGTATTCTTCAACCTTCATCAGTAGGTGCCTTAAGTCATCCTCACTTTCAGCAAGCATCATGGTGTTAGAGGAGGGATAAAATGAACAGGAGAGGTAGTCTTTAGGTGGGGTGAAAATTTAGAAACTAGAGCTTCTTAGCAGATTTGATATATATTTTTCATTCTTAGAAAATAGTATGACCAATAAGGCTAAAGTTAAAAGTGAAATAACTTACAAATCCGCCTTCTTTAAACTTGGAAGAACTCCCAGCCCGAAGAGGGACCCTTTCTTGATTTTAAAACAAACAAATGAACAAACATACTCTCATTATAAATGTAAAAATGTATGTGATAATTCTTAGTTGGAACCACATCCCCAAAGTAAGAAATAGAAATCTTGTGTGTGAACTTTGTAGGATGGGTTTAAATCAGTATTGAGGTTGAGTTATGATTTCCAAATAAGACCTCTTATGAAAGGGAAAAAAATCTGAAAAGAAGAGAAGCATTCAACTGTTATACTAACACATTAATCAGTGTTTGGATTCATTTCCTTGTGGAAGGGACATCCATGCACACACCGGACATGTATGAGAGTGTCAGGTGCTATAGTGATCCTATCACTGGTTGCCCTAGTAGAGCCAGGGGGATATGAGACCAAAATGAAATGTTATAGAGACCAATTATAAACTTTCCAAAGATGATAAATTTCAAAAGATAAATACCACCTCCACCATTAGTTGCCACTAAGTGGATTCTGATTCACGGCTGCCCCATTTGTTTCAAAGTAGAACTGTGTTTCACAGGGTTTTTTAATGGCTACCATCACCAGGTCTTTCTTCTGAAGTTCTTCAGGGTGGATCTGAACCACCAACTTCTTGGCTAGTAGCCAAGATCTTAACTCTTGCAACTACCCAGGGACTCCCACAAAAAACAGTAGAAGGATTGTTTTTAAGCAGACAGAGTAATAGAAACTTACTTCTTTTCTTCATTTTACTTCACTGACAGGATCATCACTTTTAGTGATTCATTGCTGTAATTCCTAATTGGAAGGAAGGGCCAAGAGCTTTTAAAGTTGGGCTTGAGACACAGACTATTCTATAGATTAACATAGCTTCTTGGCCTCCTGATGTGACCTAGGCTGTGTGGACTTGCCAGCAAGATGCCCTGAACAATGAAGGTAGAAATGCGTCCTAAGAGAGTAGGACTATGCTATGAGAAGCTTTATTTTTCCTTCCTTTCTTTCGCTTTTTCTTTTTCCCATATCATCCTTCTGACCTTCCTACATGTATATGCAATTTTTAGCATTTTGGACAAGTATTGCCATGCTGGTCTCCAATTCCTTGGACTGAAGATGCTTGAATAGTTTTTACCTCTGCGTGGAAAACAATAGTGAGTCTGTGTCCCTGGCTCATTACACCATGTTCTTGGGGCTTTGTGCAGTGTTATGTTTGCAGCCATCTGTGCCATGTGTTGCTTGGCCAATGAACACATTCAGTACCGTCTGGAAGATATAAGGGCAAGATTGGATTTTAATACTTCCCTCTAAAAACTGATTTCCGTGCTTACAGCTTCTTTGGAAGTTAGTAAGAACCATATACAAAAGGCTACATGTAAGAAAAGAATACTATGTTCTTTTTTTTTCCCCCAGTTTTTTTTTTTCTAAATAACCTTTGAAGAAAAGCAAAACTGACTGTTCCTAATGGAATTCAGTGTCAAGGGGAAGACAAAGTAGCAATTAGAAGTTATCATGGAGCTGTTATTTATAGCTACTAAGAAGCCTTATCATAGTGCAGGGCTGATGGAATGATTGTGTCTCTTTTGTCAGTCAAGAGAGATGAGAAGTGCATTAACATATCACTGTTAAACCCTTTCTGTTTGTTGGTGTGATGAGTTAAAGCATGGTTGAGTAGGATACTGAGTACCTTAAAACAAATACCTATTTTTATATTCTTAAGCGTAATTCCAACTCAAACCCATTGCTGTCGTATTGATTCTGACTCATAGCAATCCTATAAGACAGGAGAACTGCCCCATAGTGTTTCCAAGGCTGTTATCTTTATGGAAGCAGACTGCCTCATCTTTCTCCCCCAGAGCAGGTGTTGGGTTTGAACCACTGACTTTTTGGTTAGCAGTGGAGCACTTAACCACTGTGCCACCAGTGCTCCTCGTTAAGCACATTGTGTTGTTATTGTTGAGTCAGCTCTGACTCATACCAAAGCACTTTAGGTTTGTCCTGCCTTATATACTATTTCTCTCTAATGAAAATTAAATGATCTGTTTGTGTTTGCTGTACACTTTTTCTCCACTGAGTGTTCCTAAAAGTCAAGTAACAGAAACTTGAAAAAAAAAAATTCATTTAAAATCAAGATGACAATTCTGGGTAGTTTTGAAAGTCATAGGAGAATCAGAGAAATAGTTTTGTGACATGTGACAGACATGTCAAGGCAGAGAAAATGAAGATAAATTATACTTCTTCATAACTTGCTGTTGTTATAAAATCTTGACATGATCAGTGCCTCAGCCATGGCCTCTAAATTCTTTTATCAGTTACAGCAACCTAATAGATAGGACATGGATTAGTAGCTGATCAAAGACTTTAATTGGATGTCTTCTAGATAGAGTGTTGTGTTGTTGTTGTTATGTGCCATCGAGTCGGCCCCGACTCATAGCGACCCCTCCTTGGGTTTCCGAGGCAGTATCACTACGGAAGTAGGATTGCCCAACCTTCCTTCCGAGATAGAGTGAGTACTCTGTTAACTTCTCTGGAAAGTTTCAAAGCAAGACATAAAGAAATGAGATACAGAAACTTGCATGTGACCATTTTCTTCTCTCATCCTCAGAACAAAATTGTGAAATAAAATTAATATAGTTATTCTCACTTTTATGAGGTAGCAGTATTAACATAGGAATCCCCAATATGCTTATATTTAGAAAAGTTAAATAGTTAAAAGGGAGGCAGTGTAGAGTAGTTAATGAAAAAGACTTTGAAAGCAGATAGACTGGTATTGGATCCCAGATCTGCTAAATACCAGTTGCATGACCTAGGACAAGTCAACTTCCATCTTTGAGATTTCTCTGTAAAAATGGAAAAGGTAATATATTTCTTACAATGTTTGGGGGACAGGTTAAATAAGACAATTAAATAAGTATATAAACCTGAATGGCAAGTAGAAGATTCTCTTTTGTGTTAGTGGTCTTCCTTCTACCCCTTGGGTCTGTACATGTTGGTATGGGGGCTTTTTTCACAAGTAAAGTTAAGGTGAAGTTAGATATTTTTCAAATTCAAAGCATATAATCTAAATGGCAAGAGAAAATTGCATTTATGAAACTAATTGCTGCTATGTATCATAAGAATTTAGAGAAGAGACACATAGACCAGTGGAACAGAATTGGGAGTACAGGAATAGAGCCATCCACCGATGGTCAGCTGATCTTTGCCAAAGAGCCAAAGCCATTCAATGGGGAAAAGATAGTCTCTTCAAAAATGGTGCTGGCAAAACTGGATATCCATTTGCAGAAAAATGAAACAAGATCCATACCTCACACCATATATAAAAACAAATTCAAGATGGATCAAAGGCCTAAACATAAAGCTCAAAATTATGAAGTTCATCAAAGATAAAATAGGGGCAAACTTTGGGGCCCTAATTTATGGTATGAATAGACTATCAGACATAACCCAAAATGTACAGGCAGCAGAAGAGACTAGGTGACTGGGACCTTCTAAAAATTAAATTCTATGTGCATTGAAAGACTTCTACAAAAGAGTAAAAAGAGAGCCTACAGATTGGGAAAAAATATTTGGCAATGACCTATCCAACAAGGACCTTATCTCTAAAATTTATAGAAAACTTCAATACCTCAACATCAAAACAAACAATCCAATTCAAAAATGGGGAAAGGATATGATCAGACACTTCACTGAAGAAGGTATTCAGGCAGCTAACAAACACATGAAGAAATGCTCATGATCATTAGCCATTAGAAGAATGCAAATCAAAACAACAATGAGATATCATCTTGTTGTTGTTGTTATGTGCCCTTGAGTCAGACCCCACTCATAGCGACCCCTCCTTGGGTTTCTGAGGCAGTATCACTACAGAAGTAGATTGCCCCATCTTCCTTCTGAGGAGTGGCTGATGGGTTTAAACTGCCAGCCTTCTTATTAGCAGTCAGGTGCCTTAGGCACTATGCTATCAGAGCTCCTGAGAGATCATCTTACCCCAGCAATAACAGCAAAGTTCAACAAGGCAGAAAATAACAACTACTGGCAAGGATATGGAGAATTTGGAGCTCTCATACATTGCTGGTGGAACTGTAAGGTGGTCCAGCCACTGCGGGAAATGGTATGGCACTTCCTTAAAAGTTGGAAATAGAAATACTATTTGATCCAGCAATCTGATTACTAGGAATATATCCTAAAGAAGTAAGACCCAGGACACAAATAGATACATGCACATCCATGTTTATTGCAGCACTATTCACAATAGCAAAGAGATGGAAACAACCTAAGTGCTCATCAACAGATGAATGATGTATAACCAAACTATAGTACATACACACAATGCAACATTAAAGGAAAATGAAGAATCAGTGAATCACCTCATAATGTGGTTGAACTTGGAGGACATTATCTAAGTGAAATAAGTCAATCACAGGAGGACAAACATTTTATAAGTCCACTATTATAAAAAGTCAAGGAAAGGTTTGCACAGGTGATGATTACCAAGGATGGGAGAGGAGGGGAAAGGAGGGTAAATAGATGGATAGCTCTGATATGGGTGAAGGGATTTTAAAATAATAATAATATATCAAAAAGAAATAAGATTAGCATTAGTTGATAATTTTTGAAGCTAGGTTATGGACACATGGAGCTCATTATACTAGTCTTTGTTTCTGTTTGAAATTTTTATACTGTATTTTTGAAATTTAAAATATTAGAGAAGAGAAAGATTTTTTTGGATTCCATTAATCAGGAAATGTTTCTTGGAAGATGTAGAAATTGATGGAAATATAGACTACATAGATGTATAATGTATTGTATAATATTTTTATTCTAAACAGAAATGTTTTTTTAAAGAGAATAGAGTACACCTACTCCTCACTTGCCAACTAGCTCATTAACTGATATTTTGCATTTACTACAACAATTTTTAAAAATCTGCTATCCAATTATTTTGCTTGACGTACATCTGGCAATAACACTGGCTGTAATGGTTAAGGTTATGTGTCAATTTAGCTGGGTCGTGATTCCCAGTGGTTTGGCAGTTACATAATGATGAAATTCAGAAGTGATATAACGATGTAATTTGGTAGTTATGTAACGATATTGTCGTCCTCCATTCTGTAATCTGATGTGGGTATCCTCCAGTTTTGCATAATGCCAATTTTCACATAACGACCTGATATTTAGAACCTAACCATGTTCATAAGTGAGGAATGTGTGTATAGAAAATTGGCACTTTGGTCCTCAGTCTAGTCACTTATTTTAAGTTGAAGTAATTAAAAATATTCCTTCCCTGTGCAAAATAGATGTCAGAAGAGACTCTGAAATGTGCCCTTGAATAAAGAGTAGATAAGCAAAAGGGAGAATCTACAGGATAAAAGAGCTGAACACAAGATTTCAAAGAGCAGCTCGAGAAGACAAAGTCTATTACTGTAATGAAATGTGCAAAGACCTGGAGTTAGAAAACCAAAAGGGAAGAATACAATTGGCATTTCTCAAGCTGAAAGAACTGAGGAAAAAATTTAAGCCTCAAATTGCAATATTGAAAGAGTCCATGGGCAATATGTTGAATGATGCAGGAAAATGAAAAGAAGATGGATGGAATATACAGAGTCACTATACCAAAAAGCATTGGTAGATGATCATCCATTTCAGGAGGTGGCATACGATCAAGTACCAATGGTATTGAAGGAAGAAGTCAAAGCTGCACTGAAGGAATCGGCAAAAAAAACAAGGTCCAGAAATTGATGGAATACTCACTGAAATGTTTCAACAAACGGATGCTATGCTGGAGGTACTCAGTCAGCTATGGCAAGCGATTTGGAAGACAGCTACCTGGCCAACTGACTGGAAGAGATCCATAATATTTTTTTTAATTTTTTAAGAGTTTGTTTTACATTCAACATTATGTGTACATTTAGTTTCACTCCCCATTTACCATGCCCAACCCTAACCCAGTCTCCTCCTCGCCCTGCACAGTAACCCTCCCCCCATGCCCCTCATAGTTATGCACTCCTGTTTGTCCTGCATTTCCTCTGTGTGAATTTGCCCCTCTGGTGTCCTGTGGTCTTTTGCTCCAAGGGGTTCATTTCCATAGAGTATGTGGGTGCGTCACCCTGGGTTGAGTGGTCTGTATGTACATCTTCTTTACTATTGGGCAGAGAGCCAGCCCTTGGGAGTGAGCTTTATTCCAGGCTCAGAATGTGTCCCAGGACCATAGTATTGGGGGTCTCACCAGATTCCATCTGACCAGTAATTCTGGTCATTATTGAGTTTTTGAAGGGATCCATATTTGTACCCATTCCAAAGAAAGGTGATCGATCCCACAGAATGTGGAAATTATCTAACAATATCATTGATATCATGTGCAAGTAAAATATTGCTGAAGATAATTCAAAAACAGTTGCAGTAGAATATTGACAGAGAACTTCCAGACATGCAAGCTGGATTCAGAAGAGGACGTGGAACAAGGGATGTCAGTCCTGATATCAGATGGATCTTGGCTCAAAGCAAAGAATACCAGAAAGATGTTTACTTGTGTTTTATTGACTATGCAAAGGCATTCGATTGTGTGGATCATAACAAATTGTGGATAACCTTGAGAAGAATGGAAATTCGAGAACATTTGATTGTACTCATGTACCTGTATGTAGACCAAGAGACTATCATTCAAACAGAACAAGAGGATACTGCATAGTTTAAAATAGGAAGGGAGGGTGTCAGGGTTGTATCCTTTCACCATACTTATTCAATCTGTATGCTGAGCAAATAATCTGAGAAGCTGGACTATATGAAGAAGAACGTGGCATTAGGATTGGAGAAAGAGTCATTAACAACCTGAAATATGCAGATGACACAACTTTGCTTGGTGAAAGTGAGGATGACTTGGAGCACTTACTGATGAACATTAAAGACTACTGTCTGCAATATATAGTCGCAGGGGACATCAAGCTTAATTGGCATAACATACTATATAAAACATTGTTCCACCTACTACTTTGGCGAGTAGCGACTGGGACCTTAAAAGCAAGGAAGCTGCCATCTAGATGCAACAACGGGTCTTTCCTCGTCAAGAAGAAAGAAGAAAATCAAAATTAATGGAAACAATCAGTCCTAGCGACTGGTACACCATCTGATCTGCAACCTATACAACTATGAGACCAGAAGAACTAGATGGTGCCCAGCTACCACTGCCATCCACTTGGAAGGGATGTAGGAGATCCTGCATAGAGAGGGAGAACAATGTGGAACAAAACTCAAAATCATTTGGAGGCAAAAAAAAAGAAAAAAAAAGAAAAGAAGGTGGGGACCAGGTTTGCTGGTCCAATAGAGCCTGGTGTAAACCACTGAGACTATGGCCCCTAGCTGCCCTTCAGGTCTGGAATTGAACCCACAACTGTGGTTTCCAGCCAAACAAAGTACAGGCATGTGAGTTAAACATTTACCTCAAGTAGACACACGCCCTGGAGAGAACAATCATGGGAGAAGGAAGGGCTGCTTATGCACAGGGAGATAGCTCAGGGTGCAGAAGAGTATGAAGGGATGGACACTGGGAGGAGGTAACTATGGGAAGGAAGTGGGAGGGGAGCTGCTGCATTGTAAATTTTGGTCAATGACATGAGACAAAGTATATGTGAACTGCTGTATGAAAAGTGAATTTACTCTGTAAATCTTCACCCAAATCCTAAAAAAAAAAAAAAGACTACTGTCTGCAATATAAAGAAAACAAAAATCCTCACAACTGGACCAATAGGCAGCATCACTATAGATGGAGAAAAGATTGAAGTTGTCGAAGACTTCATATTACTTGGTTCTACAATCAAAGCCAATGGAAGCAACAGTCAAAACATCAAAAGACATATTGCATTGGGCAAATCTGTTGCAAAAGACCTCTTTCAGGTGCCAAAGAGCAAAGATATCTCCTTGAAGACTAGGATGTGCCTAACCCAAGCCATGGTATTTTCAATCAGCTCATATGCATGTGAGAGCTGGACAATGAATAAGGAAGACAGAAGAGTTGATGCTTTTGAGTTGTGGTGCTGGCAAAGAATGCTGAAAGTACCATGGACTACTAAAAGAACTAACAAATCTGTCCTGGAAGAAGTGCAACTGGAATGCTCCTTGGAAGCAAGAATGGCCAGACTTTGTCTCACCTCCTGTGGTCATATTGTCAGAAGAGACCATTCTCTGGAGAAGGATGTCATGCTTGGTAAAGTGGAGGGTCAATGAAAGAGGAGAAGGCCCTCAATGAGATGGATTGACATGGTGGCTGCAGCGATGGGTTCAGGTACAATAGGGATTGTGAGGCTGGCCCAGGACTTGGCAGTGTTTCATTCTGTTGTACATAAGGTCAGTATGAGTTGGAGACAACTCAATGGCACATAACAACAACAACAATTTAAAATTCCACAAATAATAATATTTTATTTGAATTCTCTTTCTGTATACCCTATATGAAGGAGCTCTGGTAGCATAGTGCCTAAGGCACTTGACTGCTAACCAGAAGGCTGGCGGTTCAAACCCACAAGGCACTCCTCGAAAAGAAGATGGAGCAATCTACTTCCGTAGTGATACCACCTCGGAAACCCAAGGAGGGGTCACTATGAGTCAGGTCTGACTCAATGGCACATAACAACAACAACATACCCTATATGAATCTGTCTATTCAATTTAAAAGGAAGATATTTTGAAATATTCTTAAGGATTTAAAACATTATTATCCATCCTTACACAAACCTCAGGAAATGGAGCTCTTTGTCTCTGAATGGAATGGTTCCACAGAAAAAGCACCAGAAACGATGCAACATGTAGATATCTGGAGTAAACACAAGAAATTAACGTTTTCTATATGCACAATAGAGAAACCTGTAGGCTAGAGGGGTTTTAATGCTCCTTTAAGAGTTAGGAAATATTATCTCTATGCACTTTAAAAATAATTTAGATAGGGACTTGGTTTTTATTAATTTATTAAATATCCTTAAAATATAAGCATGTGTATTGGTATGTTTGTATGTACATATATGTTTATATACATGTTTGTGCTTTCTTGGAAGGGGTGTTTGTACCCAGGCCCCATGTTATTGCATCATCATGGAATACTGTGCCCATGGACAACTCTACGAGGTTTTGCGTGCTGGCAGGAAGATCACACCTCGATTGCTGGTAGACTGGTCCACAGGAATTGCAAGTGGAATGAATTATTTGCACCTCCATAAAATTATTCATCGTGATCTCAAATCACCTAAGTGAGTTCTGAGGCTGATGTTTCAGCTATTTTGTTCTGAAATAAATTTTATCAGCGAGTGTTTAAGTTTTCAGTCACCATACTTTCAGTTCAGTTTCAATCAGTGTAGCAGGTAATTCTACTTGCATGTCTTTTAGGTTATTGTTGATCTACTATTTACCCGCATGGTAGATTTGTCTGGACCAGGCACCTGACACTAGTTGTGCCTTTTGTTGCTTTTAAATTGTACAATTGTGAAACAAACTTCATTATTGTCTAAAGTATTCACCTTCCATCTTCCTGATTAATTAATGACAAACTTCCCCACTCTGAAGGCTCAATTTGTTGTTATCTTACCGTGTTCCAAAAAAATACTTGTTTAAAACTGAGTTTCAGAAATGTACATAATAAGATGAAAATGGATGAATGAGAAACAGAGGAAAAGAGAAAATAAGACATTAGAACTAATGGTAGAACCAGTGGTGGAGGCAGGATAAATCTAGGTATAAAAACACAGTCTGCTGTGCTGCCTCATGAGTGTGAATGGTGCTGTTTCTAGGGTGTAGCTAATGCCCAAGTAGCATTGGAAACTGCAAGCTGAATTCTAAAAGGTAGGAGGCAACAAACCAATTCTTCACTTGCCATTTAGAGTCACGGTTTTCATTAACACTAATCATCTGGATGTTTTCTTCTTTATTTCTTTTTAAAGTGTTTTAGTGACTCACACAGATGCAGTAAAAATTTCAGATTTTGGTACCTCTAAGGAACTCAGCGATAAAAGTACCAAGATGTCTTTTGCTGGCACAGTGGCATGGATGGCGCCAGAGGTGATAAGGAATGAACCTGTCTCTGAAAAAGTGGATATATGGTGAGTGGTGCCACTTGTGTAACTACAAAGCCTTTTCCCACTTCCAGCCTGTCAGCACTTTCCTCTTTCAACACTTCTACTTCACAGAATATTCTTTAGTGTTGCTCACCTCCGGTTGATTTCAGGCTCATAGTATCTGAGACACTGCCCAGTATGATGATATATGGTAAGAAGAATTGGGAAGAGAGTTAGGATGGATATCTATTCAGTAAATCATCCATTTGTGGGACCCCCAGCAAATATGCTGAACTTTCTAGAAAACTTGAAGTTTACTTAAGCTAAGTGTGTAGGAAAAGTCTTTTTGAACTGTGTAGAAAAGTCTTTATGTCCTCCTTCCACACGCCTTGAACTGTATTACACAATTGTCACTTTCTTTAGTAAAATACATTAAACTTAGCTTACCTGTTTTTGATGGCTTAGACCATCATTATACATATCAGTAATGCAATTTGCTTTGATATAGTTATGTCCTTTGTTGTTATTACATGTCGTGAAATTGGTTCTGACTCATAGTGACTCTATGTACAACAGAATGAAACACTGCCTGGTCCTTTGCCATCTTCATAATTGTTGCTATGCTAGAGCTCATTGTTGCAGCCACTGTGTCAATCCATCTTGTTGAGGGTCTTCGCCTTCTTTGGCTGACACTATTCTACCAAAGGTGGCATAGTGGTAAGGCATTTGGCTGCTAACCAGAAGGTTGGCAGTTCAAACCTACCAGCTGCCCCATAGCAGACAGATGAGACAATCCTCTTCCATAAAGATTTACAGCTTTGGAAACCCAGTGGGGGTCGCTATGAGTTGGAACAGACTTGATGGCAGTAGGTTCTACTTTACCAAGCATGGTATCTTTCTCCAGGGACTGGTCCCTTCTGATAACGTGGCCAAAGTATGAGACAAAGTCTGGCCATTCTTGCTTCTAAGGAGCATTGTGGCTACACATCTTCTAGGACAGATTTGTTCGTTCTTCTGATAGTCCATGGTATTTTCAGTATTCCTCCACAACACTGGGAGCTCTGATGGCGTAGTGCCTAAGGCATTTGACTGCTAACCAGAAGGCTGGTGGTTCAAACCCACCAGTGACTCCTCAAAAGGAAGACTGGGCAATCTACTTTCATAGAGATACTGCCTCGGAAACCCAAGGAGGGGTCGTTATGAGTCAGGACCTACTCTACTCGATGACATTGAGTTTTCACCAACACTATAATTCAAAGACATTGATTCTTTGGTCTTCCTTATTTATTGTCCAGCTTTCACATGCATATGTAGTGATTGAAAAGACCATGGCTTGGCTTAGATGCACCTTAGTCTTCATAGTGATATATTTGCTCTTTAACACTTTAAAGAAGTCTTTTGCAGCAGATTTGCCCAATGCAATACATCATCTCATTTCTTGACTGCTGCTTTCATGCATTAATTATGTATCCAAGTAAAATGAAATCACTGACAACTTTAATCTTTTTTCCATTTATCATGATGTTACTTATTGGTTCCCTTGTAAGGATTTTTGTTTTCTTTAGTTTGAGATGTAATCTATATACTTAAGGCTGTAGTCTTTGATCTTTGTCAGTAAGTGGTTTGAGTCTTCTTCACTTTCAGCAAGCAGGGTTGTGTCATCTGCATATCACAGTTCTTTAATGAATCATCCTCCAATCTTGATGCCACATTCTTCTTCATATAATCCAGCTTCCTGGATTATTTGTTTAGCATACGGATTGAATAAGTGCGGTGAAAAGATACAACCCCATCACACACACTTCCTGATTTTAAACCATGCCATATCTCCTTGTTTTATATGAATGACTGCCTTTTGGCCTGTGTATAGGTTCCTCATGAACACAATTAAGCATTCTGGAATTCCCATTCTTCACAATGTTATCCATAATATGATCAGCATAGTCAAATGTCTTTGCATAGTTGATAAAACACAGGTAAACATCTTTTTGATATTCTCTGCTTTCACCCAAGATCCATCTGACATCAGCAATGACATCCCTTATTCCACATGCTCTCTGAAACTGACTTGAATTTCTGGCAGTGGTTTGTCTATGTACTGCTGTAATCATTTTCTAATTATTTTCAACAAAATTTTACTTGTGTGTGATATTAATGATATTGTTTGATAATTTCCACATTCTTTTCAATCACCTTTCTTTGGAATGGGCACAAATATGGATCTCTTCCATTGGTTGGCCAGGTAGCTGTCTTCCAAATTTGCTAGCATAGATGAGCGAGCACTTCCAATGTTTCAACTATTTGTAAAACATCTCTATGGGTATTCCTCAATTATTGGAGCCTTATTTTTCACCAATTCCTTCAGTGCAGCTTGGACTTCTTCCTTCAGTACTATTGGTTCTTGATCATATGCTACCTCCTGACATGGCTGAATGTTGACCAATTCTTTTTGGTACAGTAACTCTCTGTATTCCCTCCATCTTCTTTTGATGCTTCCTGCATTGTTCAGTATTTTGCCCATAGAATCCTTCACTATTGCAACTCGAGGCTTGCGTTTTTTCTTTAGTTCTTTCAACTTGAGAAATGCCGAGTGTGTTCTTCCCTTTTGGTTTTCTAACTCTAGCTCTTTGCACATTTCATAATTATACTTTATCTTGTCTTCTCAAGCTGCCCTTTGAAATCTTCTGTTCAGCTCTTTTACTAAATCATTTCTTCCATTCACTTTAGCTACTCTCCACTCAAGAGCAAGTTTCAGAGTCTCTTCTGACATCCATTTTGGTCTTCTCTTTCTTTCCTGTCTTTTTAATGACCTTTTGATTTCTTCATGTGTTATGGTCTTTATGTCCTCCCACCACATGTCTGGTCTTTGGTGATTGGTGTTCAGTGTGTTAAATCTGTTCTTCAGATGATCTCTAAATTCAGGTGGGATATATTCAAGGTCATATTTTACCTCTTATATACAGGTTTTAATTTTCTTCAGCTTCCACTTCAACTTGCATATGAGCAATTGATGGTCTGTTCCACAGTTGGCTCCTGGCCTTGTTCTGACTGATGATATTGAGCTTCTCCATTGATTTTTTCCACAGATGTAGTCGATTTGATTCCTGTGTTTTCTATCTCATGAGATCTAAGTGTATAGTTTGCATTTATGTTGTTGAAAAAAAGGTATTTGCAATGACTAAGTCATTGGTCTTACAAAATTCTATCACGTGATCTCTGGCATGATTTCTGTCACCAAGGCCATGTTTTCCAAGTACCAATGTATTTTCTTTGTTTCCAGCTTTCTCATTCCAATCACCAGTAATTATCAATACATCTTGATTGCATGTTTGGTCAGTTTCAGACTGCAGAAGTTGGTAAAAATCTTCAATTTCTTCATCTTTGGCTTTAGTGGTTGGTGCGTAAATTTGAGTAATAGTAATAGTAACTGGTCTTTCTTGTAAGCGTATGGATATTATCCTATCACTGACAGCACTGTATTTCAAAATAGATCTTGAAATGTTCTTTTTTGACTATGAATGTGATGCCATTCCTCTTCAATTTTGTCATTACTGTCATAGTAGATCATATGATGATCTGATACAAAATTAATGCCTAGGATATCAATCTTTATGCTTTCCATTTCATTTTTGACAACTTCTAATTTTCCCAGATTCATACCTTGTACATTCCATGTTTCAATTATTAATGGATATTTGCCACTGTTTCTTCTGAATTTGAATCATGACACATCAGCAAATGAAGGTCCTGAAAACTTTACTCCATCTATGTCATTAAGGTCTACTCTACTTTGAGGAGGCAGCTCTTCCCCAGTTGTATTTTGAGTACCTTCCAACCTGAGGGACTCATCTTCTGGCACTCTGTCAGATAACATTTCACTGCTATTCATAAAGTTTCCAGTGACCAACTTTTTCAGAAGTGTTTCACCATGTCCTTTCTTTCTTCTTTTTTTTTTAATGCATTTTATTGAAATATAATTTATGTACAGTGAAATACACAAAACTAAAGTGACATGTCACCATGTCCTTTCTTTCTTCTTTTTTTTTTAATGCATTTTATTGAAATATAATTTATGTACAGTGAAATACACAAAACTAAAGTGACATGGCTCAATGCACTTTTTTTTTTGCAGTGTCCCCCCTCTCCCACCCCTGCCAAACAACAAAGAAAGTTTCCCTTCATATATAAACCTTTCCTTGACCCTTCACAACAACGAACTAATACTGTATTTGTCCTTCTGTAATTGACTTATTTCACTCAGCATAATGTCCCCAAGTTCATCCATATTATGTGGTGTTTCGCAGACTCTACATTATTCTTTAGTGCTGCATAGCATTCCATTATGTGTATGTACCATAGGCTGGTCGTCCACTCTTCTGCTGATGGCCACATAGGTTGTTTCCACCTTTTTGCTATTGTAAATAGTGCTGTGATGAACCTGAAAGTGCATATATCTGTTCCTATCCTGGCTCTCACCTCTCTAGGATATATACCTAGTAATGGGATTGCTGGGTCAAATGGTATCTCTAATTCCAGCTTTCTAAGGAATTGCCATAATGCTTTCCACAATGTTTGTATCACTTCACAGTCCCATCAGCATTGTATGAGAATCCCAATTTCTCCACATCCCCACCAGCATTTGTTATTTTCTGTCTTGTTGAACCTTGCTATCAGTGCTGGGGTGAGACGGTATCTCATTGTTGTCTTGATTTGCATCTCTCTGATGGCCAATGATTGTGAGCATCTCTTCATGTATTAGTTGGCCACCTGAATATCCTCCTTGGTGAAGTGTCTATTCAT
>NW_006921619.1:8382723-8384160 GCF_000298275.1 Orycteropus afer afer
TAATTTTTCATTTATTTTGTCATTTTGTTCTTGTATTTTCTTCCAAAATTCTTCTAGAGTTTTGTCTGTGTTTCCTTGATCTGTATCTCAATCCTTTGAAGGTACCTAAATATAATTCTTTTGAATTCCTTATCAGGGAGTTCCAATGCTGTGTCTTCCCCAGGGATGTGTTTTGGGTCTGTATCCTGGTCCTTTGTTTCTCCTGCTTTATCTTGCTTCTTTGTGTGAACTGTGATGCTCTGTTGTCTCTGAGACATTGGGACGTTTTTGTATTTATATTTAGGTGGTGATTGTATGTTGGAGTGAGTTGACCACGGTTTTCATTTTCTTTGTTTTGTTTGTATGTTATCTATGCAAGCAGGGTACTGTGTTGTGCTCCTCTATTCACTAGTTGACAGCACTTGAACACTCACCACCTGTCTCCTTTCCTGTTGTCAGCATCTTGTATGTCCCTGCCAACCCTGGCAAACAGCCTATTCTTAGGTCCCTGGAATCTGAATGAGAATGCTATCATTTTAAAATCCAAAATGGTGCAAGTTGTAAAGATTCAAAATGGCTGCACCCTCAATCACTTTAAATATCCAAAATGGCCACCCCCCTTGTAAATAATCAAAATGGCTGTGCCCTCCGGGCAGCAGAAAGTCAATAGCTCAGGTTGTCTCCCTTCTTGCTATTTCCCTTCTGAGTCATAGGCCACCAGTGCAATCACCTGCAGCCGTTGGTGACCGGGGCTGATCTTTAGATCAATTCTCAGGTCCCAACACCACTTGGAATTATTTAGGCTGTTGCTCACAGTCCCCAGCTTCGACCGTCTCTGTACTCACTGTTTCATTCAGGTTTTTCCACTAGTTGATGTCTAATCCACTTCTGTATAGTTCCTTTCAAAGCTCAGGGCTCCAGGATTATCTTCTGTATCTCTGTCAATTTTTTTTTTTTTTTTTCTTTGTTGAAGAGGGTCTGTGTCATTTGTGTGCCTATTCTTCCATCTTACTGCCACCATGTCCTTTCGAATCTGTCTTTATCTGAAAGTTCTGCTGAACCCTGTCCACCATGGGTGAACCTGCTGGTATTTGAAATACCAGTAGCATAGCTTTCAGTATCACAGCAACATGCAAGCCACCACACTGACAGTGACAGATGAGTGGTGGGTGTTCTAGACCTATTTAAAGTGTTTATGGCTATTTGCCCTCTTATTTAAGAGCCTCTATAGGGGGAGCTCTGGTGGCATAGTGCATGAGGCACTTAACTGCTAACCAGAAGGCTGGCTGTTCAAACCCATCAGCCATTCCTCAAAAGGAAGATTGGGTATTGCTTGAACAATTTCTCTTAGAAAGATCAGCACGAGGCTGGTCCCCATGAGGCGGAGGTCAAAGATGTCCCAAATGTCCAAACTACCATGCCACTCCATCATCTCAGACATTAACCCCTCCTCCTCCT
>NW_006921619.1:8384595-8399677 GCF_000298275.1 Orycteropus afer afer
CCTAAATCCCATCACAGAGTCGATTGCCAGTCATTGTAGGGAATGACTACTACCAGCTGCCCAGCCAAGTTGATACCTGACCTTAACTACCACACCACCCCAAACAGGCATGGATAATGGGATTTACGAAACACCACAGAATGGAGGACAATGGCTAGAAGGGCCACATCAAGCAATTCACTGCAGGTATCATAGAGATACCACCTCAGAAACACAAGGAGGGGTTGCTATGAGTCAAACTGACTCAACAGCAGTGAGGTTTTTTGTTGTTGTTGTTGTTGTTGTTTTGGGGTAGGCTATGGTTTTAGTTTTTTTTGGGGGGAAGGGTTTTAAAAAAAAATCTTTAGCCGCTTTTCTTCTGAAGTTATAGGGCTTTGCTAAATGTTAACAGTATATTTGCTTTTAGTTCTTTTTCTTCATACCCTTACATTTAGCTACTAATAACTTTTAGGCTTAAAACAAAAATAACCTGTTGAGTCAGCTCTGACTCAAGGCAACCCAGTATGTGTCAGTAGAATTGTGCTTTGTGGGTTTAGTGGCTGATGTTCTGAAAGTAGATCTCCAGGCCTTTCTTCCAAGGAGCCTTTGAGTGGACTCAAACTTCCAGCATTTTGGTTAGCAGCCAAGCACATTAACCATTTCACCACCCAGGGACTCCTAACCAAAATAATGGTATACTGTTAAAATTTTAGTGAACATCAGAGTAAATAGGATAAAGTAGAAATGTGAAATCACTTATAATTAGCATTTGTATTTTGGGTAAGATATCCTCTTTAGGGTTTATGCCAATTTATGTTCCCACCAGAAATGTATAAGAAGGTTTTCTCTGTCTCACCAACAAATAATGTTAACAAACTTTTGGACTATTGCTAATCTGGTGAAAAATTGTGTCTTGGGTGCAGTTTTAGTTTGCACTGCTCTCATTATAAGTGATATTGAGCATCTTTTCACATGTTTAAGAACATTTGTAATTTCTCTCCTTTTTTTTAATCCTCCCCCCCTTTTTAAAATTTTTTTTATTGTGATTTGGGTGAAATTTTAGAAAGCAGATATGTTTTACATTCAACAATTCATACACATTTTGTTTTGTGACACTGATTACATACCCTGCATTGTAACAGCTCTCGTCCCACTTTCTCCCTGTATTACCCTTTCCCTGTGTCCTTCTTGCCTATCCATTCCTGCCTCCCAACCTTTCTCCTTGTGCAAATGTTGCCCTTCTGATCTCCCAGGGTTGATTCTTCTAAGGAGTGCATCTCCCTGGTGGCGTTTAACTCCTAGTGCTGTCTTGTGTTAGGCTGAGAGTTAAGCACAGAAATGAGTTCAATTCCAGGTCCGAAGGGACACTAGGGACCATAGTCTCAGGCGTTTCACCATCCAGTAAGCCTGGTCTTTTTTATTATTTTATTATTTTGAATTTTGTTCATATTTTTCTCCCACTCTATACAGGATACCAAATTTTGATCCCTTTCTGAATGATTGACATTGGTAGCCAGGCACCATGTAGTTCTTCTGGTCTCAGGGTCATATAGGTTGAGGTCCTCATGGTCTGTTTCCATGAGTCTTTGATTTTCTTCACTCTTCTTTGCTCTGGACAAAGAGAGACCAATAGTTGCCACTTAGATGGCTGCTTGCAAGCTTTTAAGACCCCAGTGGCTACACTAAAGTATGTAGAACAATACTTCTGTATACCATGTTGTGCCAGTTGAACTTGATGTCCCCTATGACCATGATCCCCAGCCTGCAGGCCCAGCAACCCACTCCCTCAAGGTGCTTATTTGTAGCTAAGAAGTTATCCTAACTTGCCTCCTATTATATTTAAACTGCATATGGACATTTTTATACCACATGCAAATACATATCTAGGAATACCATCTGCCAAAGCTATGTGTGGTCGTGGCTATATTCCCATTTGCTTATCATAGCTCTAATTTCTTTTTTTTGTAATTATTTGTAATTTATTATCTGTGCACTGTTCATATCCTTGCTCATTTTTCTGATCTTTATTCTTATCAATTTGTAAGAATATTTTATATATTATAGAGATTAGCCTTTTGTATATATGAATTGCAGATATTTTTCACATTTTTTTATTTTGCTATGGTAGTTTTTTTTTCCCATGCCAAAGTTTTGCTTTTTAATGCAGTTTAATTTATCATTCTTTCCTTGTGGCTTCTAGATTTCATAGTTAAAGAGGCCTTACCCATCCAGAATCACATGGAAAAACTTCCCATGTTTTATTCTAGGATTTTTATGGTTTTATTTTTCACATTTAATCTTTCATTCATTTGGAATTTATCTTGATGTAACATGAGATATATATTCAACTTCTTTTCCCCCAGTTAGCAACCCAGTTATCTCAACAGTATTTATTGATTAATCAATTTTTTCCAACTGGTTTGAGATGTCACTTCTACTATATAGCAATTCCTATATCTATTTGGTCTGTTTTTGGACTCTATCCCGTTCCAGTAGTCTGGCTTTCTAATTTTACACCCAAGATCATTACTAAGGCCTGGATATGTCTTAATATCAGGTCGTGCTTGTTACTCCTCATTGCTTTCTTTTTTTTGACTTTTCATGACCATTTTTATTTGTCTTATACCAGCATTAGAGATTTTTTAATTGGGCAATCTATTAATGTGATTAAAAATTTTAAAAGACCTAAAATGCAAATAAGTCCACAAATTAGTTTCACTGAAACACCTTCCCTCTGTGTGTACTGGAACTATCGTAGGTCTTTTGGAGTGGTGCTTTGGGAGCTGCTGACAGGAGAGATACCTTACAAAGATGTGGACTCATCAGCCATTATCTGGGGTGTTGGAAGCAATAGCCTACACCTACCAGTTCCTTCTACTTGCCCTGACGGATTCAAAATTCTTATGAAACAGACATGGTAAGTAATACATCTTTCCCAATATTTACTTTTAAACAGCAGGGAATATCTCAGTGTATATTTGGAGTGAGTCATTTGGTAATGGAAAGCTTTGGAGTTTGAGAGACTTGGGTTCATATGCTACCTCTGTACTTTCCTATCTGTGATTTTGGGCATATCATCCACACATCAGTTTTCTCATCTGTAAAATGGGGGTAATATTTACTCATAGAGTTATGTTATGGTGATTATAATTTTAAAATACCGTATTTGGTATCATCTATGTTGAAATATGAGGCCTTAGTAAATGATAGTTATTATTATTTTACTCATCCTAAGGGACTGTCATCAAATGTGGAAGAACTCAGAGATTTCTATTTCATTGGTAAAAGTATGCCATGGTTGCATTTTCCTTTTGCTCTTCAGTACATGAAAACTGTTTGACACATAGTCTGCGTGTAGAGTACACAGAGTCAAACATCTTTTTCCTAAAGTAGTATAAAATCTTCATCCTCCTGAACACAACTCCTGAAATGCACAAACTGCCTCTTACTTTCAGGCAGAGTAAACCTCGCAACCGGCCTTCTTTTCGGCAGACGCTCATGCATTTAGACATTGCATCTGCAGATGTACTTGCCACCCCACAAGAAACTTACTTCAAGTCTCAGGTAAGTCAAGAAACTTTCCACCAGGTGGTACTGAATAGATGGACTGAGAATTCTTGGTGAGAAGGAGTAACCCTTAGAAAGGGCCATTCTGACTTTTATATTACTCTATTCATTGCCAGGGAGCTTGGTGGTATAGTGCCTAAGGCATTTGACTGCTAATCAGAAGGCTAGCAGTTCAAACCCACCAGCCACTCCTTGGAAGGAAAATTGGGCAATCTACTTTCATAGAGATACCACCTCAGAAACCCAAGGAGGGGTTGCTATGAATCAAATTGACTCGATAGCAGTGGAGAAAACATCATTGCCAAACAGTAATTATGATACTTCACACATATGACATTTTGGGGATTAGTAAGCACTTAACTTATTTCTCATTTGGAAATAACATATATTCAAATGTTATCCTCATAAACCAAACTAAACTCACTGCCATTGAGTTGGAGCCGACTCATCCCGACCCTTCCTTGGGTTTCCAAGGCATTATCACTATGGAAGTAGATTGCCCCATCTTCCTTTTGAGGAGTGGCTGGTGAGTTTGAACCATCATCCTTCTGGTTAACAGTCAAATGCCTTAGCCACTACACTACCAGAGCTCCTGTTATCCTCATAGTGGTGAAATTATTAAAGAGAAGAGAAGAAATATGAAAACTGTAATGTATGTACATTGGAATTAGAATTTTTGCCTTCATGGAAGTATTGCTTTCCTTGAAGTAGAAAAGCTGAAGTACAGAGACAAGAAGCCAAATACCAGAGAGCCCATGACAGATTTAGGCCCAGAGAGAACCTTCTCTCTACTTTACATGTGTCACCCAGTAGCACAAAATAAAATATAATTCCATGTATCTGTTAGCCTTTACTGCATTACAAACCATCCCAAAATGTAATGGCTTATAACCATAAGCATTTATTTAGCTCATGATTTTGCAGGTTGGCAGTTTGGGCTAGGTGGTTCTTCTGTTGGCTTTGATTGGACTCACTCTTGTGTCTACAGTCATTAGCAGGTTGACTAGGAGGCTGCCTTGTCCTGGGTGGCCTCATTCACAAGTCTAGCAGTTGGCTGTACTAGAGTACCTCAATTCTCCTCCATGTGGCCTTTAATCCTTCAACAGACTAGCTTGGGCTTATTCACGTGGTGTTCTCAGCGTAACAAAGTCAGCAAGAGAACAAGTCCACATGTATAAGTGATTTTCAAGCCTGTGTTGGCATCATGCTTGTTAATGTTCCATTGGCCAATATAAGTCATAGGTCAACCCAGATTCTAGGGTTGAAAAATAGATTTCATTGACAAGAGGCTCTGCAACATTATAAGGACAGGGATCCAGAGAGAGGAAGAATTTGTGGTTCTGTTGTACATAGGGTCACTATGAATCAGTGCTGACTCAATGGCACCTAACAACAATTATGTTGCAGATCTCATAAAGGTTGGTGGTCTAATCACTATCAATATGAATGGGATGTGATGGGAGATGAATATACACAAGGTCCTTATTCTTACCAGACCCAGGCATTACCAAAAGGAATAAAATGGGATGAAACTATGGCTCTTGAAATAAATGTGATGATCAT
Source organism: Orycteropus afer afer (assembly GCF_000298275.1). Taxonomy (NCBI): domain Eukaryota; kingdom Metazoa; phylum Chordata; class Mammalia; order Tubulidentata; family Orycteropodidae; genus Orycteropus; species Orycteropus afer. The sequence continues at coordinate 8,389,705 of NW_006921619.1, forward strand.
GAGTTATAGCTTTATGCTTGTAGCATTTAACTGTTGTTGTTGTTGTTGTTATATGCTATTGAGTTGGACCCAACTCACAGCGACCCCTCCTTGGGTTTCCAAGGCAGTATCACTATGGAAGTAGATTGCCCAACCTTTCTTCCAAGGAGTGGCTGGTGGGTTTGAACCTTCTGGGTAGCAATCAAGTACCTTAGGCACTACGCTACCAGAGCTCCTCATTTAACAGTAGAATTACCTAAATTCTTATTTCTCATATAGTTTTGGCTCACTTTTGTTATTGTGGGAGCTCTGATGGCATAGTGCCTAAAGTATCTGACTGCTAACCAGAAGGCTGGCGGTTCAAACCCACCAGCTACTCCTCAGAAGGAAGATTAGGTGACCTACTTCTGTAGAGATACCACCTCAGAAACCCAAGGAGGGGTCATTATGAGTGGATCCGACTCAACAGCAGTGAGTTTGGTTTTTTGTGTGTGTTATTGTGCTTCTAAAATGAATTTTTGTATAGTGAATTCCATCTGCCCATGGACTTCTACACTTATTTCACAGATTCATTCTCAAAAAAGACATTTTATTACCAGTTGATATTTTAACCTCCTCCTCATAGTCCCCCATCCCCAAAAGATAATGAGTTTACCTACCAGGAAAGTATCTGATGAAAAGAGGACTGGACTTTGGGAGAGGGATTGTCCCTGGGAGTCAAGCAAGTCCTACAATAGACTTTACTGCCTGTCCTAATCAGAGCTCTGGAGTACTTGCTTCCCTGGTGTCTGATACACAAAGAGATATTCCACCCATCAGACATTGGGGGATATCTTAATCAAACCAGTGCAACGGTTTTGGAGAAGCTACCATATGCAAACCTCAGTTTAAGGCAACTAAGCACCCACAGTCAGTATCCTCACTTGTAGAAACTTTTATCATCAAGATACTCATAGCACTCAGAGTTAAAGTTGAACTCAGAAAATCTTATTTTGGAGCAAGAATAGGAAAGAAATGAAATGAAGAGGGGGAAGAAAAACAACAACTTGGTACATTTGTCATCTTGTTGTTGGTGCTATTGAGTCAATTTCAACTCATAGCAAACCCATGTGACAGAGAAGAACTTCCCCTATAAGGTTTTCTCGGCTGTAATCTTTATGGGAACAGATCACGAGGTCTTTCTGCTGCAGAACCAGTGGGTGAGTTTGAGCCACCACCTTTTCAGTTAGCAGCTGAGCACTTAACCATTGTACCACCAGGGCCCCTTTTAATCTGTCTTCATTGATTCTTCCACATTTCTCTTCCAACATATTATTTCACTTCTTTTTGAATAGTTCAAAATCTACTACCCTTTTTAGTCCCTAGAATTTTTCAGGTATTTACAAGCTAATTTGTCTCTGGTTCTGAAATTGAGACTGTCTCTGACTAATAATAATAAAGGATCTATGAACTAGCTACTGAGGTGCTAAGAAAAGCAACAGACCTGAGTCTAAGTCTCTATCCTGTCACTTAATATTTTGTGATCTTGGGTAAGTCACTACATCTCTCTAAACCTCAGCTTACTCATCCAAACCATGAAAGTAATCATATTTTCCCTTCCTTGCAGAGTTTCTATGAGGATCAAATGAGACAATAAAAATAAAAGTGCATTGTAAACTATAAAGAATTGCTCAATTGCAAGATGTTATTACTCACTGCTTGCAAAAATTAAGCCTCTTTTTGGGTTGTTACCTTCTGGGTGCCTTTTGTAATGAATGAATGAACTCCTGAGATGGCTAAGATGGCGGCCAGGAAGCTCCTGTTCATTGTGTTTCAGCTCTGTCCTCCCTCAGGGAGGAAGAAGCAGTTGTTTAGCACATGCACAGTTTTGTTTCTTCTAGAGCAGTCTTTTGTACCTGAGGTCTCCTCCTGCCTGCTGACAAGATCCTCTCAGGCTTGGTTATCCCTTGTCTTCACCTTCTACAAAAGCTGCGAGTTAAAAGTGCTGCCAAGAGCCCAGCTGAGTTTGTCTAAAAAAAAAAAAAAATGCTTCATCTGTATCTCCTCAGCAACGCATGTGTCGAGATGCGGCATATACAGAACAGATGAACAGAGCAACCTATTTCAATACAAGAGCGGATTGTTCCAAAGCTATTGCTTCATTCCTGACAATAACGTATTCCTCCGAGCAGGCAGTCATTGCTTCTGGTATTCAGTTATATTTGACATGAGTGTTTTGAAAACATTTTAGCCTCAGCTCAGGTCCTACCTGCTAGGTGGGTCGTCGTGCCCTGCTTCTAAGCTCTTCCACTACCATCTGATTTTTGCATTATTCTAGTTCCCTCTCGTGTTCTTGAGAGTGCCACTGTGACTACCAGGAAATTCAGGGGTTGGAAGGTGTCAGGTTTGTTATAGGGATAGATGTCCTGCCTTAAGACTAATGTCCTCTTCCATGACTAGATACTTAGGCAGAGGCTGAGCAGTCATACTTTAGAAGACAGTAAAGAGCACTCATGTGCCAATTAAGCATTGGATTTCATGACATTAGGAGCTCTGGTAGCGTAGTGCCTAAGGCACTTGACTGCTAACCAGAAGGCTGGTGGTTCAAATCCACCAGCCACTCCTCAGAAGGAAGATGGAGCAATTTACTTCCATAGTGATACTGCCTCAGAAACCCAAGGAGGGGTCGCTATGAGTTGGGTCTGACTTGACAGCACATAACAACAACAAGGCATTTCTCAAAAGAGCTCTGGTGGCATATTGCCTAAGGCATTTTGACTGCTAACCAGAAGGCTGGCGGTTCAAACCCACCAGCCACTCCTTGGAAGGAAGACTGGGCAATCTACTTCCATAAAGATTTATCGCCTCAGAAACTCAAAAGGTGTCGCTTTGAGTCAGAATTACCTTGATGGCGGTGAGTTTGGTTTTGGTTTAAGGCATTTCTCATTACTAAGAGTTGGAATCAACTCAATGGCAATAAATTTAGATTTTTGGGGGGTGAGGGTGGGGGAGGTGGGATAGTTTAAGGTTTTTCTAAGGAGTCCTGCTAAGCAAAAGGTCAGAAGTTTGAAGCACCAACCATTCCATGGGAGAGAGATGAGACAGTCTGCTTCCATAAAGATTACAGCCTTGGAAGCTCTAGGGGGCAGTTCTCGTCTGCCCCATAGGGTTGCTATGAGTTGGTATCATTCAACAGCAGTGGATTTTAGCTTGGAAGGCTCACCTGGGTAGTGCAAATAGTTAACGCAGTTGGCTGCTAACCAAAAGGTTGGTGGTTCAAGTGCACCCAGAGGCTCCTTGCAAGACAGGCCTGGTGACCTACTTACAAAAAAGTGGTCACCGAAAACCCTATGGTTCTACCCTGACATATACAGGATCACCATGGTTCAGAAATGACTCAATGGCAACTGGTTGATTAAGGCTTTGCTGACTCAGAGTCTATGATTTCCCACTACTGAGCTCTCCAACATGTAGCTTCTCTATTCCTCAGGCTAGGCTAGAACCGGCTTAGCTTTGTTTTGACACCTATATTATGGGATAAAAAAGAAGTAGAGTTTGAGTATGAGAGCATCACTCTACTGATTAAATGATGAATGGGAAGACCACAGAAGACAAAAACCTCCTAGGTGTTACTGACTCCCCCAGGCCTTACCTAGGATATAAGGGAGATCACATTAATGGTAACAACTCAAATTACACTGAATAACGCTCTTCAGTAGAAGCACACGGGGGAGGGCGGGAGTCTTATACATGATCCTATATCATGTTATATCAGGGACTGAAATGCTAGAACGTTAACAAATCTAGTTTGTCCTCACACAGGCTGAATGGAGAGAAGAAGTGAAAAAACACTTCGAGAAGATCAAAAGTGAAGGAACTTGTATCCACCGCTTGGACGAAGAACTGATCCGAAGGCGCAGAGAAGAGCTCAGGTCAGCTAACCCCTCCCTTTCTCTGCCTCTTCTCATCCCCAGGTCTTCAGATAGCATCAGGAACCTTCTCTGTGAATCACCATTCGACTTACCATACACACTTCACCTCCATTTTTTATTGTTAAACTCCAAAAAACCAAACCTACTGCCATTGAGTCGAATCCTTGGGTTTCTGAGGCAGTATCTCTTCAGAAGTAGATTGCCCAGTCTTCCTTCCAAGGGAAGGTTTGAACCACCAGCCTTCTGGTTAGCAGTCAAAATGCCTTAGGCACTATGCCACCAGAGCTCCCTTTTTTATTATTAGGCCATTTAAAAGTGACACTAAAAGTTTGCCCTTCTTTGTGTCCTCTCTGCCCAATTCTTATATCCTTCTGTGTTATATTTATATAACAGAGATTCCTGGAAAAATCCTCTTTGTTCATTCAGCTACTGTCCTAGGTGCCATGGAAAGCCAGAGATGGATAATTGTCAGTCCATGACCTCAGATGCTTATAGTCTATTAAGGAATACAAACAAGACATGTGCACAGATAACCACCATATGAGGGCATTATCTGTGTCATACATCAGCCTAAATGACTGATCATGACATCAGCTTTAACTGCATATTTCCATTAAAATATGACTATATTATGCTGGGTTTTTGTTAAGATATTGATACCAAAAGCAGTTTTTAGCTTAGTGAATGAGGCTAAAAAGATCAGCTGGATCCTGCCAACATGGCCCAGACAGAGGCCACCAATTATACACAAATTACATTCAGGTGTTATCTGTGGCTCTTCTGGCTATTCTGTATGGCTGGACGTGGCTCCTTGGGAGAAACCAAATGGAGGGCTTGGCTTTCCCATCACCCACTCCATTTGGTCTAAGTTATTGCATTGGATGGTGGAACTTTAGATTTAGAGGGCCCTTAGACAAATGCTTTTGAGGCAAGCCATTTGTTTTTTGTTTCATTAAAGCTGGCCTTCATTTTCCCCCAAGTGGGTCTGTCATGCTAATCCTGTGTTTTCTTTGATAGGCATGCTTTGGATATTCGTGAGCACTATGAGAGAAAACTTGAGCGAGCTAATAATCTATACATGGAACTGAGTGCCATCATGCTGCAGCTAGAAATGCGAGAGAAGGAGCTCATTAAGTATGTGTCCAGGCCCGCATCTCTCTGTATTAATTTGGGTCTATCAGGCAGCAGAAATGTATTACTCTTCCATGTTGCTGCTACTCACAACTGGCAGATATTTTATTCATTCACCCAACTTAAGGGATGGGCAGTACACAGGCCCCTGTCCCTAATGAGGCTTGCAGTGAGTGAAGTTGCCCCTAGAGCTACTGCTGGTTTACAGGGAAATGTGCATTGGACAGGTGCTTGCAACTTCACTCTGCTGGGTAGTTCAGAGAAGGTGTCCTCATTTCAAGAAGAGTTTGGTTTTGATCAAAAAACAAAACACAAACCATTTGCCATCAAGTTGGTTCCAACTCATGTTGACTCCGGGTGTGTTCTGCGTGGAACTGCTCTTCATGGGGTTTGAGGCCCTTGAAGTCACCCCTTGAGGCTGTGACCTTTTAGAAGCAAATGGCCAGGCCTTTCTTCCAAGGCATCTCTGGGTGGGTTTGAACCTTCAGCCTCTGGGTTACTAGTCAAACATTTAACCCATTGCCCCAGTTGCCTCTTAGGGAAGTAAGGTGGCTGCTGAAAGTGGTTTAAGATATTCTTGATGGTGGCAAGAAAACTCTAGGGTCCTGAGCAAAACCCTACTGAAAATAAGAAAGATATCTGCCATTGTATTATGCCCCCTACAAGGTGTGTTAAGGAGGGGAAGGTCAGCCTCTGTGTCTATCTGTGAGCCGAAATGCAGAATGCAGTTAGGTCAGTTTGAATTTAGCATCTTCTTCTCCTTCAGCCCCCCATTTTAAACCTGAGTAGCCAGCCTTGTTAGTCAGATAGTGTGTATTATTCAACATGTGGCCAGAATCTATGAGTGGAATTAGCCTGTGAAAACATTCAGCTATCCTTTCCAGCTGCGGTGATTGAGAAGTATTTTTCTCTCATTCTGCAGGCGGGAGCAAGCCGTGGAAAAGAAGTATCCTGGGACCTACAAACGGCACCCTGTCCGCCCAATAATCCACCCCAACGCCATGGAGAGACTCATGAAAAGGAAAGGCGCGCCTCACAAAGCAGGGGTGCAGACCAGGAGGTGAGAGGCCTGAACCGACCTGGTGTTCAAATGGAAGCAGTAGAGGTCCAGGGAGGGGGAAATATCTCCCGAGGATGACGCATTATCAGATGACGGTGGGCGTGGCCACTTCCTAGCTCAGGATCGGCACACTTGCCTCTAGATAAAACAGAGTAGGAAGGTGAAAGAGTATGTCATGGACTTGAAACCAAAACCAAAAAAACAAACTCATTGCCTTCAAGTCAAGTCTGACTCATAGCAACCCTATGTTGTTGTTGTTATGTGCCGTCGAGTCGGCCCTGACTCATAGCGACCCCTCCTTGGGTTTCCGAGGCAGTATCACTACGGAAGTAGATTGCCCAACCTTCCTTCCAAGGAGTGCCTCATGGGTTTGAACCACCAGCCTTCCAGTAAGCAGTTGTTCTGGTTACCTAGTGCCGCTCTAACAAGAATATACCACAAATGGGATGCTTGAACAAACAGGAGTTTGTTCTCTTATAATTTGGAGGCTTTGAGTCTGAGTTCAAAGTGCCAGGCTCTAGGGGCTAAGTGAAAGCCCCTCAACCTTGGCTTCAGCTCTGCCTCTTCCTCCCAGCCCACTGAAGCTTGGAGGCTTTTCTTCACTCAGCTGCTGGCTGCTGAGGCTGACAAGCCCAAGGTTGATAAGTAAAAAGGCACAGTCCCTATGTTACCAAACCACATGGCAGGCCATTAATTCAAGTCCATTGAAAGCCCCAAGGTTGGCAGAGCATGGCAGGCTGTTGAACAATGACACAGCTACATGCGGGGTTCAAGCATGCCATAAGCTAGACACCATTCCCAAAGCTGTTTCTTATATATGGAAAGGAGACCACATACCCAAAGGCAGCTACTCCGCTGCTCACAGTAGATTCCACCATGGAGTTGATTACCAGTCTCAACACGGGGAATACTACATCCAGCTGCCCAGCCACTCAGCCAGGCCTAGCCAAGGTGACACACAACCTTAACCACCACAGCAGTCCAATGCCTTAAGGCACTATGCCACCAGAGCTCCCTCTCCCCTTCATAGATAGACCTAATAGTTCAGTCTGTCCACCATCTGTCTACTCATGTCAATGTTTACCTTCACTGACAATATAGTACTGTATGTGCAAAAGGTTCAACTTTGTTGCCTGTACCTCCCATGAACCTCTAACTGTCTTCTTCTTCCTCAGTACCACCATGTTGATCACTTGCATTTGGTACATTGCCCTTCTCTTCACCCAAATCAGTACTGGTCTCTACCTATCTAACAGTGTTCCCTCCGCTCCCCTCCCAGCCCTGGTAACCAACAAAGAAAATTTCCTTCCATATATAAACCTTTCCTTGACTCTTTACAATAACAGACTAATACAATATTTGTCCTGTGATTGACTTATTTTGCATCAAATCTGTTCTTTAGATGGACTCTAAATTCAGGAGGGATATATTCAAGGTCATATTTTGGCTCTTGTAGACTTCTTTTAATTGTCTTCAACTTCAAGTTGAGCTTGCATATGTGCAGTTGATGGTCTGTTCCACAATCAGCTCCTGGCCTTGTTTTGGCTGAAGATATTGAGCTTTTCCATCGCCTCTTGCCACAGATGTAGTCAGTCTGATTCCTCTGCTCTCCATCTGGTGAAGTCCACATGTATAGCCTCCATTTGTGTTGTTGAAAAAAGGTATTTGCGATGAATAAGTCATTGATCTTGCAAAATTCTGTTACACGACCTCCAGCATCATTTCTATCACCAATGTCAAATTCTCCAACTACCAGTGATTCTTCCTTGTTTCCAACTTTTGCATTCCAATCACCATGATAATCAGTACATCTTTATTGCATGTTTGGTCAATTTCAGACTTCAGAAGTTAGTAAAAATCTTTAATTTCCTCATCTTTGGCTTTGGTGGTTGGTGTGTAAATTTTAATAATTTAAGTAGTATAAACTGGTCTTCCTTGTAGGCATATGGATATTATCCCATTACTGACAGCATTATACTTCAGGATAGATCTTGAAACATTCTTTGTGGTGATGAATGCCATGCCATCTGTCTTCATCTTGTCATTTCCAGCATAGTAGATCATATGGTTATCTGATTCAAAATGGCCAAAACCAGTCCATTTCAGTTCACTAATGCCTAGGATATCAATCTTTATGTGTTCCATTTCATTTTTGACAACTTCCAATTTTCCTAGATTCATACTTTGAACATTCCATGTTCTGATTATTAATGGATGTTTGCAGCTGTTTCTTCTCATTTTGAGTCATGCCACATCAGCAAATGGAGGTCCTGAAAACTCTACTTTATCCATGTCGTTAAGGTCGGCTCTACTCTGATGAGGTTGCTCTTTCCCAGTCATATCTTGAGTGTCTTCCTTCCTGAGGGGCTTATCTTCTGGCACTGTATTGGACAGTGTTTCAGGGCTATTCATAAAGTTGTCCAGCAATAAACCAGACAGTGTTTCACTGCTATTCATGAGGTTTTCACTGGCCAATTCTTTGAGAAGTGGATGGCTCCTTCCTTCTTCTGAGTCTGTCTCAGTCTGAAAGCTCTGCTGAAAACCCATCCACTAGGGGCAACCCTGCTGGCATTTGAAACACTGATTCTACAGCCTCCGGCCTCACAGCAATACACAAGTAAGTCACCACAGTACAACAAACTGACAGACAAGTTTGTCTCCCTTAGCTTCCTACTTTTCTTTATTCATTGAGTTAGTCATTTTTACTGTAATAAATGCCTATGGACCCACCACCAAAATCAAAAGCAGGGGCTTTGAACCAAAACTGTCCCCTCAAGTCTTCTTTGAACCAAAAAAGCGTTTACCTTAATAAGTATATTAACCTTTTAAAGAATGGTCCATGTGAGATCAATTTGACAATAGCAATTCAGAAGTTTAGTTAGAAGAGCAGCTTAGGGAGCAGTGAGTTTAAGTTAATGGTGGTGTAACAGTTTGGAGAAGGATAGCAAGAATGTTTGTATCACTTGAATGTAATCAGTGTCACCTAGTTGTATGTATAGAAATTGTTGAAATTATGCATGACTGTGTTCATTTTCACCAAAATAAATAATAATAATATATAGTTTTAGAAATGAAAAAGCAGGGACTTTGATAATATCTATATCTAGCTCAGGGCACTGAATTGGTTCTTCCCGGTTCAGTAGTGTCTAGTGGAGCAAAACCAGAACAGACTCGAATTTGTAAACTCTGGGTGAACTGGAACAGTAATCAGAATGGGAAAAATTATGGGTCAACACTTTGCTAGAAACTTAATCTCCCTCTTAAAAAACAAGGGCAGCATGTGCATTGCATAGCAACCAAATCTCTGAAATGGCAAAGTAGGAAACAATGTTGCCCTGGTCCAAGATGGCAGCTGAATGCACCACCTCGAGTGTGTGTCACCCTCCATAGTCCTAGCAATAGTCCAATCTCTCACATCAGGCTTGTGGTAAGGGCTCACTATGCCAATTCTGAGTCTCCCATTCCAGAGCTTCAACTTGTAGTATTTCCTGTTCTGTTTATAATTCCACTTCACCCAAATTTAAAACTTCAAGACTGTTCTGATATTGCTTAGTTGGCCATGACGAAAGTGGTTCAAATGGTTCAAAGCTCTGATCTAGCTATACAGTTCCCCTTATTTCACCCCTGCATAGACTTTTTGTGAAGTTTAAATATTTTTTAAAAATATGAAAAACAACCCAAACCCACTGCCATAGAGTTGATTCCAACTCATAGGGACCCTATAGGACAGAGTAAAAACCAAACACCAAACTCACTGCCATCGAGTCAGTTCAACTCATAGCGTCTCCTCCTTGGGTTTCCAAGGCGGTTCTCTATGGAAGTAGATTGCCCAGTCTTCCTTCTGAGGAGTGGCTGGTGAGTTTGAACCACCAGCCTTCTGGTTAGCAGTCAA
>NW_006921619.1:8403052-8404649 GCF_000298275.1 Orycteropus afer afer
ATGATGGGATCAAGTATAGCAGGGATTGTGGGGCTGGCGCGGGATCGGGCAGTGTTTCGTTCTGCTGTGCATGGGGTCGCTATGAGTTGGAAACGACTGGACGGCACTTAACAACAACAACAACAACAGGGCAGAGTAGATCTGCTCCATATGGTTTCTAAGGCTGTAAATTCTTATGAAAGCTGATTGGCTCATCTCTCTTCCATGGAGTGTCTAGTGGGCTTAAACCACTGACCTTTTGGTTAGCAGCTGAGTGCTTTAACCACTGCACCACCAGAGCTTCCTTCACATAGAATAGGAGCTCAAAAAATTGCTTTTTGGATGTTTAAAAAGACTGTCCTGTCTTCTAGTTGCAACATATTTTCCTTTCATTAGTTTAATCTCAGAATACCCTTCCAGTCAATTTTTATTGCCAAGCCCTATTAGAGCTTTATTCCTCTCAGATAATGGAGAATTGACTCTGTTTTAATTAAATTAACGTAAAGGAAAGAAATGTCTCTAAACCTGAGTGAGACTCTAGCTAAATGCAGCAAAAATGAAGTAATGAGCAAACACAAATCAGAAAGAATGCATGTTAAGGCTATCAGAACTGTGGTCGTTCTGCCATAACACAAATAATACAAATCTAAACTTCAGTGAATCCTGTGAGAGCCAGAACTCAACAGGACTGCCTTGTTTTTCCTGGTCTTGTGAGCATTTCACCAGTGACAGGGTTTAGTTTCACCACTTTTCTGTCACTCATTTTAGTGGAAAATATTTGGGTTTTCTTTCTCTGACAGGTTTCCACCTTACTCAGGTTCCAGCTTTTGTAGGATTTACTATACAAAGGAAGAACTTCATGGATTAATTCCAATTTTGGTTTTATTTACCACTCCTGGCCATCTTCTGGTCAAATTCTAAAGAATTATTTTCAGAGGGCAACTAGCAAAACCTCTGGTGGAACCCCAACACCACTTTTCTTTTGTTGTACTAATTAAAGACAAAGTTGGCACCTCTTTGCAGTCTGCCAACAGTTAAAACTAAGAACACTGAAGGAGAAAATAGTATTGTTTAACTTTTAAAGATATGATTTATTTTGACTGTAAAAAATATGCTTGAAGAATTTGACACTACAATAGTAGATGCTTAATTAAAAAGCTAGCTGAACACAAGACGGGCATGAAGAGAATCAGAGTCCAATTATGGATCCACAAGCCTGTTACAAGTGAGTAGAGCCCATTAAGATAGTTGAAATATAAAATGGAAAAGCTTGGAATAAGGAAGGGATGTATGCTTTGAGTTGAAACGATAACATTTACCATTTACTAGCTTTGTGATAAACACAAACCAGCTATCCTCTCTGACCCTCAGTGCCCTTAATGGTAAAATGGATATTGTATTAGGAACCAAATGCTTTAAGTACTGTCAAGTATTTTATTTAATGTTAAGTGTTTTATAAGAAGCTCTGGTGGTGCAGTAGTTAAAGCATTGGGCTGCAGTCAGCAGTTTGAACCCACCAGCCACTCTGTGGGAGCCTTGAAAACCCAATAGGGCAGGTCTACTGTGTTCTGTGGGAGCTCTGGTAGCAAAGTGCAGCTTGACTGCTAACCAGAAGGCT
>NW_006921619.1:8410750-8457534 GCF_000298275.1 Orycteropus afer afer
CGCTGGGGCCCGACTCATATCCCACGCAGGGGCAGAGGAGTTGAGCAGCTGGCAACAAAGTTACACAGTATTTAAAGGCAAAACCACAAGGGGGTGGTCAGAGAGAGAGAGTACAGCTGATTGGTAAGTTTAAGTTTGAATTCTCAGAGGGAGTACAAACGATTGTTAAGTTTAAGTTTGAATTCTCCAATTACGTGGTATGGTTGAGTTCAGGGCTTAGTCATCCTTGCCTTGCCCCTGTTCCTGGAACTGGGGCCCACCCTTTTGCTGGCCTTAATAGTGGCCTTTTATTGCAAAACTATATTAAATATTACATTTCTAATTTCGTATTTACATTTTTAATTCCACACTGGGACATGGTTGGCCCGCTGACTATAGAACTTTGACCTGTGGGACAGGAAGTTGCTGATAGTAGCACAATGCCCTACCCATCTGATCATGAACAGTAACACCTGGAACTCCTGTGCCACCCAAAACCTACTGCTGTTGATTTGATTCTGACTCATAACAGCTGATTCGATTCTGACTCATAGCGACCCTATAGGACAGAGAGTAGGACTGCCCCACAGTGTTTCCATGGCTGTAAATCTTTACAGAAGCAGACTGCCTCATCTTTCTCCCACAGAGCAGTTGATGGGTTCAAACCGCCGACCTTTTAATTAGAAGCTAAATGCTTTAACCACTGCACCAACAGAGCTCCTTCTTCTGTACTAAGATAAGCCGTTAGCTGTACTTCTGAAAGAGAAGAAAACCCCATCTCCTACTGCCTGATGCCTACTTGATTTCCTCTGAGCCCTGACTATTCAAAGTGTGGTCCTTCACTCAGACATTCTGTGAACTTGTTAGAAATGCAAAATCTTAGGCCCCGACCCAGACCTACTGAATCAGAATCTTCCTTTCAACAAGCTCCACCAAGTGATTTGTATACACCTTCAGGTTTATATTCTGTTCCATAACCAGAGTGGCGGTCAGGAGAGCCTTCTCATCTGGATCCCAGCACTAAGCAGCTGTGAGACCATGAGCCACTTCAGCTGGGCTTTGGTTTCCACCACACACGGTGGAAGCGGTACCGTATCTTTGGTTCCAAGCAAAGTCTGGGACACCGTAGTGTTCCACAGAGGTGTCTCGGACTTTCTGCAGGGGTAGAGAGGATGAAGAGGGCAAGCCCTTCAGGGAGGAACTTCTGCTCTCCCACCCCCCTTCAGCGTGTTCCACTTCTATGTTTTATGCACTGGGCTTCTCATAATACTGTGAGAAAAGGATTCTGTTGTTCATTTGAAAAAAAAAAAAAAAAGTTTGTTTCCTTTCAGCTCTGAAATCTCTTGATTTGAATCTGGTACCAGAGAAGTATGTGGTTATTCCCTGGTAGGAAGGAGGTGGTGGAACCTCCTGGTGATCCTAGTTTCTCAGCCCTGAATCAGTTCATCAGCTCAGGAACCATTTATCGTTTATGTGCCTTGGAGTCAGTGTAGACCAATTTTACCTTCAGGCCTCTGGCTTCCTCCTGTATATGACCTGCATGACTGGTCCTGAGGGCACTTGAAAACAGGGTCATGAGGGGATCTCCTACCCTCTAGGATCAAAGTATCATGCCAGTGCCACTCCTCACTAGCCCTTTTCTCACTGGCTCTGCTCAACTTCTGAGCTCTCTGCTATCACTCCCTACTCTGCCCCTTCCCTTCCTTTTTCTTCCTTAAACATTTATAGAGTACGTACTATGAGCAAGACACCTTGCTAATGTCCTTCACGTACAAAAATTGGATACAACATAGTCCCAGCCCTTAAGGAGAGCACGTCTAGACCAAACTCACTGAATTTAGTCTCTTGCCTAAAAAGCTAAGATTTCCTTCCCTGGCACCAGACCACCTTCTTTTATGATCCCTTATGGGATCTGCCACAGATTTCTGATCATAGCAAACATCGTCACCCATAGCTTTGGAATGCTGGCATCAACCTGATGACTGGGATTATGACAAAAAGATCAAAAAAACCTATAGGGTAGGATTAGAATTTAAATGGGATTGAGCACCAAGGCTGATGAGGCATAGAATAAACACCAGACGGAATAAAAGGAATCCTCTAAAAGTGGACATTTAAGTCGTTTCCAACTTTTCGCTGTTTAAAGTAATACTGTAACATGACATCTTTAAACGTACATCTTCATGCACATGCATTATCTCCATTGGTTAAATCCCTGAATGTGTGACTGCTAATTCAAAGAGTGTGTATATTTTAAGGCTTGGGATACATTTATCCTAATTTGAATATGTTTTCATGTTTAAAACCAAACCTGTTCTTTTCTCCCAGGCCAGATCTGTTGAGATCTGAAGGTATCCCCAGTACAGAGGTAGCTCCCAATGCATCCCCTTTGTCAGGAAGTCCCAAAATGTCCACCTCAAGCAGCAAGAGCCGATATCGAAGCAAACCACGGCACCGGCGGGGAAATAGCAGGGGCAGCCATAGTGACTTTGCAGCAATCTTGAAAAACCAGCCAACCGAGGAAGATTCACCCCATCCCACTTACGTGCACCAAGCTCCATCCCAGTACCCTCCCCAACATCATGAGCCTCCACAGCAGCAATACCAGCAACCCCCTCCTGCCCCATCTCAGAGCCACCACCCCAGACTCAACATGCATGGACAGGACATTGCCACCTGCGCCAACAACCTGAGGTATTTTGGCCCAGCAGCAGCCCTGCGGAGCCCACTCAGCAACCACGCTCAAAGACAGATGCCTGGCTCTAGCCCTGACCTCATCTCTACAGCCATGGCAGCAGATTGCTGGAGAAGTTCTGAGCCAGACAAGGACCAGGCTGGCCCCTGGGGCTGTTGTCAGGCTGACCCTTATGACCCCTGCCTCCAATGCAGGCCAGAACAGCGCGGGTACTTAGATACACCCTCTGCTGAGCCAGCGGGGAGGAGCCCCAACCTTTCCAAGTCACCAGCACACAATCCCCTCACGGAAAATACCCAGGGCTCTGAGAAGATGGAAGAAAACGAATTCAGCGGCTCTAGGTCTGCATCGTCCCTCGGCAACCCCCAGCAGATCACCCCCACAGTGCTACCTCGAAAAACAAGGCCCCTTCAAAAGGTAAAATGTAATGGCAGCAGAAGTCTGTGTCACTGCCTTCGGGGAATGTCGGAGTCTATCAAATCATGTGCATGATAAAACATAGACAACAAAAATGCATTTTATAAAAGGGTGACAAAACAAACACACAATAGAAGTTTGATTGCTTTCTTTCCATAACACCTAAATCATAAACTAGGGAATCCCCTTTGGGAAATACTGAACTGGGGCGCTGAATCAAATGTCCATAATCTAGAAATAGATAAAAACTATATATTGGGAATATGTAATCAAAAGAGTTTGGAAACCACTACCCAAGATGATGTTGCAAGAAAGAAGGGTCCCATTGTAAAAGAAATTTGGGAAACATAGGCTTTCTCCGACCCTTCTTGGATATTCCTAGTGTGCATTAGCTAATTACAGACTTTGCAACATAGAGCAGTAAACCTATTTAATACAGCATTTTCCTCATTTATTTGACCATAGACCAAAAAAACCAAGTTCAATGCCATCGAGTTGTTTGACTCATAGCAACCCCCATTGGGTTTCTGAGGTGGTAAATCTTTATGGAAGTAGATTGCCCAGTCTTCCTTCCATGGAATAGCTGGTAGGTTTGAACTGCCAACCTTCTGGTGCCACCAGAGCTAGCATCTATTAATCCTTCCATGGGACTAGTTTTCTTCAGAATACACTTTGGAAAACATTGCCTTAGTTAGTAATGATCATGACTTGGCCGGTTCTCAGTCATGGAAACCTATTTCTTTCTTCCTCTTCCACTGTTCATTATCTGGGCACCAGTCTACCATAGTGGTTAAGAACACGAGCTTGGGAGTCAGACACACCTGAGTTCAAAGCCAAGCTCTTCCACTTACTAACTGTGTGACCTTGAACAAATTATTTAACTTCTTTGAATGGACTCATTGGTTAATGTGAGGATTAAATTATTTTTTATGTATAAAACCAAAACCAAAAACCAAACTCACTGTCATTGAGTTGATTCCAACTCATAGCGACCCCTCCTTGGGTTTCTGAGGTGGTATCTCTATGGAAGTAGATTGCCTATATATATATATATATATATCTGGGACCTCTGGTGGCATAGTACCTAATGCATTTGACCACTAACGAGAAGACTGGAGGTTCAAACCCACCAGCCACTCCTTGGAAGGAAGGTTGGGCAATCTACTTCTGTAGTGATACCACCTCAGAAACCCAAGGAAGGGTCACTATGAGTCAAAATCGACTCAACGGCAGTGAGTATGGTTTTGGTTTTCGAATCATTACAAAAGCAGACTGCCTCATCTTTCTCCCACAGAGTAGCTGGTGGATTCGAACTGCTGACCTTCCAGTTAGCAGCTGAGTGCTTAACCACTGCACCACATTGTATTAATAGTGGAGTGGGGGATACAATTCAAATGAGATATGGTCTGATCCTTACATAGTATATGTCTTAATCAAAACACAAAAAACCAACCTTGCTGCCATCAAGTTGGATCCAACTCATAGAGACCCCTCCTTAGGTTTTCAAGGCAGTTCTATGGAAAGAGATTGTCCAGTCTTCCTTCCGAAAAGTGGCTGGTGGGTTTGAACCAGTAGCCTTCTGGTTAGCAGTCAAATGCCTTAGGCACTACACCACCAGAGCTCCTGTATGTCTTAATAGTGGAGATGATAAAAGTATAATAAGTATAATATTTGAGAAAGAATGATTGGTGAATAAGAGGGAAAAAAATAATTGCTGAGCTTTGAAGAACTTCTGGGTGGAGTCTCAAAGACAGAAAACCTGGAACCTCTAGTGACAGTGGGTTAAAAAAAAAGAAGAAGAAGAAGCCAAACCCACTGCCATCAAGTCGATTCCAATTCATAGCGACCCCCATTGCATTCCCAAGGTTGTACACTTTTATAGAAGTAGATTGCTTCATCTTCCTCTCACAGAGCAGCTGGTGGGTTTGAACCACCAACTGTCTGGTTAGCAGTCAAATGCCTTACCCTCTATGCTGCCAGAACTCCTTGTGGTTACAAAACCCATTGCTATCCAGTTGATTCCAACTCATAGCAACCCCCATTGTGTTTCAAAAGCAGTAAATCTTTACGGAAGTAGATTGGCCCATCTTCTTTCCATGGAGTGGCTGGTGGGTTTGAATGGCCAACCTTCTGGTTAGCAGTCAAATGCCTTAGGCACTGTACCACCAGAGCTCCTTGTGGTTACAAAAGACCTCCCCAAATTCCAGGACCTCCTTTCCAGTTTCTCTTCTCCATCACTCACCTCTGGACACTTTCACAGACCCTTCCCCTACCCAAGGGCAAAGATAAAGTTTTATTCAGCTCTTTATTTCTTCTAGCTTCTAATATAGGCCTATGATCATGGGCACCCAGGAAGAGCTGTTAAACAAATGATGAGGATATGTATGTTTGAAGGTGACATTCAGCAAGCTACTAATAAATACTTTTTTTTTTTGATGCTGATATCATTAATTTTTTGAAAAGTTTTTATTGTGATTTGAGTGAAAGTTTATAGGACAAATTGGTTTTCCATTCAACAATTCATATGCATTTTGTTTCATGACATTGATTGCAATCCCCATAATGTATCATCACTCTTCCCACTCCTCCCTGTTTCCTGTTTCCATTTTTCTTTCTTTCCTATCCCTTCCTATCTTCTGTTCTGGTAGCATAGTACTTAAGGCACTTGACTGCTAACCAGAAGGCTGGCGGTTCAAACCACCAGCCATTCTTTGGATGGAAAGTTGGGCAATCTACTTGCATAAAGATACCGCCTTGGAAACCCAAGGAGGGGTCTCTATGAGTTGAATCAACTTGACGGCAGTGAGTTTGCTTTTTTTCTTTCCTGCCTTCTGAACTTTATCCCTGTGTTCTTTTGATCTTGTATGGTCTGTGGTTCTAAGGAGTGCCTACCTCTCTAGTGTTATGCTTCACCTTATAGTCCTGCTACTGAAAATTGAGCCACTGGGGTGAGTTGAGTCCCAGGCTTGAAGGGTGACTAAGGGCCACAGTCTTGGGGGTTCCACCAGTCTCTTATCAGACCAGTAAGCATGGTCTTCTTTATTATTTTGAGTTTTGTTCTACATTTTTCCCCCACTATCTCCAAGACGTTCTATTGTCATCCCTTTCAGAACGGTTGGTCGTGGTAGCCAGGCACCATCTAGTTCTTCTGGTCTCAGGCTTGAGAAAGCTAAGGTTTGTCCATTAGTCCTTTGGACTGTTTGTTTCCATGCATCTTTGAGTTTCGTTGATTTTCTTCACTCTTCTTTGCTTTGACCAAGAAAGACCAATGATTGCACCTTAGATTGCTGTTTGCTAGTTTTTAAGACCCCCTTCTGCCATTACTCACAACAATAAGATGGAGAACCTGTCTTTATAAAGTATGTTTTGCCAATTGTTCCCCAAGACTGTGGTCCTCATCCTGTTGGCTCCATGATTTATTACCTCAAGGTGTTTGGTTATAGAAGTTTTCATAATTTTGCCCGTGGTCTATTATATACATGAATATACAGTCATGGGTGTACCTACCCATGTACCTACCTGTTCACCTACCTGTACCTGTTCAGCTTGCCTACCTATGTATCCTCTCATAGATTACTGTTTGTTATTACTGATACTGCAGGGTTATGTATGTAATAGTGTTTACCATTGTTGTCTCTAACTCTTATGCACCTCTCCGTGTCTTCCTTTGCCTTAGTGATAGTGTGCTGATCATTCCCTTATTTATATTGTTTTTCCCTTCACCCAAATTAATAGGTACCTATTATCTAGTTAGTGATTTTCCCGCCCTCTACTAAATTTTTTTAATGTTAATTAAATCCTTTGCACTGTATGTGTGTGAGAAAGAGAGAGACACTGAAATAAAACTTTTTCCTCCTTGTTCTCCTCAGAGTGGAGATGACTCCTCAGAAGAGGAAGAAGGGGAAGTAGATAGTGAAGTTGAATTTCCACGAAGACAGAGGTAAAGCCAACAAACAAATCATTGCTTTCAGTGCAGACAAGAAAATCCTGAGTTTGCCACACCTCCTGTTAACCATAGGTCACCTTCTGACAGCTACCTAATGGGGAAATTAGAACTCACTGTGTTTGCTTTCCCGTGGCCGCATTTTGGCAGCTGGCTTATGTAATAGCAGATCTTAGTTCACCGTATTTCATTTCATAGGAATTTCAAGATGAAAAGTGTAAATCCAGATTCAAAGTCACAATTCAGAATGTGGTGGACGGTTTGAGAGAAATGGTCACACTGTTTTACGGGTAATTTTATTGGTTTCTAGTGTACCTCCCTGTGCCTTTATTTTATACCTCATATTAAGTATGGCTAAGGAGCTCTGGAGGAGCTCTGGTAGCATAGTGCCTAAGGCACTTGACTGCTCACCAGAAGGCTGGCAGTTCAAACCCACCAGCCACTCCTCAGAAGGACCACTCCTCAGAAGGAAGGTTGGGCGATCCTACTTCCTCGGAAACCCAAGGAGGGGTCGCTATGAGTCAGGGCCGACTCAACGGCAAACAACAACAAGGAGCTCCGGTGGTGTAGTGGATAAGAGACTTGGCTGTTAACTGGAAGGTCAGCAGTTCAAACCCACCAGCTGCTCTGTGGAAGAAGACTGGGCAATCTCCTTCCATAAAGATTTACAGCCTCAGAAACCCAATGGGGGTCACTATGAGTTGAAAATGACTCGATGGCAGTGAATTTGGTTTTTTTGGTTTATTAAGTATGGCTAGATGAGTTGAGTTCTCATTCAGATCAACCTTAGCATTAACTTCCTGCTTAGCCAGGGATAATAATGTTGCTGGTAGGATTAAAGGGCCTCTGCCTACTTTACAATAAGAGCTGCCCCTCTGTGGAAGTAGGGAAGGTAGTTTTCCTCTCAAGAGGCCTTTTCTGCTAATAAGTATTTGGTTCTTGAAGAGTATGACTCTAAGAATCTGTTCTAGTACCGCTCTGACAAGAATATACCGCAAATGGGATGGCTTGAACAAACAGGAGTTTATTCTCTTACAGTTTAGGAGGCTAGAAGTCCAAATTCAAAGTGCCAGGCTCTAGGGGCTGGGTGAAAGCCCCTCAATCTTGGGGTCCAGCTCTGTCTCCTGCTCCCGGCCCACTAGAGCTAGAGGCATTTCTTCGCTCAGACAGCTGCTGGCTTCTGAGGCAGACAAACCCAAGGCTGACAAGTAAAAAGGCACAGTCCCAATGTTACCAAACCACACAGCAGGCCATTAATTTAAGTCCACTGTAAGTCCCAAGGTCAACAGAGCATGGCAGGCTGCTGAACAATGACATGGCTACATGCAGGGTCCAAGCGTGCCATAAACTAGAGACCATTCCCAAAGCTTCTCCTTATATACAGGAAGCAGACCACATTCCCTAAGGCAGCTGCTCACAGTAGATTCCACCATGAAGTTGATTACCAGTCTCACCATGGGGAATACTACATCCAGCTGCCCAGCCACTCAACCAGGCCCAGACAAGTTGACACACCAACTGAACTACCACAGAATCCCCCAGCAGGGTCTGTGTACTTTCCCGGAGACAGGAATTCTCTGCAACCAAGGGATTCCTGGTCCTTTGGTAAATTGTAGTCTGGGTCCTCATGCTGGGCACAGAGCTGAAATCTGCTCTCAACTTCTGACCTATTCATGCCACAACGCATTGCTGTTGGCTCGTCTCCTTGAACACTGTTTTCTCCTATGCAGTGAGATTGAGCTTGAGTGAAATATATCTTTTTGTTCTCTGAACGCATTCTACTGGCATCACAGTTACGTGACTTCTGGGTTCTGTTTCCATCACACACCATGAACTCACACCCCCCATACCCCCCAAAGGCTTCCCACCTTTCTTTTCTGCTATGATGCAAGTTAATTTACATTTTTTACCTCATGGCTTCACTTTATACTATTTTCTCCCTTTTGGATTACCAGGTTTAAGTAGTTGTGTGAGTCCTACTTTAATTTCCCTTTCCCATATGACCTTCTTCTAACTGGTCTCTTGATTGCCTTTTTTCTTGTGTCCTTGATTTCCCTCCTCCTCCTCCTTCTTTCCCTTCTCCAGTTTCTCCTCCCCTTCTCTTCTGGTCCAGTCATCAGCCAGACTCAGATCATATGCCATCAAAACCACTTTGTACCGGTAAATATATAAAGATCAGACAATGACAGAAGAGAAACAGGGCAATCTTGTTTTTATTGGTTGTTTTTTTTTTTTAACCAGCATAAGCTAAAAATCAGGCGATTTAGAAACAATGAGAAAGGAAAAAGGTACCTTTGCAAATTCTCTCAAAAGTTGCTTCATCAGACCTCAACCAAAATGTTAACTGGAATGAGTTAACTAACCAACTGGCCATTGCCTACAGCTGCAGAGTGAATGTTCCTTCCTGGATCCTTTGAGCTGGCGTCTAGGGCTGCTATGCCCCCTGGGCACTGGGCTCTGCGAAATGCAGATGGGCTGGTGCGGAGAAGGTGGGGAAGGGCACTGAGCAGGCTGAGAGCAGACCTGGCCCAAGCCTCAGCTCAGCCTTCTGTGCTCGTGTGACCCTAGCAAGTATCTTAGTGATCTAGTGTGGCTATGACAGAAACACCACAAGTGGTTGGTTTTAATTTTCTTACAGTTAGTAGGCTAGAAGTCCAAATTCAGGGTGTGGCTCTAGCGGAAGGCTTTGTCTGTCTGCTCTAGGGGAAGATTCGTGTCTCTTTTCAGCTTCTATTCCTTGGTTCCTGGGCGATCTTCCTGTAGCAAGGATCTTCCCCTCCATTTGTGCGTCCTTCTCTGGACCTAATCTGTTCTTTTTATATCTCAAAGGTGATTGATTTAGACACACCCTACACTGAAATGGGCTCACTAACATAACAAAGAAATTCCCCTTCTCAAATGGGATTACATCCTTAGACCTAGGGGTTGGTTTAGGATTTACAATACATATATTTTTTGTGTGTGTGTATACTTTTACTGTGGTGAAAGCATACACACCAAGACATTCACTAACATAACAACTTCCCCATTTACAGCTCAGGGACATTGATGACATTTTCTCCTGTTGTACCACCATTATTGCTATCGTTTTCCAAAATATTCCACCACCATTAGCGTAAACTCAATGCCCTGCAAACAAAAGCTACCCCTTTCCCCCTCCCTCCTACCCCTGTAACCACTAATAATCTTTGGTTTATATATATATATAGAGAGAGAGAGAGAGGAGCTCTGGTAGCATAGTGCCTAAGGCACTGGACTGCTAACCAGAAGGCTGGTGGTTCAAACCCACCAGCCACTCCTCGGAAGGAAGATGGGGCAATCTACTTCTGTAGTGATACTGCCTCGGAAACCCAAGGAGGGGTCGCTATGAGTCGGCACATAACAACAACAGCAGTTTTTCCTCCTATTCCCTCCCATCCCTGGTAACCAACAAAGAAAGTTTCCTTCCATATATAAACCTTTCCTTGACTTTTTAACAATAGTGGACTAATACAGTGTTTGTCCTATGATTGACTTATTTCACTCAGCATAATGTCCTCCAAGTTCGTCCACATTATGCAGTGTTTTGCAGATTCCACATTATTCTTTAGGGTTGCCTACTATTCCACTGTATATACAATACATATTTTGAGGGACACAATTCACTCCATAACAGCAAGTCATTTCCTTTCACTGGCTCCAGTTTTCTGATTGAGAAATGAGTTTGACCAGAGGATCTCTAAAGTCTCATTCCCCTTTGTCATCTATGACTCTGAGTAAGAAGCAGAGTGTCCATTGGAACATTCCTACAGCATACATACAACGTGTGTGCAGTGCAATTAGACCTGCTGCTTTTGTCAGAGAACTGTGGCAGACCACTCCATCAGCTTTGGAGTGGAGTGTTTAACCATGTAAACATATAAACTAAATAAAAGGGGAGTTCAAACTTCCCTCTCTATTGCTTTAAAATTGAATGGCTTCTTCCTATCTGGATTTGAATCTCCCTCAGAGGCAGGAAAACAAAAAAACAAAAAACTAGATGACTTCTCACCAAGGCTATGATTGACAAATAAGGAAGGGATTGTGATTCTGATTTCTGGTTCACTGTGGTTTTAGACCCCATCGCTGTATCAGCAGCTGCCAGTCGTATTCAACTTTTAGCTCTGAGAATTTCTCTGTGTCGGATGGAGAGGAGGGAAATACCAGCGACCACTCAAACAGCCCTGATGAGCTAGCTGGTAAACTAGAAGACTGCCTGGCAGAGAAGCTGGATGACCTGCTGTCCCAGACACCAGAGATCCCCATTGAGATCTCGTCACATTCGGATGGGCTCTCTGATAAGGAGTGTGCCGTGAGCCGCGTGAAGACGCAGATGTCTCTGGGCAAGCTGTGTGTGGAGGAACGCGGCTATGAGGTGGGCCTTCTGTCAGCACTGTTCCCTGCCTGGGGCTCTTTTCGGTTAGATCATGTTCAAAGTCCCTAGGGCCTTATGTATCAATTGTAATTTGATATATAAGATACAGTAACTGCCTCTGTGAAACAGGTAGGAGTACAAAGATCGACAGAGCTCCCAGAAATGAGGTCATTTACCCCTTTAATGAGGCACAAACCTTGAGCTGCTCTGAAACCCTTCATTTTAATATGTAACTCAAACATCACCTCCTCCCAAGCCATCTCCCAACCTAGTTAAGGGTATGATCCTTCCGTCTCTGTGTCCCCATTATCTCCTGGACTTGGCTAGCATAGCACATGTACCATTTTATTTTATATACCAAGCCAAAGCACCAAACCCATGGCCATCAAATCACTTAACTCATAGGGACCCTCCATTAGGTTTCCAAGGTGTTCAATCTTTACAGAAGTAGATTGCCCCACCTTCCTTCCACAGAATGGCTGGTGGGTTTGAACTGTACACCTTCTGGTTAGTAGTTAAATGCCTTAGGCACTGCGCCACCAGAGCATCTTATTTTATATACAGTACTGCCTTTTAGGGGAGCTCTGGTGGCGTAGTGCCTAAGGCACTTGACTGCTAAGCAGAAGCCTGGCTGTTCAAACCCATCAGCCACTCCTCGGAAGGAAGGTTGGGCAATCTAATTCCGTAGTGATATTGCCTTGGAAACCCAAGGAGGGGCTGCTATGAGTCAGGTCCAACTCAATGGCACATAACAACAACACTGCCTTTTAAAGGGGCAATGGTGGCTCAGTGGTAGAATCCTCCCCTTCCATGCAGGAGCCATGGGTTCAATTCCTGGCCAGTGTACCTCAGCATAGCACCTGCTTGGATACTGCTATGATGCTGTACAGGTTTCAGTGGAGCTTCCAATCTAAGACAGATTAGGAAGAAAGGCCCGACAGAGAACTTCCAGAAAAGGAAATAATGAAAACCCATGAATCAGACTCAGAGAACCCCTCAAGTCCTGGAATTTCTCTAAATGGAATTGCCATTTTTTAAATTTTAAGCCCTGGAAATAATCTTTAAACCTTAAGCTGAAAGTATCTCATGAAGCCATCATTAAACAACAATTTAGCCCAATTAATGCAGAATGTTTTCTTGAGCAGAGCACTCTTATAAAGAATTATCTATATGAACATAAACTGGGCAATAGTTCATCTCAAGCACAGATAAGAACTTTAAGGGACAGAGAGCCTGAATTAATGATGATAAAACAATTATGGGTTGAGGTAGAATAGTGACACTATGTGAAGTATGTAGCCAATGTAATTAAACTGTTCATGTAGAAATTTTGAATGCATGTATGTTTGCTTGCATATATAGCCACCAAAAATAAGTATTTAAAACAAAAAACGTAATGATCCGATCCCATTGTGAATGAGGGTCACCATGAGTCGGGGTGTGGCCTCAATGGCAGTCAACCACAGAATGACATAGTGGGTGAAAGTGTGTACCCTGGAATCAGGCTGCCTAGATTAAAATTCTAGCCTTTGTAATTACTTATTGTGTGACCCTGGGCATACCACTTAACCTATCATCAGTTTCTTGGTCTATAAAATGTATATGATAACAGCATCTACCTCAAATGATTATTGTGAGGATTAAATAGTTTAAAGATATAAAACACTCAAAACAAGTTGTTATGTTGGCAAATGTCTTGTTGTATATGTTTTCACCACAATAAAAGTGAAAAAAAAGAAAGAAAAAAAAACAAAAAACCCAAACACTCAAAACAGTGCCTGGCACATAGTAAACATTATGTAAGGGGTATAGTGTGGTGGTCTTGTTACCATTGTCATCATCATCATCATCATCTTTATATGTCTTCTCCATAAGCCTCACAAGGATGAAACCCAGGCTTATTTATCTTCGTACCTCTTACCTAGCACAGTGCCAGTCATGTGATCGATGTTCAAGATATGTTTAGGGAGTGATTGTAGAAATGATTTAAAATTTTATTTGTCTTGACTTTGCAGAATCCTATGCAGTTTGAAGAATCGGACTGTGACTCCTCAGATGGCGAGTGTTCTGATGCCACGGTTAGGACCAATAAACACTACAGCTCTGCTACGTGGTAATGAAAGAACCACCATCCTGGAGAGATCGTGACTGTACTGGCATTTCAAGTCTACCCACCCCCAGATTCTTCCTACTCTCCCCCTACTTTTTCATCTGGGAAGAGACCTGGGAAAAGAGCCCCATCTTTACTACCCCTAGAAACGAGCTGCAATAACAGGGACATGAGACTTCTCAATCTCTGGAAAAAAAATCCAAATGAAATTAAGTCTCACTGAACATTTCAATCAAGAATGGCAGGGATCTATTTTATTGAATATTCTAGCTACTGTAACATTGATATTTATTTTTGTTTGGCATTTTAACACTTTGTACTGTAAAGAGTGAACTATATATGATATATAGAGAGAGACACCATAATTTGTTGGAAAAAAAAAAAAAGGAAAGAAAGATGGATGGAATTAAGGAGTAACATCCTTGGGAATTTGTGGGCCAAGAGGTATTATTGCTGCTTGAAAAGGGACCAGGTTTTTTGGCCATATGTGACTGAAGAAGGGCCAGAGCAAGACCAATTGAGCATTTTAGAAAACAGGGAACAGCAAAAAATAGGCAATTCCAGGTAACTTGTGAACAAATAGGAGCTCTGGTAGCACAGTGCCTAAGACATTTGACTGCTAACCAGAAGGCTGGTGGTTCAAACCCACCAGCCACTCCTCAGAAGGAAGGTTGGGCAATCTACTTCCATAGAAATACCACCTTGGACCCAAGGAGGGGTCGCTATGAGTCGGAAAATGACTAGATGGCAGTGAGATGGGTTTTGTGTATGTGTGTGTGTGAGAACAAATCACACTAACTTCAACCAGTTTGACCAGAAGGGTGATGGAAATGATCTAGAAAAGTTTGATAACCACATACTTGCACCCAAGTTCATTAAGGTCTTATGCTTCCTCTAGGAGGAAAAAGAAACTGTGTATGGAGGCCACCATTTTTTTAAATTTTAAACAGCCTTTGGTAGTGAGACTTACAGTTAGCAGTAAACCTTGTTCTTGGCAAACACTTCCCTTTTTTATGCTGTCATTGTCGTGACCTTGACAGATGTGCTACCTTGACCAGTGTGTTAACTCTTCAGATTCAAGTGCCATTTTCTTGTAGTTTATTCCTTTCTACCTACTGACCACCGTCTTTAGGAAAAAAGGGAGAGAAGGATAAGAGACAAAGAAAATCTACAAGTGTTAGAAAAGCAAGTGTGGAATTTGTAAAAGAACATTCTCAGACTGTCTCAGTTGAGCTACACAGAGACGGGATCACCCCTCTCTGGAACCAGGTTGCTGTCTCCCACAGTCACAATGATTCAAACAGGAGGACAGGCTTTGAAGGCAGCTCAGATGTGTGTGAGCCTGTCCAATGTCCAATCGCAAATCACCCCCTTTGATTTTATTTATTAACTCATTCTACCCTGAAAAGTGTACTGACTGGTGATCACTGTCAGATAGAGGCAAAATAAGCAACTTGTATAACGCAACCTCTCTCCCACCACAGAAGCATTTTAGTAAATGCTACTTTTAAAATGTATTTTACTTCATTTGGGATCACTAGAATCTATAGTGCACAGTAGTGCAGTTTTGAGTCCATAATTGGATTTGGAAATTAGTGGAAAGAAAAACTGACGCTGAACCATGATTAGAAAGATTTTACCTTGTCAAAGACACATGGTTCTTCCTGTTTCCAGTGTCATTGGCTCTGAAGAGCATCCCAAGGTACTTTGTGGTGCCTTGGCTTTTAAAGGGAAATTTTATCTAGATTTTTATATACAGACAGGTGTTGGCCTAGTTCCAGTCTCTGTCTGCCAGGTAGGTCAATGTCAAACAGCCTTTCTAGGCTCTGGACCTGAAAAAGATGCTAGACTCTTGCATATCGCATTGTATGTGACATTTGGAAAGACTTGAGCATACAGGTATTAAACTGTTTCCAATGCAGATGAAAATGTTGCCCCTCCTCTGGGTTTCATAGATTGCATCCGCCAAAGAGGAAAAAAGCAGGAGGGAATTTACAGCAGTTTCTTTGGCTTGTTTAAGCCCTCCATTTGTTTACACTTTATGTTGAGACATTGATTTTATAATTTAGTGTCTATAATTTATAGCTTGTAGCTAGGATGAAGGAAATTGTTTAACTTATACAGAGCAGTATTGTTTGCATTAAATTATTCCATTTTGTATAAATTTTGTAGCTGGACTACATGAAAGATCTTAAGTTATGGCATTCTTATCATTGTTATTTTATTTTATAGTAATTATTATCATTCTCATTTTCTGTCGATCAGAAGGTGTGGTTTATGGTGTAGCACAATGATTGTGTTTATTGCTAACCACAATTATGTGATTATGTGATTTTTATGAAGGAATGGAAATGGACCTGCCATTGGGGAGCTCCCTGATATCCATCTGAGTCATATTCCCTGCTTTTCTGTGCACAACCACAATCATCTGAGGGTGTGTGCTCGGCCTTGGGCCCAGTGCATCACTGTGACTTTGACTTGATCATGAAAGCGCCTGGGTGGGAGGTGACTGAGTGAATGGAAAAATAGTTCAAAACCTGTAAACGTTCTCAAGTTTCTTAAGAAATAAAATCATGGAACTACATGGAAAAAAATAGAGAAAGGAGAAAATTATTTAATTCCCTGAAAGCAACAAAACTACAGAATTTCTGCATGGGACACATGGGTTAGTTCATTTCAAGAACTGGCAGCATCATTTGTAATCTCTGTCCTGCCAGGTCCCACAAAACTGGCTTTTGTCCTCTTTGGTGTAGAAAAGAGGCTAAATGAAGAAATACACATGCAGGGCATCCTATGACATGCCTAGCTGAGATACCATCCTGCTACAAGACCAGAGAAATTCTAGAATGAGGCTCAGTCCCTTGGAGAATCACAGGACTGGCAAGTCCCTTGAAAGCCCCCAATTTCCATCCCCTGTCTTCAGACAACATTGTACTGTGAATCTCTCTGGTTCATTACTCCTGGAGATGAAGATGCAATAATCTAAGTCTTCTTTCTGTCCAACATAAAACATTGACACCAGTTTGTCCAGTTCTTCTTGCCCATCTTTAGAAGTGACAGAGTATTTCTTACACCTTTCACCTGATACCTCACAATTTTGATCAGATTTTTAATTCCCATCTTGGCTGTCACGATAATGCCATACACCTTATCCAGATTAACTGGTATGTGCATCTTGGGGTAGTAAATAATGTTGAGTCTTGAGTCACTCACTGTATAGTCAAAAGTTGAATGAAGTCCCATATTGAACATTTTCACTTTTACGGGGGTATTTAAAAAGGGAAATAATACCTCCTCTATCCTGACCTTCATGCCTGGCTTGTGATAACCAAGGAAATTAGGAATTAATGTGTTTCTTTGAGAACAACTCCATGGTCATCTGAAAAATGTGGAATCAGTTGCTCAGGGAAGTTAACTGTTAATTCTTTACTTCTGACAACTGTACAAGAGTGCTTCATGGAACCTCACAGAACTGTGATTTCAAGCTTCCTTGCTGACTAAAAATTTAATCCCTTAGGATAAATGTCCACATTCATTTAGCATCTATTTTTGACTAACTGCAAGATAATGAGTTAATTTGTGTTGCAGATGAGCATCTATTTCTAGATCATATCCTCTGAGTAACAATTCCTCTTCAAATTGCTTAGCAGAGACACTGAGATGCCTGCATCCACTTTGAAATTATAATGAACCTCACCACCACTAAAGTTTATACCTGTTGTAACATCATGGGGCACTGCAGCTTTGACCTGTTCAGAAAGGTGAAGCTACTAGCTCTGTTGTAAGACTATTTATTTGGTGTGGCCTACTTGAAGGTCAGATATTTTTAAGACTTCAGTATCAAGTCCATCCTTCTGGAATTAAGGACATTTTTAGTAGGGTTTAAGTAAGTACAGGACCTTATTCACTTCAGGGCCTCATTGCATGAAATCTCCCCTAAAACAAATGGGGCAATTTTGAGTTTTCCTGGTATCAACCCGGACTATTTCACATACACTGTCCCTCTGTGGAACACTGACGTCCTTTCAGTGGGAATGCTTCCTTCCTTATTGCTTAAATGATGTGCTTTCCTTTTTTCCTATGCCCTGACATCTCAATGATCTTCTATTTTTAAAAACATTCCTACTTCAATGTCCTAGAACCGATTTCTCCAGAATAGGACAATAGTATTTGGAATCCATGGAATTCCTTCTCTTCTCGGCAGTGTCACCATATTTTGTTTTCCATTTTCCACTAAAACAGAATACTGCCACATACTGCCATCTACCACTTGCACCCTAACACCCCAAACTGGCATTATTTATTGATCACTCTGTCCTTTCCTACTGAGTCTGGACACAGCTTCAGAATCCCTCACAACACAATACCAGAGCAGCAACTACCACTTGACTGGAATTGGTGTGCAACAGGAAATCTGTGTGCCAACCCAGCTCTAAGCTCGTAATTAATTTTCTAAGCCTAATGGGAGGATGACAGGACAGTACCAGTGTTCTATGGAGCCTACCTATGGCTCACAAGGGCAGCACCACTGGCAAGGAAAAGGCCACTTGCCTCTACGCACTGCCCCTTTGGACTACTATTCCAGTCGACACATCACCAATCACTGATGGATTGAGTTGCAAAACGTCTCTTCATTCACATCATTTCATTGTGTTGACTGAGCATGTTCCTCCTCCCCTTTGACAAATGGAAAGTTCACGTGTTAAGTCTTAGCTGCCAACTTCTTCTTTAAACTCTGTGAGACTAACGTACTCAAACAATGTGACGTTCCTTTCAAGACTTTGACTTGTACTGTCAGTATGAATTTAGTGCCTTTCCAGGCAGCGAGATTTTTCCTCTTTGCTGATTTCATAGAGTAAATGCCCGAGTTACACTCACACCGCCAATGTCAACGACCTCATAGCCTGGCATATGAGAATCACATTAGTCTGCTAGTTTGCATGTTACCAGCTGATACTACAAGAAGCCTATTCAAACTGGAATGAATAGGGCTGCCAAGTGGAGGACCCCTGTGGTACCTGAACACTTCTCAGGGACAGGTGGCAGAAGAGGGGAGCTCTGAAATCACTGCTCTAAAAACAGTGTTACCCCCAGAGGGGCTGGTGAAGGCTTTTGTTAATTGTTCCGTGCCCAGGGGTGATAGCATTTTAGCCAAGCCCTAAACAGATGGTAGAGAAGCTTCTGGCAGAATGTCAGGCCTAATCTCTAGAGCCACTTCATAGCACTCAGGGGAACGCTGGCTCCTGGCCCCAAGCTGCTGTTCAGTGACCTGGTGGACAGGGTCCTCCAATGGTTCAGGCCGGAGGAAACCCCAGCCAGAATGTGCAAGTTATTAGGAACATGTCCCTTATGGACCATACCACCTGGTGGCTCTCCACCTCCAGAGTGACTATTTCTCAGATTCTAGAAGTAGAAACACCCACTCTGACTCTTTACTGCAATAACTGGAGTTCCTATCAATTTGGAATAAATAATTCTTTTTGTGGTTCAGTCTAACCATGCATGTCCCACCTATCTTCCCTGTGGTCTCCTGTACTGATAGTTCTCCTGCTTCCTGCCTTGTTTTCTGATACTGGCTCCCTCTCTGTCTTGAACAAAATTGTACAGCAATGGGAACGAGAACAACTATCAAAGCAAACAAATGCATGGAATTAAACAAAAAGTGTACTTCATTGTTTTCTGGTCCTGTCTTTTCCTGAAGGTACGGTTTTGTGTCCTGGGAGCTTCCGTAACAAGTAGTGGAGTCTCAGAATCTGTCAGAACGTTACGGGAAGGCAGATTTTGCCTGACCGGGTTTCCTGCAGCCAGAAGACAGGTGATGGGCAAAGCTGGTTTCTCTGGCTCTTTCACTTCAGACACAACCACAAAAGGAAGACAGTCATCACTCTCTTTTGTTATAGTCTCTTCTTGATTATTCTATTGTAGCTTACACCTTCTGTTCTTCCCTGTGGCTTTCCTCCTGCCCATCTTGTAGCTTGTTGTTGTTGTTGTTGTTTGCCATCGAGTCGGCCCCAACTCATAGCGACCCCTCCTTGGGTTTCCGAGGCAGTATCACTACGGAAGTAGGATTGCCCAACCTTCCTTCTGAGGAGTGGCTGGTGGGTTTGAACCGCCAGCCTTCTGGTTAGCAGTCAAGTGCCTTAGCCACTATGTTACCAGAGCTCCTAGTCCTCCCTTATTAGTGATCCCCACTATAAAGTGAGCAGAGAGGAAAAAGACAAAAATGAAAACCTGATTTCCAATGAGTAATGCTGTTAAGAAGCCTGAAAGTGGAAAGCTAGGACACCATTTTGGATTGTCTGATTTCCAGCCTGTTGGTAAGGGGTGGTAAAAATTAGCAACATATACAAACAAGCACTACACAGAACATTTATATCCATTTATTTGGGAAATTGATTGCCTGTAAACTCAAAACTGGTAAGGCACACTCTTGCAAAATTGGGGGAGGAAAATCTTAGGATCCTAATGAAGGGCAAAGGGCACACACAAAGCTCCTGTTTCTCTTTCCCTCCCCCTCCAGAGAACACAGAGAGCCACGATTTCTACGTCCAATCTGCCCTCGCCCTACCCTTACTCTTGCCATCAAGGCTTCTTGTAAAGAAACACATTTTTCAAATGAAATCCTTGGTGTGAAAGGATTATACCATGACCGAAAAACACAACCTGGGAAGTCCATTCTTCCAACATGACTATTCCCAAGAATTCATGTAGAACAAGAGGCCTAGATTAAAGCTCTTGGCAAGATTCTTGGCCAAGTCAAGCAGAAAGCCCAGCAGGATGCCCAAGGGCAGCAGTCTGGTAAGCGATGATGAGTTACTCCTGTCACTACAGGATCGCAGAGATGGTCAGTGTAGGTGCTAAGGTCCTCTGTCCTTGGAACATTGATCCAGATCTATGCCAACTCAGTACTCCAGCCATGGAAGCAATGAGGGCTGTGGATAATTGAAATACAACACACACACAAATCAGGAGCCAAGTGTTTCTTCTTGAATTAAGAGATAAAATTATTCTTCAGTTATCTTGGCAAATAGCAAAATGAAAAACATTCAGACAGTACAATGGCTGATATCCTAGTGTGCTGAACCCATCCCAGTAGCAGAATGTTGAAGGAACACATATGCAGGAAGAACAGATTAGAAAATGTACAGAAGGTCATTTGATTCAGTTGGCTCAAGGGCCCTGCCCCATTCAGATGGGTAAGAATTTCTCCATAACAGAGTTTGCTCCACTCATACTCAATAGTCTGTTTGCAATGAGCTTAATTGTCAGGACATGCAACCATGAGGAGGTCTGTCAATACATGGTAATGTCAGTGTGTCTGAAGACATCACAGAAATCACCATGACGTCTTGTGCAGTTTGTCAGCTTGTTTCCCTCGGCTTATGGAAGAGGTAGATCATCAACAAAAAAATGACAGAAAAAACACTCTTCAACAGACTAACAGAAGTGATGTCGGTTCATATGTCATCACTTACCCTAATAATATCAGCAAGGGACTCAGCAAGAGACCCCTGCCACAATAGCCTGCCACTGCAAAAGACACCCTAGAGAAGGACAATTAGCATGCTCTCCTAG
The DNA here is from genome assembly GCF_000298275.1 of Orycteropus afer afer. Lineage (NCBI taxonomy): Eukaryota > Metazoa > Chordata > Mammalia > Tubulidentata > Orycteropodidae > Orycteropus > Orycteropus afer. The sequence continues at coordinate 8,431,863 of NW_006921619.1, forward strand.
GGGTTGGCAAGAGGCAAATACAACAAACAGACTATCCTGAGTTCCCTTGTTAGTCAATACAATATAGACAGGATTTTCTAGGAGGCCATTCATTTACTAGAATGTCCTGCTACACCAGACCTAGTTTGAGAACAAACAGTATAATTCACCTTCTAGAACACAGACTATCCTTTATGACAAGAGATTGCCCACAGATGAACAGAGTGTCCGAATCATTGGTTTAGGGTATTTAAAAACCAGTAAGGGGCATAGAGCACCATGCCCATTTCATAAATAAGCACTACAGTCCATGGATGTGACAGCCAGAGAGTCCAGATCATGTGTCCTTTTTATGATTTAGATGATTAGTGGTGCTTGTTTCATTCAAATGCAGGTTTTTCTGGCTAAATTTTTTAATGAGGGTCCCAGGAACTAAGGCCACCAGGGCAATGGCCAAGAGCTGAAGGACAGTTTCCCAGGAGAACAGAGCATCCAGAGAGGTGAGAGTTGACAGGATGGAGCCTGTCTGCACACAGATGAAATTGTATGGCATCAAACCTGAAAGGAGGAAAAGGAAGAGAGCCCATTACTGGATGTGGGAGAACTGAGGGAGATTTCAAAAAGGTCACCAAGAGTTCAGAACAGGTCCTCCAGTTGTTGTTCTTGTTGTTTTTTGCCTGACTCCTGACCCCAAATCCTATTATTACTTTTTCCCTCCTCCTTTCCTACCCTTTCTCCTCCTTCCCTCACTTCCCCTATAACCTCCCTTGTTCAAAACAAAGAACTTCAGGTAGTTTACAAAATGTATACACTTAATAAGATAACAGTTTAAAAATAATTGTATACAGCAAAATGAGTGCTGAAGAATAAGTCATGGAGTGAATTTAGTACAAGCATGCGTAAGAGTCACCCATTTGCTAGAAGTGGGCCCCAAATTTGGCTGCAAGAGCCCAGCAGCCAACGTAAAAAAGGAAACACCATCATTCTGTGATTTATGGTATGCATAAAATAAAAACAAACCAGTTTTTTAGAAATTTTTGTTGTTAAGTGTCATTTAGTTGGTTCCAACTCACAAGAAACCTATGCAAAAGAACGAAACGCTGCCCAGTCCTGCACCAACCTCAAAATCCTTGGTATGTCTGAGCTCACTGTTGCAGCCACTGTGTCAATCCATCTCATTGAGCGTCTTTCTTTTTTTCACTGACCTTCTACTTCACCAAGCATGATGTCCTTCTCCAAGGACTGGTCCCTCCTGATAACATGCCCAAAGTACTTAAGATGAAGTCTCAATATCCTCCCTCCTAAAAAGCATTCTGGCTGTACTTCTTCCAGAACAGATTTGTTTGTGCCAGTTGTATTTGCTCTGGCAGTCCACAGTATATTCAATGTTCTTTGTTAACACCATAATTCAGAAGCATCCATTCTTTGGTCTCCTTTACCCACTGTCCAGCTTTCATAACATATGTGATTGAAAATGCAATAGCTTGGGTCAGGTATACCTGAGTCTTCACAGTGACATCTTTGCTTTTTAACACATTCAAGAGGTCTTTTGCATCAGATTTGTCCCAATGCAATATGTTGTTTGATTTCCCGATCTGTCATTTGACTTTTTTGTCTGCTGCTTCCATGGGTGTTGATTGTGGGTCCAAGTAAAATGAAATCCTTGACAACTTCAGTATTTTCTCCATTTAACATGATGTTACTTATTGGTCTGTGTTCTGGTTACCTAGTGCCACTCTGACAAGAAATATACCACAAATGGGATGGCCTTAACAAACAGGACTTTATTCTCTTACAGTTTGGAGACTTTAAGTCCAAGTTCAAAGTGCCAGGCTCTAGGGGCTGGGTGAAAGTCCCTCAACCCTGGGGTCTATCTCTGCCTCCTACTCCCGGACCACTGAAGCTAGAGATGTTTCTTCACTCAGACAGCTGCTGGCTGCTGAGGCTGAGAAGCCCCAAGGTTGACAAGTAAAAAGGCACACGGCAGGCCATTAACTTAAGTCCACTATAAGTCCCAAGGTCGGCAGAGCATAGCAGGCTGCTGAGCAACAACACAGCTACCTGCAGGGTCCAAGTGTGCCATAGGCTAGAGACCATTCCCAAGGTTTCTCCTTATATACAGGAAGCAGACCACATCCCAAAGGCAGCTACTTAGCTGCTTGTGGTAGATCCCACCATGGAGTTGATTGCCAGTCTCCTCATGGGGAATAACTACCACCAGCTGCCCAGCCACTCAACCAGGCCCAGTCAAGTTGACGCACAAACTGAACTATCAGTCTGGTTGTGAGGATTTTTGTTTTCTTTAGGTTGAGCTGTAATCCACACTGAAGGCTACAGTCTTTGATATTCATCAGCAAGTGCTTCAAAAGTTCTTCAATTTCAGCAACTAAGACTGTGTCATCTGTGTATTGCAGGTTGTTAAATGAATGAGTCTTCCTCCAATCCTGATGCCCCATTCTTCATACAACAGCTTCTTGGGATTATTTGCTCAGCATACAGTTTGAATAAGTATAGTGAAAGGATACAAGATGCACAACTTTTTTGATTTTTAACCATTCAATATCCCTTGTTCTATTCAAATGACTGCATCTTGGCCTATGTACAGGTTCCACATGAGTACAATTAAAAGTTCTGGAAATCTCATTCTTTGCAATGCTCCATAATTTGTTAGGATCCACACAGTCAAATGTTTTTTCAGAGTCTATAAAACATAGGTAAATGTCTTTCTGGTATTCTCTGCTCTCAGCCAAGATTGGACATCAGCAATGATATCCCTAGTTCCACATCTCTTCTGAATCCAGCTTGAATTTCTGGCAGTTCCCTGTCAATGTACTGTTGCAACTGTTTCTGAATTATCTTCAGTAAAATTTTACTCGTGTGTTATATAATGATATTGTTCAATAATTTCCATATTCTATTGGATGCCTTTCTTTGAAATGGGAATGTATATGGATCTGTTCCAGTTGGTTGGCCAAGTAGCTGTCTTCCAAATTTCTTGACATACATGAGTGAACACTTCCAGCAATGCATCCATCTGTTGACACATCTCAATTGATATTATGTCAATTCCTGGAACCGTGTTTTTCACCAATGCCTTCAGTGCAGCTTGGACTTCTTCCTTCAATACTATCAGTTCTTGATCATATGCTACGTCCTGATATGGCTGAACATCAACCCATTCTTTTTGGTACAGTGACTCTATATTTCTTCTATCTTCTTTTGATATTTCCTGAATTGTTCAGTATTTTGCCCATAGAATCCTTTAATATTGCAAGTCAAGACTTGAATTTTTCTTCAGTTCTTTCAACTTGAGAAATGTCGAGTGTTCTTCCCTTTTGGTTTTCTAACTCCAGGTCTTTGAACATTTCATTATCATACTTTACCTTGTCTTCTCAAGCTGTCCTTTGAAATCTTCTGTTCAACTCCTTTATCTTGTCATTTCTTCCATTTGCTTTAGTACTCTCCCTCCATTCAAGAGCAAGTTTCAGAGTCTCTTCTGGCATCCATTTTGGTCCTTTCTTTCTTTCTTGTCTTTTTAATGATCTTTTGCTTTCTTCATGTAGAATGTCCCTGATGTCATCTCACAACTCATCTGGTCTTTGGTCATTAGTGTGCAATGTGTCAACTCTATTCTTCAGATGGTCTCTAAAATCAGGTGGCATATATTAAAGGCCGTATTTTGGCTTGTGTGGACTTCTTTTCATTGTTTTCAGCTTCAGCTTTTTAGAAAAAGTACTGCTTTTCATAATCTTCACTGTTCCTTCCCTTCTCTAAGACTTCATCAAACCTAATAGATCCCAAAAGTCTAACTGTTGGCTGGACAGACTGGATGAATAATCATCCTCTGTTAACCAAAATAGATTATTAGACTCCACCCCAAAGATTCTTGTTAATTGGCTACTGGGTTGAGTCCAGGAAGCTATACTGTAAAAGCCCCTCCCCACAGATTCTGACTGGTTTGGGACCCCTGAAAATCCATTCCATTTCTAGTAGATGAAGCCTCAAGATCACAGACCTTTCAAGATCACATGGCTTGTCAAGATAGGAGGTTGAGACAGACCCCAATCTCCAGAGTCTTCCAAAACCTAATGCCACCTAGGTCAGTCACAAGCTAACAGCCCTTATTAACTGAGGTGCTGAGACACTCTGTCTGAAAGTAAGTACAATGAGAATTATCTGTGGTAAATCTCCCTTCCAGATTTCAATTTCTCTCAGGCATTCCCTATTAATAGTAGCTGCTCACCCACAGATATGTTATGTTTGACGTTGAAGACCTGACTTGTCTTTCCCTCCATGATCTAAAGAAGATTTAAGAAAAGGATATCCTGCTTTCATGATCAGCTGTGAAAGTGAGAATGTCAAGTCCAGTGAGGAAATCGAGAGCACCTTCCATGCCCTCAGCTCAGAGGGAAAGCCGTACGTGACCAAGGAGGAGTTATACCAGAACGTGACTCGGGAACAAGCAGACTACTGTGTCTCCCACATGAAGCCCTATGTGGATGGCAAAGGCCGTGAGCTCCCCACAGCCTTTGACTACATCGAGTTCACCCGCTCGCTCTTCGTGAATTGATCCTCAGCTCTTAGCCTGGCCCCACGCTACTTGTCATCCTTGCTGCATGTCAGCTCAGTTCTGTGCTCTTAAGAAAAAAATACTCCAGACAGTGTTACTTTCTAATGTAACCTTAAACCTGCTTAGCTTGGGTAAGACTTAGTAAATGGTGCTTCAATAAAATGCTTCTGGTCAATCACAACTGCCCTATTACTGTGGGGACCCAGATTTATACTTTGAAACCAGCTGCCCTCATTCCGGCTTCAGAAAAATCTAAGCAGCTGGGTAGCTAGCTCCCTCCTTATTCTCCCTCCCACCCCATATTTTCTGTTTTCATGTAAACAACAAATAAATGACTTGACTCTGCCCCCAAAATAAAAAAGAAAAAAAAAAAAAAAGGATATCCTTACTTTAGGCTCAAAAACGCAACTGTTTCTATTGTGGAGAAAGCAATACTGAGGATGTTATTAACACTGAGAGAGACTTTAGAATCATTAAGCCAGCAGTTTGCAAATTTCACTATATGCAGAATGCCTGCTAGGGACTTGCTACTCAGAGACATTACAACCTTCTGGAAATTTAAAAAAAGACTAATCCCCAAAGACTATGATTTAATTATTGTGTCCTGTGGCCTTAATGTAGGGATATTTAAAAGTGCCCCAGATGACTGGCATAGTTTGAAAACCACTGACTAGCGACTGAATTAAAAAACATATTCCCAGGTCCCACCCCCAAGATTCTGATTCAATAGGTCTGGGCAGGGGCCCAGAATCTATATTCTTAACAAGCCCCCTGATGTTACCGTTCTTAGAAAGGTGGTCCATGATCCACACTTTGAGAAACACTTTGAGAAACTCCCAGCCCCTCATTTGGCCTGGCAGCCCACCAACGGTAAGTATAATTGTCAAAAGGCATGAACCTCATGAGTTTCAGCTCTTCCTAAGGCAGATCTTAATCAGAAAAGGGGTCAAAGCCAGACAGGAAGTCTCCTTGCTCTGTTCCTTTCTTCTGACCTTTACCCAACCCTGCTTGTCCTACCAGCACTGACTGAGTACACACTCTGTGCCATGTCATGTGCTGCACAGGATTCTCCCTCCTAATCACAGTGCCAAGCACAGAGTTGGCCCAATAGGCCTCAAAACATTTGTAGAACAAATGGTTAGTTCTTACAAAAGCATTTTCATAGGCTTTCATGTTCAAGCCTCAGTAGAATTGAAATCAGGCATAATTACTTTAGATCCTACAGTGTGAAGATGCTCCTCAAGAGCTGTGCTCTGAGAGGTGGGCCCACAGTCATGTGGCTGATATCTAAGGCTGTTCACCCAGCATGACAATTCAGAGGACTTACAGCTTACCAATAAGAACAGAGAAGAAGAACTGCACAATGGGGATGTTCAGAATTGGGGCCGAGAGGTTCAAGAACCAGTTTGGTGTCACTGGAAAAAGTCTCAAAAACAGTAAGAAGAAAAACAAGCTGTTTCTGTTCTCCTCCACCTGCAGCCAAAGAAGACAAGGACGTTAAGAAACAGAAAAAATACCTAGGTATTAAAACCTGCTAGTGCCTGGTACTAATCTAGACACTTTTACATATTCTGTTTCCAACTCTTCCAACAACCCTACAGAATAGAGTTTGTTTCCCCATTTTAAAAACTGAGGTACCCAAGGCTCAGAGAAGTGAAGAACTTGCTCAAGGTCACAGAGCCAGTAATGGTGGAACTGCAATATGATCCCAGATCTGTGTCTCCTAGAGGAATTAAAAGAACCCCTAGACCCTAGTATCTACGAGACACTTCCCAAGGCAGGATGGAAGAACACTGTAGAAAATCCCACAAGGGTACTCTGGGGGCCCACCATGCCATGTACCCCCTCCTCTTACCTTCCTCTGAAGCAGAGCCACTTTATCAGGAAAGTAGGAGACCACCAGCTGTTTGCCAAAAATACTGGAGAGCAGGTAGCAGCATGTGGCGCCCAATGAGGTCAACACACAGCACAGCAGAAGCCCCAGCCATGGCCCAAACAAGGCACCGGCTAAAACATTCTGCAAAGAGAACAAACTGTCAGCCATGAGAATATCTGGCAGTCACTGGCCACCAGGCCCTGAAGCCAGAGAGTGGTTTTCCTAGCCTAAGCTCAACTCTCATTTTAAAGTGGCAAATGAAAAGGCTGAGAACTACAATCCTGGCCTCAGATTTTTCGCCTTTAAAGTAGGGATAAGTATGAAAACCTCAGCAGGCAAGAGAGAAATGAATAAGACATATGTGAACAGCACCCAGCCCACTGCATGGGTTGCAGTAGGTCCCATGATCACTGGTCTCCAAAAGGTAGAAATGAAACTCACAAGTTAATTTTACTATTTCAGATGGCAAGAACAAACCATGAACTTCTTAATGAAATAACACAAGCTATATAAAATGTCCTGTTCTTTTGATTTTTGCTGGAATTGCAAATGGAGTATACCACGTTGACCAGTGCTCTGACACTATAAAAAACTCATAAATTAACAAAAATGGAAAAGTGAATGAATACTTGTGTATATCTGGTAGATAACATCCTGCCAACCATGGGACCCTAGAGAAATTAAAAAGGGAATCTGCTGAATAGCTATCATCATTGTTATTATTATTTGCTGTCAAGTCAATTCCAACTCATGGCAACCCCATGTGTGCAGAGTAGAATTGCTCCATAGGTTTTTAAGGCTGTGCCCTTTCAGAAGCAAACTGCCAAGGCTGTCTTCCAAGGTCCCTCTGGGTGTGTCCGAACCACCAACCTATCTACTATGTGCTAAGTGCTTGATTATGTATCTTATTTAATCCTCACTACAACCCAGTGGCATGGCTACTATCATGGCCCCACTTTACAGGTGAGAGATTTAAGTGTCTTGCCCAAGATAACACAAGACCCTGAATTCACCCGCAGGTCTGGGGTATAAAGTCCCCAGGAATAGCAGTGCAGCAGGACCATCTTAAGAGGGAAGACAGGGCACAGGGGCAACCACAAGCTGAAAGCCCTCAGCCTCCAGCCCCACCTACCTTTCCTGTCTCTCTCAGTATGGACATTTGGGTTTTTCTTTCAGTTTGTAACAAAGAAACTATATTAGCAGATCCAGCCTGATTCCAGAATAGTGACAACATGCTGGGTAGGGAAGGGAAGCAGATAGAAAGAAGCTTTCCGGGCTTCCTGCTTGGTCATTCACTCATTCAAAACCGTGTGCCAGGCTCCATCATGGTGCCAGGTCCTCTGCATCCACTGTTTCAGTCAATCCTCCCATGCAACACTCCTAGGGAGTGAAGGAGGAATATCTCCATTTTACAGCTGAGGAAACAGGGTTGGAGAAGTTAAATGGATTGACAATGATCATATAGTTGGGATTCAAACCCAACTCAAGCCCTAACTTATACATCCATATCCAGGAAACAGCTTAAAATGTTGCTAGGAGGAAAGCACACATTCTTCCATATAACCGGAAATGACAACTGATAGAAACACGCAACAGCCAGAGCACACGTGAGGTCTAACCCTGAAGCTCCTGACAGCCAGTGGGTGCTGCCTGGGAAATCAGAATCATTTGTCCTCTCTGTACCTGGGAGACACAGAGCCTCTTCAGCCCAACATTATCATGAACCACTTTCATTTATTCACCAGACATTTCTAAGGCATTTCCCTGAACCAAGCAAAGGAATACATAGGCTGAGCCAAAGGAACAAGCCCTCCCTCAAGGAACTCAGATTAGTGGAGAAAACAGATCAATTAAAAAAATAAAGAAAAGAACAATAAAAAACAGTACCAAAAGAACCTAAATGCCCATCAACAGATGAATAGATAAAATGTGCTATATTCATACAACGGAGTATTACTCAGCCATAAAGAGAAATGAAGTCCTGATACATGCTACAACATAGATGAACTTTGAAAGCATGATGCTGAGTAAAACAGGACAAATACCGGATGATTCCACTTATCTCAAACAGGCAAATGAATAAAGACCAAAGTTTATGAGAGGTTATCAGGGGTCAGGGGGAGGAAAAAAGGGGGAGTCATTGCTTAGGGGGTACTGAGTTTCTCTTAATGGTGGCAGAATAATTTAGAAAAGGATAGTGGTGAGGACTGCACAATGTACTGAATGTAATCACTGTCACTAAATTGAACATGTAAAAATTGTTGAATTGGCAAATGTTTGTTATATATAATTTTTACAAAATAATAATAATAATAAAGAGTGCCAAAATGCAGATTATGAGAACTCTAAGGATTGAGTTCAACCAAACCAGCTTTCCCAACACAGCTTCCAATGCTATCGATGCCTTAGAAACAAAAGCAGCATTAACTGAGAGTAAAGGCAGACCCCAGCCCTGCCCCCTATTCACCATGTCAGCTTAGACAATCACTTAACCTCGCACTACTTGTTTCCTCACCTTTAAAATATGGAAAATTGTGCTCACATTATAATGTGTTATAAGACAACAAACACCCACTCCTCACTTATTAACATGGTTAGGTTCCAAAGACCAGTCATTATGTGAAAATCAGTGTCATATGAAAATGGAGAATAACCACATCACCTCACCCCCTTGCCCATACAGTGGACATCCTGATAAGGTCACCTGCCACTGCCACCTCCCCTTCTTCCACATCACCTCAGAAATACTAAGCCCCAACACTGCCTACAGGGGAGGGCCACTCAGTCTTCCAGAGCCAGAGTCCAAGCACTGCCCCCATCTCCACTCCTAGGGTCCTCCCTCTCTCCTGTCCTCACCATATTTTCAGGATGGGTGGACCAGCTCAACCCCTCAATGACCCCAAAACACCTTTGGTGGCTTTGTCAGGGGCAGGGGCATGGCCTGGATGCCGCAGTGGGGGACATGCGGCCTGCTGGGTGCCCCTGCCAGCCTTCTGTCTTGAGCATCCCCCAGCTCTTGCTGAGTAACCATGAGTTGCCCCCATGTCCCCGTGAGAATTACAATCCAAAGTTTCCTCTAAGACCATGATGGCCAAGCCCAGCCTCTGTCCTTGACCTTAAACTGCAGCTGCAGCTGGCTACTCACCCACTGACCCTCCCCCACCCAGGTAGCCTGCCCTGGGCACCTGAGTGCCCCATCTCAGGGCTCCTTCTAACCATGGCCTGGCCCAGCCCTGCCATCCTCAGGATACTAGCTGCCAGTACCCTCGCCTCAGCCTCCTGTGGCCACCAAGATCTGTCAGGCAGTGTCCCGTTCCTGTTGGCCCCACTCAAACCTTCCCATCCACTCTTCCTGGCACTCCAGCAGCTCAGAAAAAACATATTCCCTCTCCCCTCCCAGGTGGTTAACTACCATACAATACAAGCTTCCTTTCTATGTGTACATGAGGTCTGCTGGTCATGGACCCTGTCAGGGACCTCAGCATTCATTACTACCAGGCTTGTGTCATTAATGTGCAAAATAGTCAGACAATGTATTTTTTCACTATTGCTGTAAATGTGAAATGCCAAATGAGATAGTTGATAAGTGAGGAGTAGGCAGGTGTAAGGTCATGCAGGTAGCACAACTAGGACAGTGCCTGACACAGGGGAAGCTGTCAACAAATGGGAATGGCAATCATCTGTCCTAGGGTCTGTATGATTTGCAGTATATGGGCCCTTCTACAAAGACAGAGCCAGGCACAGAAGGACACTTACCAGAAAGCTGGAGCCAGGGATGGCAAAGCCCTGTTTGTAGAGGTAGGCGCTACAGAAGAGCAGGAACACATAGGCCTGGTGCTCCTTCCGGTACTCTCGAAGGACCTCTGAGAGCTCCCGCAGCTCTGCCAGGTCTGAAGGGAACCACAGCGACCTGGCAGTTTGGAGGAGATGGAAACATAAGTTCATTCCTATCAGCCTAGTGCCTAAGAAAGTCACTTGCTGCTGCCTTTTTTCCAAAGTAAATTTAGAATACTACCCATCATCTGATCTGTTAAGAACACACATATGAACCAAAGATGATGGGTGACAGAAGAGGCAGACAAAAGGGCCCTACTCTGGAAACAAAAGACCTAGGTGAGCATCCCAACCCTGCTACTATCCAATTATATGACCTTGGGTTACTCTCTGTGTTGGGAGGGCAGTCTGCTTCCATATATCCTATCTGTGTTACCTAAGCAGAAGCCGTGGGCCCAGAACATTCTCTGATAAGGAGGCTGGGAACTGGGGGGGGCGGGGAGGGTCTCTTTCTTTCAGTCCCTTCTCCTTACTGGAGAAGCCTTCTTCCCTGCTCTGGGCACACAGTAACTTTCTCTGTCTCTTTCTCATGTGCAGGTACCATATGGTACCTTGCCAACCCCACTTCAATACTGTTCCTGGAGGGGAAGAAATCAGGTCTCCTTAGACTGTGTGTAGAACACGTGCCTGGCACCGGCCACAAGGAGGGACTTGCCGGCCATGGGAGACCAGTGCCCACGTTTGAAGCTGATCTCACTCTGTCTCTTGTGAGTAAAGGGCTTACCCATGCACTAGCAGAGAGTGTAGTTTGTCTCATTTGTTGGGCAACCCTGGGCCCTGGTACGACACTCTAGGACTCAGTTTCCTTATCATAAAAATAAGAGGCTAGTGCTGGAGAATATTTTACAGTCTCTGGAACGAAGCAAATGACAAGTACTGAATGTTCTACGTTTCTTTTCCTTTAGGCTGTTCCTCCCCACCACTCCAAGCTTTAGGTCAAGCGCCATTCAGACTTCTCATTGTTCTTGAGTTACTAGGTAAAAGATGTTTTATTATTCACACACAGGCCAATTAAAGACTCTCCCGGAAAGCATATCAGTCCCACATGATAAACATAAATTTCTTATAATACATCAGCGTTCCCAACCCTTTTAAAGAACCTGTTGTTTCATCCTGCTCTTAACCTGGTCTTCAGTGCACTCTGAATCCTGTTCAAGGGTGACAGTGTAAAGTCTACGTTGCCTCTGTGAACTGAACAATTTTTGAATCCATCAATGATCAATTTGAGCAAACTCTCCCACTGCTCAACAGAGTGCTTCTCTTAGTATGTCTGACACCCACAGCAGAGGCCTCTGAGCTAGAGCAAAAGAATACAGTAACAAAAACAGTTGTCCTAATATTCAAGTATAAGCAACATCCCCTGACAGCATAATGCTAGGAGTCAGGCTCATTTCCAGGAGTTTTATATATGTCTGCAGTACTAACGACAAATCAGCCTGGTAGGTGTTCCACCTCCTGCTCGACCAGTTGCTTTTGAGAAGGAAAAAAGTAAAGAAACAGGAGGGGAAGATATGAATCAATTCGTGAATAATTTGAAGTTGTCCATGCAAGACGTCTCCCGAAGACCGAATGCCTTAAAGTCCCAAGGGCAGACCTAGCGCAAATGGGTGAGGTGGAGAAGAGGCCAGAAGGAAGCTAGCTAACGCGGAGCGAGGGTCGGCTGGAAAAAGTGGTCAGGTGTGGGACTGGGAAGACGTTGAGAACTCGGCTATAGAGGCGACGCCACCGCGCGAACACAGGCTCCGCCTGGTAAGGCGCCCACCCCGAAGGCACCCGCCGCCCGCCCGACAGTACATTCCTAGCATCTCTGACCCACCGGGGGGGCCCAGGCTCCAAATCCACCCGGCCTGTCTGAAACGGGGCAGGCACGGACCCGAACACCAGACCTGGACCTCGATTCTCGGCAGTGATTCCCGTATCCCAACCCAACCCGAATCTCCGGTTCCCAGATCCCAACCAGAACCTGGCTCCCTTCCTCTGAGCCAAACTCCAATTCCCGCCGCCCCGCCACGAACCTGCCGCCAGTCTCCTCCGCGGAGCCCAGTCTCGGCCCTCGGGGCAGTCGCGTCGACAGCAAATACAAGGCGAACGTGCTGCCAGCGAAAATCAGGAGGAGGCCGAGCAGGGGGCGCATCCCGACTCCCGCACCCCGGACCGTGCCAGACGAAGAGCCTATGGCACGGTCGGGACCACGCTGCGCGCGGACTGAGCCAGCGGAGCAAAATCGCAGTAGGACCTGGGCGGGGCCCTGCCAAGCCCCGCCCCGGATCCAGGCCACTCCCCTCCCGGCCCAGGCTCCACCTTCTCTGTGTCTCCTTCCGGACTCCAGAGAAAACTTTTCTAGTGCTTTTCTCTGTCTGCTCTCTTTTCTTTTGTCTGTGTGTCTTTTTAACGTTTATTTTTCTTTCTTCATTCATTTCTGGCATTGAATACCAATAGGGCCAGGCTCTATGTAAGGCACTAGGACCTCCAGAGGTAAATCATGAACTCTGCCCACACTGAGCTTGCGGTCAAGATACCCCTGCCCACAATCAGCTGTTGTTGTTGTTGTTATGTGCCGTCAAGTCGGACCCGACTCATAGCGACCCCTCCTTGGGTTTCCGAGGCAGTATCACTACCGAAGTAGATTGCCCCATCTTCCTTCCAACCAGCTATAACACAAGGCAAATGCAGTCCGTGTAGAACCAGGGTTCCAACCAAAGTCCACCCGGTGAAAATGACAACAGACTAAATCATACCTACCTTTCATTAAGCATCAACTACACGCCAGTTATCCCTAATGCTACACCAGTCCTGCAAGGTAGATGTTTTTGTCTTTATTTAACATGCAAAATCTGTGTCTCAAAGATTAAGTGATATCTCCCAAAGGAGAGCCAGGATTAGAGCCCAAGTCAACCCAGGCCAAAAACTAGAGGCCTTTACCTGCTGCATGGATTCATAAAGGAGGTGAAAGTTGAGCTGACCTTAAAGAAAGAGGGAGATCTCCACAAGCAGAGAAAGGAGGGAGAGCCCAAGGCCCAAGTAAGCCCAGGTCCAGTTTCAGTGAAGCCCAAAGTGCAGAAGTGAGAGAAATTGGGGAAAGACTGGAACATACTGAAAGGAAGGCTAAAGAGTTGAAATTTTTAATATTGTAGATGGTAGGACATCACAGATGTGTTTAAGCAAAAGAAGAAGGATTCAGTCCCATTTGGGATGTTGGCTCTCACAAAATGTGGTGAGAGCTACGATTGTCCTGGCCAGTGAAGATGAAGGCTTTAGCAAGGACCATGGCTGTGAGAAGGGAGGGAGAGACCAACAGATTGGGAGAAGCTGAGTTGTTAGGACATGTAACTGATTAAATGAAGAGGAGAGGATAGAGAGGACCCCAAAGTGTCACAAATCTGGACATCTGTGAGAAAGGGTCCTCATCATAGCACTCAAAACACTTCTTTGGCCCAACAAAGAAGGCTGTCCGAATTAGAAGTGTGGGGATGGCACATGACCAAGCAGTATTTCATTCTGTTGTACATAAGGTCACTATGAGTCGGAATCAATTCAATGGCACCTAACAACAAGAAAGGTCCCAACAATTCCATGACTGGGAATTTAACCTACAGATATGCCCACAGGTGGACAAAGATGTATGTTCAAGGTATCCTTTCAACTTTGTGACAGTAAGAGACTGGGAACTACAGTTATCCCTCACTTTTCAAAAGTTTACTTTATGCCACTCAGCTTCTACAAAAGGCCTACATTAGTATCTATTTCCACTAACCAGAAGAAAATGAAAGAGGATTTTCACTTTTGCAAAAAGCAAAACTAGGCTTCAGCAGTTGTTTTGCAGCAACTGGTAAAGAGGCAACACACACCTTGAGCAGTGAGGCTGCTGTCACCAACCTCCCTCCCCAGGAACTACACTCAGCATCTCAGAACAAAGCCAGCATAGCTTTGAACTGTGTCTATGAACATTATATGTTAGTCTTATTTTATGTTTTATGTGTTATTTGGTATGATTTGGCAGGGTTTTTTAGGATCAAGAAATGCTTTAAAAAATTCACAGTAATTGCTTCTTTGCTTTATGTCATTGACTTACAAAGTTTCATAGGAACATTCTTCTTTCAGATAGCAGGGAAAACCTTTACCTAAATGTTCATCAGTTGAGGTACTATTGAGTCAGTTTCAACTTATAGTGACTCCAGGCAACACAGTAGAACTTCCCTATAAAGTTTCCTAGGCTGTAATCTTTATGGAAGCAGATCACAGCTTTTTGTCCCTCAGCCACTGAGTGGGTTTGAACCACTACCCTCTTGGTTAGCAGCCAAGTGCTTAACCATTGTGCCACCAGGGATTCAAAAACCAAACTCACTGCCATCGAGTCAATCCCGACTCATGGCGACCCCTCCTTTGGGTGGTATCTCTATGGAAGTAGATTGCCCAGTGTTCCTTCTAAGGAGTGGCTGGTGGGTTTGAACTGCCAGTCTTCTGGTTAGCAGTCAAATGCCTTAGGCACTATGTCATTAGAGCTAGGTTAATTATGGTATATTCACAAGTGGAATATTAGGTAGCCTCCTAAAAGAAAGAGTGAACTCTATATATTCTGATATGATGCAATCAGCAGATATAGATGGCTAAGATGAAAATCAAACTAATTTCTAGACAGTGTTAGAGTACACAGTGACTCATTTTTTAAGAAATAGAGAAAAAAGGATATACTTTACTTTTTGAAGATACTGTAGTGTATTTATGAATGAAATGATTAAATGTCGGGGATTTGCTTTTAATAATGCAATGGGGGTGGTTAGTGAGTAGAGTTATACATAAAACAAAATTGATCATGAGCTGGTAATTGCTGAAGCTGGGTGTTTATGGGTACATGGAGGTGAATTGTATACCATTTTCTCTATTTCTTGTATACATTGAAAATCTTCCATTTTTAAAAATGGGAGAAAATGGTCTCAGCCTGCCATTCCCATTTCTCCTTTAAATCCTCCATTACACCATGTAGTTTGTGCCTCTGACAAATTTCCCTCCCTCTGGCAAATCTTCCCTTCCTGGCAAATCCTGACTCTTACATCAACATCCAGGTCAATTGTCACCTCTTCCAAGAAGCCTTTTCCAGACCCCATAGTCAAATAGTTGTTCCTCCACACCTGTGGTTTCCAGCCAAAGAAAGTATAGGCATGTGAGTTAAACACTTACCTCAAGTAGACACACGCCCTGGAGAGAACAATCATGGGAGAAGGAAGGGCTGCTTATGCACAGGGAGACAGCTCAAGGGGCAGGAGAGTATGAAGGGATGGACACTGGGAAGAGGTAACTATGGGGAGGAAGTGGGAGAGGAGCTGTTGCAATGTGGTAAACTGTGGTCAATGACATGAGACAAAATATATGTGAACGGCTGTATGGAAAGCGAATTTGATCTGTAAATCTTCACCCAAATCACATAAATAAATAAATTAAATAGTTGTTCCTTCTCTGTGTCTAGTGCTCCCTGGGGAGTGTCCGCAGCACTATTACTGCAAGTACTGTGCTCCAGTGTCATTAACCATCTCTCCAGTAGACAGCAAACATTCCCATGAGTGAGAAAATGTCTTGTGCTTGGTTTATAATTGGCACTTAATAAACATCTGTTAAATTAATGGGTCAGCTTTAGTGAAGAAAAGGATTAGTTTGGTTTGGTACATGTTGACTTTGAGATGACAAAAGAATATAGGAAGAGAGAAAGTGAATGGGAAAGTAATGTCACTGAGCCTGTGCCAAGTGTATGCTGGGGCTGAAGTAGTGAACAAGAAGGCGAGATCCCTGCACTCAAGGGCTCTACTTTTCCTTTGGTTGGGGAAGAGTATGAAGAGAGATAATAGTACCAAGCAAAGAAATAAAGCAGACAATGACAGAGTACAAGAAGCCCTGGTGACACAATGGTGAGGCATTTGGTGGCTAACTGAAAGGTTGGTGATTCGAACCCACCCAGCAGCTCCATGGGAGAAAAGCCTGGTGATCTACTCCAGTAAAGATTACAGCCAAAAACCCTATGGGGTAGCTGTACTCTGTTACATGGGGTCAGTATGAGTCAAAAATCAACTCAATGGCCTTTAACAGTTATAGAGCATGATAAGTTCTTTGGAGAGAATAGACATAAAGAAACTTATTCTACTTCACTAAGCAAGAATCATTATCCTATTTATCAATGAGTGGGTGAACAGGTATTCTGATGAAGACACTTGCTCAAAGTCCACAGCTCTGAGTGCTGAGTAGGACTCGAGCCCATGTCTGCCTGCTCCTGCCCAAGCTCTTTCCTCAGTCCCATGCTGCCTCTCAACAAGCAGGTGAAAACCCAGAGTCTAGACTGAACATTCAGATTTGGAGTCATCTGTCTAGGGGAGACAGTTGAAAAGATGGGTGGGTGAAGAAGGTCTCCTAGGAGGACCATGAGAGAGGAAGTAACAGGTGTTTACATTTGTTAAGCACTTAGTAGACCCCAGACTCCATCATACATACATTACTTTATTTAATCCTTATAACAACCCCACGAAGTAGGGACTTTTTACACCCAGTTTATAGTTCTGGAAACTGAGGCTTAGGAGGAGTTAAGTAAGTCGATGGAAGTGACACAACTAGCAAAAACACAAGAGCGTAATCTCTTCCCCCATTGTTGTTGTTAGCTTCTGTCAGGTCAGCTCCAACCCATGGCAACCCCATGCACAATGGAACAAAAGAATGCCCGGTTCTGTGCCATCTCCATGGTCAGTTTCAGATCAGAACATTGTGATCCATAGGGTTCTTTCCCGGCTAATTTTCAGAAGTAGGTCACCAGGCCCCTCTTCCTTATCTGCCTAGACTGGAAGCTCTGCTGAAACCTGCTCAGCAACACACTAGTCTCCACTGACAGACAGGTGCTGGCTACACATGAGGTGCATTGGCGAGAAATCAGATCTAGGTCTCCCCCATGGAAGGTGAGAATTCTACCACTGAGCTTTTTGAGAAAGAAGTTTGAGACTGGTAAGGAAAAAGTGGAAGCAGTGAGAGAGAACAAGATGGCTCCTTCAGAGATGTTGGATGAGAAATGGAGAAAAAAGGGAGCTGAGAACTCAAGAGAGATGTCTTCAAAAGAACCCGTGGACAGGATCAGGGTCCATGAAGAAATCCAGCAGGGAGACCTCAGGTTCGTAGAACTGGGCCAATACAAGGATAAGGAACGTTCAACAGAGCTCTTTCGAGAGATTCTAACCCTATCTCCTACAGGCTTGCTACCCTAGCATCTGCCTGCCACCCCCCAACTTGCCCCTGAACTCCTGTCTGACTCTTCCTACTTAGCCTGCCTGCTCAGGAAAGAAGCCCTATCCTTCTTCATTCCCTGATTTCAGCCTCCTCAACCCTCCTGGCCCCCAACCCAGCACTCACAGAGCCAACTCTAACCAAGTAGTTCACCCCCTGCAGGCTGCACCAGCCTTGCATGTTTACAGTACATGTCCCTGCAGTCTGCTCAAGGACAACAGCTTAACTGGACATGCTCAGAGCGATGGAAATGAGTTATTCTGAAGACCACATGGTTTTGCTCCTCTACTCTCCCCCAATCATAACTGACTAGAACAGGATAGACACCAACCCTAAGAGAAGGATCCAAGGATCCAAGGCCTGGTTCCTCTCCTGGAAGTCTGACCACCTACTGGCTGAGGAACACTTGGCTACTCACTGAAAGGTGGGTGGTTCAAAACCACCCAGAGATGCTCTGAAAAAAAGGCATGGCAACCTACTTCTGAAAGGTCATAACATCAAAAACCCAATGAGCAGTTTTACTCTGACACACATGGGGTAGCCATTAGTTTAAAAAACAATTTTTTTTTTTTTTAGGATTTCTTTAAAATAAGGGCTTATCTCACAGAAAGCAGTAGAAGAGCATTCCATCAATGAAGAGGAGGTTGCCAGGCCTGTGGCACTCAGGGAACCCAGGAACTTTCCTGCAGTGGCCACTGGAGGGGAATCATGCCCACCCCTTTGGCTCTGCACTCAGCCCCACACTGAGTGGTCATCCCCTCTTGGTTAAGGCCTGCTTGGCCTGGGCTCTCCAGGGCTCTTGGTTTGACTGCTGGTATCATTCCAAATTCATGGATCATACCTACTTCTAGGGAAGCCTGAGAATTCTTTGAACTTGAGGCCTCAGATGCACCAAGATCAAAGTTTACGCTTTGAATTCACATCAGCAAATCAATTTGCTTACTAGCATCTTTCCAAAATGTTGTAACATTAATTACCTCCAAGAGATGGGATGACAGACATTTTTCCGTTTTGCATCTTGCTTCTAAATTTCCTTCAAAAACCACGGATTACATACTTCCTTCAATAGCCATGGATTGCATTGATAATAAGTACAAATAAACATTTTTTTTAGGATTGCTTATGAGGGTTGCCTGCTCCTTCCCCACCCTAAGTGAAAAACAAGCTCTGCTTTTTCTCTCCTGCCTCTCTCTTCATCCCTGTCACCATGCTGTGAGGCTGCTTCAATTCTTCATCTGTGCTCCTTTCTCCAGCCACTTACTATCCAGTCTCAGCAGCTGCCTGCTTTGCTGTGGCCCATCCCCACCTCCTCCAGGGAACCCCGGGTGGTTCTTTCCTGCCACGCCCCTCCCCCAGCCCAGCAAGCAGCCCAAGAGGGAAGCTGGTCTTGATAAGGAGAAGCTCCCTTATTGCGTGTTAGAAAAGCTGTATCAAAATAAGTAAAAGTATATTCACATTTATCAAACATCACAGGGATGTGCCCCCACGGGATTTCAAAGAACCCTTCACAGACTTGCCTGCCAAGCCCACACAACAACCCTGTGAGGTAGCTCTGTTTCTACTCCCTTGTACCACATGCAGGACCTGCAGGAATCTGTCACAGGGAACGTGGAGTCAAGTCCAAAGTGTGGTCTCCAGCTAGTCCTTCCCTTTAAGACACCTGCCCTGCAGGGACGGGCAGAACTGTCCCTGTGACAGGCAGCGGAATCGACAGGTTTAGGTTGGAAGGAACAAACGAGGCCTCAGGATGCAGCCAAACCAAGCAGCATGCTGTGGAGAGCCTGGCTATTTCTGACTGCCCTAGTTAGGTACTCCCATCCCACGATGATTTTATAATCACAAGGTCATTTGACATTTTGTCAGGTGGCATCCATAGGACGCTACTGAAAAAAATCCTGGCCTTTCTGTACTTTTTGTGCCTTGTGGAAAAGGGAAAGCACAGCTTTAAAAAAGCCTGTCATTGTAGCTTTCTTGATGTTACAGGTGCCATGTGTTTCCACAATGTAGGTTACATTTGCAACTTTGGGCAAAGAATAGGCTGGAAGACTGTTTCTACATTTTCCATCAATACAAGGTCATACCGGCACAACTGGGGCCTGTGAAAAGAAGACAAAATATGCTTGTCAATGAAATAACAAAGCCAGCACATTCTAGTAAAGTACATTATATTATATCTCCACAAAATAAAATTATTTAGTGATTAGTTCTAATGATACAGGAAAATGCTCATGATATAAGAGAGAAACAACAAAAAAGCAGGATGAAAAATGTTATTTGCCATGCAACTTCAACCAAGTTAAAGAAAACAGAAACAGAAAGAAATAACCAAAAATAAGTGTTTGCCTCTGAATAATGACATTATAGGCGATAATTTTCTGCTTCTTAACATGTTCTGTACTTGCAAGATTTTATGAGATGAACATGTATTCCTTTGATAATCAGGAAAAAAGTATTTAAAAAGTCCCATAATTTTAAGATGCAATGACTGTTTTCTTAGAAGAAACTCATTATGAAGTTTGTTAGGGTATCCTGAACCAAGAAGAAAGAATTCATAAAGTATTAGCAGCTTACATCACTTCCTGTCTCTGTCCATAGTCTGGATGCTAAGTCTGCATGGTGGAGTGGCATTTGTCACAAAACATACATACCAACACAGCTCTGTACTTCAAAAAGAAAATCATTCTCTCCATCCCTCCCTCCCTTCCTTCCTTCCTCCCCTTCCTCCCTTTTCCCTCCCTTCCTCAATTCCTCCCTCTCTCTCTCTCTTAATCTGTTTTTACACACACACAAACATATTGTTCTTATTTTTTCAGAACCACTTGAGAATAACTGTTTACCACTTAATACTTCAGTGTGAATTTCCTAAGAACAAGGATATTCTCAGTACAGTTATCAAATTAAAAAAATTTAACATTGATATACTACTTTTATACTTTATCACTGAAATGAAATATACCAATGTTTCTGTATCTTTTTTATACAAGTCTCTGTTTTATCAGTTTTCAAATTAAATGAGGCTTTCTTTTCTACAAAAAGGTTTTCAACTTAACAAGCAGTGTAGGTGGTTAGGAAGGAATCATATAATGGTAAACATAAAAAAAAAACAAAAAACCCAAACCCACTGCTATTGAGTCGATTCCAACTCATAGCGACCCTCATTGGGTTTCTGAGGCAGTAAATCTTTACAGAAATAGATTGCCTAGTCTTCCTTCCGTGGTGTGGCTGGTAGGTTTGAACCACCAACCTTCTAGTTAGCAGTCAGATGCCTTAGGCACTATGCCTCCAAAACTCACTGCCATCTAGTCATTCAACTCATAGCGACCCCTCCTTGGGTTTCTGACTGGATATCTCTACAGAAGTAGATTGCCCAGTCTTCCTTCTGAGGAGTGGCAGTGCTAACAGTCAAATGCCTTATGCACTATGCCACCAGAGCTCCCACTGTATCACCAGAGCTCCTTAATGGTAAGCATATAACATTATTTTCCCAGATTACTGGGCCATTTATCTAAACATATACCAGTATGACTTTTTTGGATTACTAGACCATTTGTTTTTATCAAGACTTTAAAAAAAAAAACAAAAACCTTTCACTTCCTTCATTATTGATTGATGGGAGTCCTATTAAAACATCATACCAAGCAGATGGGACAAAACCCAACATCTTCAGAAAACAGGGGTTTGTCAAACCCAGCCTACTGATTACCTCTCTGGATGGACAAGTGACCGTAACTTCATTCGGAGAATCCTGAGCTTGTACTTTGGGCCTACTGTAGTTCCTGTGGAGAACACTAAGGAAATGGCTGCCACTTTATCCAGATCTTGATTAAATCTTGCAAGCAGACTCACTTGGTGATATTTCTGAAATGTTGCAGGTTGACTGGAAGAAAGAAACAATATTTAAAAGTAAGTATAGAAAACAAGAACTCGTGGTACAGAACCAAAAGATTGGCAAGTTGAACCCATCAGCCACTCCTCAAGAGAAAGATGAGGGCGTCTGCTCCTATAAAGCCTTGGAAGCCCTATGGAGCAGTTCTGCTCTGTCCTATTGGGTTGCTATGAATTGGAATCGATTCGATGGCAGTGGGTATAGATGATAATGAAAGAAAACAGTTTTGCAGTCTATAAATCACTAGTAAGAAGGTAGCCACGGAAGCTCTGAGTGGTGCAAGTGTTTCATGCTCTGGGCTGCTAACCAAAGGTTTGAGCCCACCCAGAGGCACCTTGGAAGAAAGGCCTGACAATCTATTTCCAAATAACCGGCCATTGGAAAAACCCTATGGAGCACAATTCTACTCTAACGCACATAGGGTTGCCATGAGTCCGAATCGTCTCAACTGGTACTGGAAGCAGGTACTTGACCCCACAGCCTCTGCGAGCTGACTTTCTTGGGCAAAATCTGCTGGATTCCACAGGACTGCACAAGTGAAGCTGCTGTCCCCAGTAGTAATGAAGCGCTATATTAAAGGGATAAGCTGTTACTGAATGCTACTGTATGTTAATGTCCTCCTCTCGACACATTTCTCCAATCCTCTGAAAAAATTCTGCGGGATGGTTATTATTAGCCTCGTTTTACAGAGAAGGGACCATGCTCAGAGATTACGTTGTTCTTGTTATTGTTGTTATGTGCCGTTGAGTCAAACCCGACTCATAGCGACCCCTCCTTGGGTTTCCGAGGCAGTATCACTACGGAAGTAGGATTGCCCAACTTCCTTCTGAGGAGTGGCTGGTGGGTTTGAACCGCCAGCCATCTGGTTAGCAGGCAAGTGTCTTAGCCACTATGCTACCAGAGCTCCCCAGAGATTATGTTACAGGGCTTATATTTAGCAGTTTAAGGATTCAAACCCAGTTCTGGTTAAATTCAAAGTTATGGTCATTCCATTAAACTGTAGTGCTGTGTACACATATATATTTTCTGTACACTGAATATAGAACAGGGATAAATTAACTGTCTTTTTAGTCAAGCTAGATATGAGAAGTTGTACCTAGACATATTTTTTTTCAGCCCTGCCTCTCATGCTGACCCTTCAACTAGCTAAGTCTCAGGTTCTAATACTTTATTCCAATTGTTTGGAGATGTTTTCTACAGTTGGAAGCCCACACTGAGCCCAGGATATATCCACTGGGGAGGTTAGGCGGGTCCATGTCTTTCTGGGTTGCTGGGGGAGTAAGCCATGGAGAAGCCAGGAACTTCCCTGGATTCAGGCTTGCTCTAGAAATGAATCTTTCATTTGGGATGAGGGTGGGTGTAAGGAGGTGTCTGTCAGTCTAGTTTCACTGGAATCACATTTTAAGTCCTTGGCAGAGCAGAAGTGCAGCCAGTAAAACTAATCAGCAACACACCCAGATTTTGGTTTCTACATGGCATTCTTCAAAAGGAACCATGGTTCCCTGGAGAGCGGCTGATCCCCAGGGCTTACCCAATACCATCAAGTTGGTTCTGACTGGCAGTGGCCCTATAAGACAGAGCAGAACTGCCCTGTTTTGTTTCCAAGGCTGTAAATCTTTATGGAAGCAGATTGCCTCATCTTTCTCCAGCAGAGTGGCTGGTGGGTTCAAATTGCTAATCTTTTGGTTAGAATGCCTTAACCACTATGGCACTAGAGCTCCTTCCTGGGGTTTAGGACAGGGAGAATGCAAACTGACCCTCAAAAGGAAGATGGGGCAATCTACTTCCATAGTGTTACTGCCTTGGAAACCCAAGGAGTGGTCGCTATAAGTCGGGTCCGACTCGACAGCACATAACAACAACAACAACATCAAAACCAAAAACCTGGGCCTTTTAAGAGCTGGAAAATACATTGGGAGCCCTAGGGCTTCCGTGTCTGCCCACTGGTCCTCACAACACATGCCCCGCAGCTACGGGGCAGCCTCACCTGAGCCTGGCGGCTGCTGGCCACAATAGGCAATTGGCCAGGCCAGCAAGCAGGGGTGTCTGGCTGAGTTAGCTAGAGATTTAAAGCCCCCCAGGCGACCTTCCCTGCCCTCCCGTGGCCCTGCAGAACCAGGGCAGCGCCTGGTCTACAGACCAGGGGCCAGGCAGTCATTACCTGCACCCATACCGCCTTGACAGGGCTCAGATGGCTCATGGCCAGGAGAAACATAGGAAAATGCAAAATAATAAGATTATAAATACAAATACTTCTGAGAATTGTCAAAGACATAACCAATATGTGCACAAGTGTAAAAAATGTAATCATGAAATACTGCCCTCAAGCAATGTATCTGGCAAGCACTTGCCCATGACTGTATCTCTCAGCCAAGTGTTTCACTGTGGAATTTTAAACAGCCCAGATGGGACTGGGAAAACACCAAGGCTCAGACTGAAACAATAATTCATTGCTCTCTGTTGTTGTTGTTATGTGCTGTCAAGTCAGCCCCGACTCATCCCAACTCATAGGGACCTTATAAGAAAGGGTAAAACTACTCCATAGGATTTCCAAGGCTGATCCCACCAGCCACTCCTCGGAAGGAAGGTTGGGCAATCCTACTTCCGTAGTGATACTGCCTCGGAAACCCAAGGAGGGGTCGCTATGAGTCAGGGCTGACTCGACGCAAACAACAACAACAACAACAATCTTTATGGAAACAGACTGCCACACAAAGGCTATCTAAAGTATGGCAGGTATGGCACGTGCCCTGGGCGCCACTTGAAGGGGGGTGCCAACCAGCAGTTTCTATTAACCATGGCAGTTTCCATTATCAGCTGAGAGGTCATTCAGCAAGTTAAAACTAAAACTTTTATGCACTCATTAGAACAATCAACCATGGGATCAGAACGGCAGTATTTGCATCAAGAGAAAGCTAAGAAGGCGGGAATGCACAGGAAAGGACACAGGGCAAAGGTAACCACAAGGAGGAAGTGGAAAAAGAGCTGTTACATTACGGGGATTGCAATCAATGTTATGAAACAAAATGTGTATGAACTGTTGTATGGAACATGATTTCTCTGTAAACTTTCACCCAAATCACAATTTGAAAAAAAAAATAATTCTACATTCTCTTGTGGGGTGTGGTAGTTAAAGTTATGTGTCAACTTGCCTGGGCCTTGGTTTTGAGTGGCTGAGCAGCTGGATGTAGTGATTCCTCATGATGAGACTAGTAATCAACTCCACAGTGTTTGCTGTGAGCAGCAGAGTAGCTGCCTTAGGGATGTGGTCTGCTTCCAGTATATAAGAAGCAGCTTTGGGAAAGGTCTCTGAGCTTTTTGGCACATCTGGATCCTGCATTTGGCCAAGTCTTCATCTCAGTGGCCTGCCATGTTGTCTGCCAATCTTGAGACTGTTTCTGGAATTGGACTAGTGGCCTGGTATGTTGCTTGATATTCTTGGGACTGTGCCATTTTACTTGTCAACCTTGGGTTTGTCAGCCTCAGCAGCCAGCAGCTTCCTGAGTTAAGAGACACCTCCAGCTCCAGTGGGCCAGAAGCACAAGGCAGAGCTGAAGCCCAAGGTTTAGGGGTCTTCACCTAGCCCCTAGAGCTGGCACTTTGAACTCGGACTTCTAGCCTCCTAAACTGTAAGAAAATAAATCCCTGTTTGTTAAAGCCATGCATTTATGGTATTTTCTGTTAGAGCAGCACTAGAGAACCAAAATGGGGGAGGGAGACTAATACGTTCATATGTGAGAGACTCCATTGTTCAAGGCAGACTGTGTGATCTTACTCTGCTAAAGGCGGAAAAAGAAGAAACTGGGGGGAAAAAACAGTCTTTCAGCACATCATAGACCAATTTTCATTAGTGAAAGCAAGGAAAGTGCAGTTATAATTTTCATGTAGTGCCATCATGTGTTAAGTAAAAGATGAACAAGCTTGGCTTATATTTTTGAGCTGATATTATGATGAAGTTATCTAAAAGATGGGTATCAGCTGTTTAGACAGGGGAGCAATTTCAGTGCTTGCAATAGGCATTATCTTCTGTAGCTACCTTGCTGCCACATCTTTCTCCAGTGGAGAGAGCACTGGGTTCCAACTGACTTTTTGGTTAGCAGCCAAGTGCTTAACCATTGTGCCACCAGGGCTTCTTACCAAAACAATGGACCATAAAAGGAAAAAGAAAATAGAACCAAGTCCACCTTTGAGTACTCTTGTTCTAGGACTGGACAACTAGGAATTCTGGTGGCGCTGTGTTAAAGCATCGGGCTGTGAACCAAAAGGTCAGCAG
>NW_006921619.1:8460326-8462672 GCF_000298275.1 Orycteropus afer afer
GAAATGTGCAAAGGCAGAAAACGAAAAGGGAAAAATATGCTTGTCATTTCTCAAGTTGAAAGAACTGAAGGAAAAATTCAAGCCTTAGAGTTGCAATACTGAAAGATTCTATGGGCAAAATATTGAATGATGCAGGGAACATCAAATGAAGATGGTAAGAATATGCAGACCCACTGTACAAAAAAAGAATTGATTGAAGTTCAGTCATTTCAGGAGGTAGCACATGATCAAGAACCAATAGTATTGAAGGAAGAAGTATACACTGCACTGAAGGAATTGGAGAAAAACAAGCCTCCAGAAATTGACAGAATACCCATTGAGGTGTTTCAACAAACAGATGTAGTGCTGTAAGTGCTAACTTGTCTATGCCAAAAATGGAAGACAACTACCTGGCGAACCAACTGGAAGAGATTCATATTTGTGCCCATTCCAAAGAAAGGTGATCCAAGAGATTGCAGAAATTATCAAAAAAGATTAATATCACATGCAAGTAAAATTTTGCTGGAAATAATTTGAAAATAGTTGTAGCAGTATACAGAAAGGGAAATGCCAAAAATTCAAGCCAGATCCACAAGAGGATATGGAACCAGGGATATCGTTACTAATGGCAGATGGATGTTGGCTGTAAGCAGAGAATACCAGAAATATGTTTGCCTGTATTTTATTGACTACACAAAAGCATTTGACTGTTAGGAATCATAACATATTACAGATAACATTGCAAAGAATGGGAATTCCAGACATTTAACTGTGCTCATGGGTAACCTGTACACAAAACAAGAGGCAGATGTTCAAGCAGAACAAGGGGATGCTGCATGGGTTAAAATCAGCAAAGGTGTGTGGAAGGGCTGTATCCTTTTGCCACATTTATTCAATATCTGTATGCTGATCAGATAATCTGAGAAGCTGGATCATGTGAAGAAGAACACAGCATCAGGATTGGAAGACTCATTAACAACCTGTGATATGCAGATGACACAACCTTGCTTGCTGAAAGTGAAGATGACTTGTAGCACTTACTTCAAAGACTACAGCCTTCAGTATGGATCATACCTCAACATAAAGAAAACAAAAATCCTCACAACTAGACACATAAGGAACATCATGATAAATGCAGAAAAGATTGAAGTTGTCACGGATTTCATTTTACTTGGATCCACAATCAATGCCTATGGAAGCAGCAGTCAAGAAATCAAACGGTATTGCATTGGGCATATCTGCAACAAAAGACTTCTTTCAAGTGTTAAAGAGCAAAAATGTCACTTTGAAGATAAGGTGCACCTGACCTAACCATGGTATTTTCAATAGCCTCATGTGCACATGAGAACAATGAGTAAAGAAGAATGCAGAAGAATTGATGCAGTTGAGTTGTGATGTTGGCAACGAATACTGAATGTACCATAGACTGCTAGAAGAACAAACAAATTTGTCTTGGAGGAAGCACAACTAGAATGCTCCTTAGAAGCAAGAATGGCCAGAGTTTGTCTCTTGTATTTTGGTCATGTTATCAGGAGAGACCAATCCCTGGAGATGGATATCATGCTTGGTAAAGTAGAGGGTCAACAAAAAAGGGGAAGACCTTCAATGAGATGGACTGAGATAGTGGCTGCAACGATGAACTCAAGCATGGCAAGGATTGTGAGGATGGCACAGGACTGGGCACAGTTTCATTGTGTTGTACATAGGGTCATTATGAGTTGAAACTGACTTGATGGCACCTAATAACAACAATAACAAACACAGAAAAAGCATTTGACAAAATCCAGCCTCTTCAATATAAAGACATTCAACAAATTAGGAATAGAAGGGAACTTTCTCAACCTGACCAAGAGCATCTACCAGAAAAACCCAAATTAGCATCATAATTAATGATGAAAGACTGAATGCTTTTCTCCTAAAATCAGGAAAAAGACAAGGCTCTCTGCTCTTAACCACTTTATTCAACATTGTACTGGAGGTTCTAGCCAGGTTGATTAGGGAAGAAAAAGAAATAAAAGGCATACAGATTAGAAAGGATTAAAAGTAAAACTATAATTATTTGCAGATGACATGATCTTGTTTATAGAAAATTTTATGGTATCTACTAAAATACTATTAGAACTAAGTAAGTCAGTAAAGTTGCAAGATGAAAGATCAATACACAAAAATTAGTTATATTCCTATACGTTAGGAATTAACAATCTGCAGTGTAGTAAATTACTTAGTATGGCTTTTCTACCCATAAGTCATTGTAAACTCAGTGGTGGAATGAGCAACTGAGGAGCTGATTGTAAATGTTATCCACGTGGAGTATTTCTGTTGGGCGTGGCACAATACAATGTTCTGGGAGGTGCCCACTTTCTCTCA
>NW_006921619.1:8462962-8464213 GCF_000298275.1 Orycteropus afer afer
GTGGGTGCTTTGGGAGGAACGGTTGGTGAAAGGGCTGGAGGGAGGCAGCATGTTTGGCCTTGCAGTAATAGGCCTTGGGTTACTGCTGTCTTCCTCTTGTGAGATTAGAGGAGGTCAGAACATGTGGCTTCCTCGCCGTTTTCGCACAATCTAAGAATGAAATTAGAAACACAATTCCACTATAATAGTAACAAAAAGAGTAAAATTGGGATAAATTTAACAAAAGAAGTGTAAGACTT
Organism: Orycteropus afer afer; assembly: GCF_000298275.1. Classification (NCBI taxonomy): domain Eukaryota; kingdom Metazoa; phylum Chordata; class Mammalia; order Tubulidentata; family Orycteropodidae; genus Orycteropus; species Orycteropus afer. The sequence continues at coordinate 8,463,202 of NW_006921619.1, forward strand.
GTACACTAAAACCTACAAAAGGTTAAAAGAAATTTAAAGAAGACGTAAAGAAATTAAAGACATTCCATGTTCATGGAAGACTTACTATTGTTAAGATAGCAATATTCCCCAAATTGATCTATAGACTCAACACAATTTCTATCAAAATCCCAATGACCTTTTCTTTTTTTGCAGAAATTTACAAGCTTATCCTTAAATTCATCTGGAAATTCAAGAAATCCAGAATAACCAATCTTGGAAAAAGAACAAAACTGGAGGATTCACACTTTTCAATTTCAAAATTTACTACAAAACTGCAATAATCAAGACAACATGGTACTTGCATAAGAATAGATATATAGATTAATGCAAAAGAATTGAGAGTCCAAAAATAAACTCTTACATTTATGGCCAATTCATTTTGACGAGGGTATCAAGGCAATTCATGGTGAAAAAATACTCTCTTCAACAAACAATGCTGGGACAATTGGATATCCACATGCAAAGGAATTAAGTAGAACTTCTTCATCCCCACCTCTTGCTCTATACAAAAATTAGTTTAAAATGGACCAAAGACTGAAATGTAAGAGCTAAAAGTTGAAAACTCTTAGAAGAAAGCATAGGCATGAATCTTTGTGACTTTGAGTTAGTCAATGGTTTCTTAGCACAAACAACAAAAGAAAAAAATTGATACATTGAATTTCATCAAAATTAAAGCAACTTTTGTGTTGCAAATGATACCATCAAGAAAGTGGAAAGACAACTCACAGAATAGAAGAAAATATTTGCCATATATTTGATAAAGGACATCTAAAACTCTATAGCACAATAAAAAAAATAAATAAATAACCCCATGACAATTGCTTTCTATTTGCCTGGAGCCACAAAAATGAGAATCAGGAATAGGAGGAGGATATGGAATGTGTGGTTAATTGCCTCCATTAACAACTGCCTCCTTTGCCATGAGACAGAACTGGATGGTGTTCAGCTACCATTACTGAATATATACATTTTTTAAATTGTGATTTGGGTG
>NW_006921619.1:8465428-8496784 GCF_000298275.1 Orycteropus afer afer
GTCCTTTTGTGATTGACTTATTTCACGCAGCATAATGTCCTCCAAGTTCATCCACGTTATGCGGTGTTTTGCAGATTCTACATTATTCTTTAGCACATTACTGAATATTCTGATTAAAGATTCTGTAGAAGAATCTTGATCAAAAGTGGGATAATGCAGAAAATAATTTCAAATTCTCATAGACTCAAGGCTTTCTGGAGACATAGAGACTGGGTGAACCCCTAAACCTACTGCTTTGAGATAATCTTGAAACCTTAAATAACTTAGCTTAACTAGTAAAAAAGGTCTGCCTTGAGCATTATGCCCTTTTAAGAATGATCTGTATGGGATCAAATTGACAACAGCAACTCGAAAGATTGGATAGAAACATTAGGGGACAGTGAGTTTATGCTAATGGAGGGGGGACAACTCAAAGTAAGAATGGTTGCACAACTCAAAGAACTGTCATTGAATTGTACATGTAGAAACTGTTAAATTGGTATATGTTTTGTGTACATTCTCAACAACAACAAAATAAATAAATTTTTTTACAAAGATAAATAATCCAATTAAAAAATGGACAAGAAATCTGAATGTATATTTTTCCAAAATACATATATAAATGGCCAATAAACACATGAAAAATGCACAACATCATTAGTCATTGTTGTTGTTGTTGTTATGTGCCGTCGAGTCGGCCCCAACTCATAGCGACCCCTCCTTGGGTTTCCGAGGCAGTATCACTACGGAAGTAGGATTGCCCAACCTTCCTTCCAAGTCATTAGTCATTAGAGAATCACAAATAAAAACAATGACATATCCCTTCATACTCACTAGGATGACTATAATAAGAAAGACAAACAGTAACAAGTGTTGGCAAGCATGTGCAGAAATTGGAACCAACATACATTGCTGGTGGTAATATAAAATGGTGGGAATGTAAAGTGGTACAAATGTTTTGGAAAATAGTTTGGCATTTCCTCAAGATGTTAAACATAGAGTTACCTACCATTCCTAGGCATATACCCAATTGAACTGAAAATATATATCCACACAAAAACTTTTACATGAATGTTCATAGCGGCATTATTCATAATAGCCAAAAAGGTGGAACAGTGCAGATGTCCATAAACTGATGAACAGATAAATAAGATGTGTTATAAACATAAATGGAAAATTATTCAGCCATAAAAAGGAATCAAGTACTGATACATGCGATAATATGAATGAATCTTGAAAACAGTATGCGAAGTGAAAGAAGTCACACCAAAGCCTACATGTTGTGTGATTCCATTTATATGAAATATCCAGAATAGGCAAATTCATAGAGAATAAAAGTAGATTAGTAGTTGCCAGGGTATAGAGGGAAGTAGGAATAGGGGATTACTACTGATGGATATGGGGTTTCTTTTGTGGGGTAATAAAAATGTTCTAGAATTAGATAATGGTGATGACTGTGAAAAAGGAACCCTGGTGATGCAGTGGTTAAGCATTCAGCTGCTAACTGAAAGGTTGGTGGTTCAAACCCACACAGTGGCTCCACAAGAGAAACAAACACCTGGCAATTTGCTGCCATAAAGATTACAGCCTAGGAGATCTTATGAGGAGGTTCTACTCTATCCTTTACGGACACTGTGAGTCAGAATTGACTGGATGGCATACAACAACAATAACGATTGTACAATCTTATGAATACTAAAACCCACTGAATTGTACATTTTTAAAGGGTAGTATCTGGTGGCACAGTACCTAAAGCATTTGACTGCTAACCAGAAGGCTGGTGGTTCAATCCACCAGCCACTCCTCGGAAGGAAGATTGGGCAATCTACTTCCATAGTGATACTGCCTCGGAAACCCAAGGAGGGGTCAGCTATGAGTTGAATCCACTTGACATCAGTGAGTTTGGGTTTTTTTGTTTATGTGAATGATGTCACAATTTTTTAAAAGTTTTAAAAACATATATTAAAAAACACAGTTAGTAAAAACATGGATACAGGGAAAATGAAAGTAAAAAGGTGGAAAAAGTCACCAGGCAGATAATAATCTTGAATGTGACCCCATCTATACCCATAGTTTGGTGAGGTTGGATAAACTCAGTTACAGGCTCCAATATAATTTTCCTTATCTGAAATGATAAATATAATGCTAAAATGTTAAGTTTACCTTGCAAAAAAAGAGAAAAATACCCATAATCTTATCATTTACCAGAACAATTATTTCCTTTGTTCCATGTTTCTACCACTGGTGGTGACTGGTTTGTAAATGTGACTGAAGTAATGCACTGCACACATAGATCCTGTTGTTAGTTGATGTCAAGTTGATTCTGACCTTATGGTGACCCCATGTGTGTCAGAGTAGACTTGTGCTACATAGGGTTTTCAATGGCTGATCCAACCTACCTGTATATGGGGATAGGTACCTTTGGGAGTGGGATTGGTAGACGGAGGATAGGACTTGGACTTTTATGTTACACATTCCTTTATTGTTTAAATCCTTTGCAATAAGCTTGGGTGACTTCTATAATTAAGTATTTAAATAAATAAAGGAGCAGAAGCAGGGAAGAAGGAAGGGAGGGAGAAGATAAGGAAAGAAAACCATTGCCCCAATTCGATTTTTAAAGAGCATGGAGGTCAAGAGCCAGGGAAAACAACTAACCAATGTGTTCCCTCATACCTTTTGTAGTACAGACCTATAAATAAAATAATATAGATATGTTTGGGATTTAATTTTGCTAAGTAAAAAGGGAAATGGCCAACTGCAAACTATCCCAGCCCAACTTACTGATCAATTTTGGATTCTGTAGTATGTCCAGCTTTGTCTCTCAATTTAATTGTAATAGATCCCCTTCTAGCATTCTTGTTCCAAGTTATAATATCCACAAAATAATGATAAACTGCAAAATAGGGAGAAAACATAGTAAGAGAAAGGGACTGCCAGCTACTCCCTGGAAGTCGGGAGCAGGACTCCTAAAAACTCAACTTCCCTAATAATCAAGCCTCTTTTCCTCTTCCTCTCTAGTTTCTGCACAAAGAACCAGGGCAGAATTTTCTAACTCCCTTGACTCCTCTTTGGTAAAGATGTGATGAATGACAGCAGAGTTCAGTGGTATCCAGTTGCCATGTTCTGGCATCACCATTGCATCAGTATTTTCACATTATTAACTGAGGTCTCTGAGTCTGAATGATGCATGTCAATTTCTGCTCATTTTAGAATAACCAACTAGGTGGCTACGTGGAGGCTCTCCATGGCCAACAAGAGCCTCCACAGTTTCTTTGTAATCTCCCTCATTCCTCCCGTCATGCTGTGCCACCTATACTTCTGCACTGCCAAGCTCTGTCTTGCTCCTGGGCCTTCTTCCTTGCCTGGAACATTCTTATTCCACCCCCTCTGCCAACTCATCTTTCCATTTAATGTCACTACCTCCAGGAGGCCTGCCCTGACCCTCACACTAAGTCAGGGCTCTCTTCCTGGAAGTCCAATCAGGCTCTGAGTTTCTACCATCCCTACTCAGCACACTCTTCTGTATTTACCAAATTCAAGAGTTATCACAAAAAAAGTAGTAAATATGTTGGTTGCTGTTGTTCTGACTCATAGTAACCCTACGTACAACAGAATGAAATCCTGCCCAGTCCTGTGCCATCCTCACAATTGTTTGAAACCATTGTTGCAGCCACTGTGTCAATCCATCTCACTGAGGTACAGCCATACAAATATTGCCTGAATAATGTCTTGTGGGTTTTTGTTTTTTTTTTTTTAAAGATAAAACTAACTATACTGCAACAATAACTAGGAAGGGGAGATAATCTTAGCACCAACACCTTGTGGGCACCCAGTAAATTCCTAGTGAATGAATGATATGTTCCGAGAGCTATTCTTTCTCCCTACTCTTTGCTCCCTAAAGTCAAGGATGTTTTGGGAAGATGGGGAACCCATTATCGTAGTCTTATTCTCTATTATGTGGCTAGGCTTTCAGGGAATGGGAAAGAGGCCCATGGAAATGACATTCCCATGAAGAAATAAGGGCAGCCCAAGGTGGTGTTGTCATTTGTCAGTCCATTATTGCTCAAGGGCTTGCCCCATGCAGACCAGCCAGATGCCAAAATTCTGAACTGTTACATGTTACACATGGCTGCAAAAGAGGAAAGAAAGCCTGTAACCTGTAACCTCCTCTATAAGGGTTGCTCTGAAGAAAAGTGAAAAGAAAGATCAGATTGTAGACATACATCTGCCCAGGCAAATTCTTAGGCTTCCCAGGGTATCTAACACCCTGCTGTACCCACTTAGCTCCCATTTGGAATACCCAACCTCTCGATGTCTGTTGAAGGTCATGGTTGCTGTGGAGCTGCAGTTGATCCACAGATGAAGCTAACACCTGATTTTTCCTAATTCCAATCTCACGTCTCTTAAGATCAAGCAATGTTCTGGAAGAACTTTGTGATTATGGTGGCCATCCAGAGAAGTTAACAAGTTTGACTTACTGGGATTTTAATCCTTAAAACCCAGGAGATAAGCATTATTATCCTCAGTTTACCAATTAGGACACTGATCCTCAGGTTAAATGACTTGACCAAGGTTACAGAGCTAGTATGTGATAGAATCAGGATTTAACCCAGGGCCATCTGGCTCCAAAGCCCATGGTTCACCATGGCCCTCATTTGCCAAGAAGTAGCCAGGAAGTCGAGACTCAGCCATCCCAAAGTAAAAGGATAGGACAAAAGCAAACAACCACATTCACCACTCACTGCAGTATGGTTTCTCCTCAGCTGTGTCAAAGAATGCTTTAGTTGTAGGAGGGTCTTTGTCTCTTGAATAGTGTCTCCAATTATCAGCATAATAGCCTATAAAACAAATGTGAAAAGTATGATGTTAACATGTATTATGTAAATGTAAACACAACTGAGGAAGTAGCAAGAATAGTGAGTTTGAGTGCAACCACTACCACCATGGAGACCACTGGCTCTGACTCCCTTGCCAACCCTTTCGCATGGTAAAGATCAACAGGACCACCAGAGCAGGTGTCTCTACAGCACCCGCCACATCCTGCTGGCTGATCTACCCTGAGAGCTGGTGCTGCCAAAGGCCCCTACAATGGCAATTTCTCCCATGTAATAACATTACATTACTCAGCACTGGCTTTCAGTTGCAGGGGTGGGGAAGCGAGGGGTGGCACACAACCACTGCTAAAAATAGTAGTGATGTTTTCCAGCAATACATTCATTTAAAAAATTAAAAAATTCAGCTTTGTACCTAAAACAGCATCATTCTTGACGCGCTTTCCTGAAGAGCTACAATTGGGTCCCTGAATTGTACAGATCCTGATCTTGCTATGTACTCTGTCTCCAAGCAGGTTAATGTCCTCTTTCATAGCTAGGCAGCAGGAAATAAGGTTGAGTGCAGTCCAGTGGGACTGCTTGCTCTTCTCTGTTCTCACCCCCAGGGAATGGCCGTCAGGCTCTGATTTAATGATCTGGGTGAGGTCCACGCACCAGTATTAGATAATTAGATAATTATCAGTATTAGATAATTAGATAATTCTGTTGTGCAATCAGGTTCAAGAAACACTTCTCCATAGCATGCCCTGATGTTAACTTGGGTTTTTCCTTTTGGAAACAACTGGAAAGTTCTCATGATTATCCATTTTTCAAAGTCCTTACCGTCTCGAATGTTATGTTGACCCTTAGCAGCCATCCAAGCAGCCTCCACAGTATCTATTACCCACCTCACTCCCACATAGGTGGGCAAGAGCCAGAGTATGGAAGAAAGGCACTTACAGTCATGGCTTGCTGAAAGGGATCACTCTGCAAGGCCCATTTGCCAGAAAGGTCACTGGGCTCACTATGGACTCACAGCAGAGAAATTGTGTCATGGAGAACATGTTCCTGCCCCCATGGGAGAAGGCTGTGTAAGGTGTCATGCCCTGGCTCAGCTTGGAAACTTTTCTGGAACCTTCTTTTTTAATACTAGAATAGAGTATCTGTGGAGGTTGCACTACTTTCTGGATGCTTTTTAACCACGTTATAATTAGGACACTCCAGAATAGTTCAGAAAACAAACTGGCCAGAAAAAGCTGATGGAATAGATTTTTCTAAAAGACAAAATTTCCAGGCTGCTTTTTAGATAGTAAAATTGGTGCTGAGATTCCTACCACCAATTAGATCTTGGTTAAAGAGAGGGGAAATTTCTGGCTGGGCTTACCCACAAGGGGACAGGGCCGCTTTTGTGGTGTGCCACAGCTGACACACTTGCCATTCCTATAATCCTGGTAGGAATCACAGGGGTATGTGATGATGGTACAGTTCTCTCTCAGGGAAGAAAGGTACAGGTACACAGATCTCTGGTGGTCACATTTAAAATACTGCATTCCTTGGATGTAAAAGGAAAGGTTAAAGAGTAGAAGCATTTAATAATATTACATCATGTATTTTATACACATATACAACTTATCTTATGTTTATTAAGTGCTAGACACTGCTTCAAGTGCTAACAACCTCAATGTTCTTGATTCCATTTAATATCTCTAAAAATCCAGAGCTAAGGATTTATAAAGGAGCTCTGGTGCCAGGCACTCCAGGGAAGAAAGATGAGGCAGTCTCCTTCCATGAAGATTTACAGCCTTGGAAACCTATTGAGGTTCTCTATGAGTAGGAATCAACTTGATAGCAGAGAGTTTGTTTTTTGCTTTTGGAAGGATTCATGAGGAGCCTGGTGGTGCAATGGTTAAGCACTTGGCTGCTAACCCAAAGATCGGTGATTAGAACTTATCAGCCTCTCCATGGGGGAGAAAAGATGTGGCAGTCTGCTGAAAGATTAAAAAAAAAAAAAAAAAAATCCATTGTCCTCCAGTTGATTCCAACTTAAAGCAAACTCTATAGGGCAGAGAAGAACTTCCTCATAGGGTCCCAAGGCTGTAATCTTCACTGAAGCAGACTGTCACATCTTTCTCCCATGGAGCAGCTGGTGGGTTTGCACTGCACACCTTTTGGTTAGCAGCTAAGCACTTAACTACTGCACAGCCAGAGCTCCTCTCTGTAAAGATTACAACCTAGGAAACCCTTTGGGGGCAGTCTACTCTGTCAAATAGGGTAGCTATGAACTGGAATCAGCTTGATGGCAATGGGTTTGATTTGTAGATTTTTAAGCACTCACACTGGCATCTGGCAAGAGAAAAGATTAAATCAGATTAAGATTGTGGCAAGAACGAATGTGCTTTAATTAACGGCCTTGGGGTCTGGTTTAGCAGGCGAGGCATCTTTCGTTGCCACCTAGTGGCTGATCATAGGTCATCTACATCCTAACTGTGCTTCTTAAAATCCAGAGTTCAGATTTGTGATTCAGTGCATCCGAGGAGGCTCAGGAATCAGCATTTTAACAAATGCCCACCTTATCCCAACCCACCATGTGATCCTGAAGTATATAAAGATTTTAAAGCCGCTGGTGCAATTTTGCAAGGCTAACTTCACACACTGTGTCTGCTTGTCAGGTTGGCAGCCACCTGCAGTGCCCTGAGCCAAATGCTCAACTTTCCCTGGGGTATGGATGAACAGGAGGGAATACAGAACCCTTTATCACAATTTAAAAAAAAAACAAACACAATCATTAATTAATACCTCATTTCTCTCTTTATTATGCTTTTAAAGCAATTTATTACTTAGAGGGAGAAACACAAATAACTATTCTCAATCATGTACCATCACTAATCCTCTGGGAAGGAAGACTACATGAGAAAAGAGAGTTGCCTGGGCTGCAAATTCTTGACTTGACCTCTGGGATAAGCAGGTACCACATCCTGCTACTGGACAGTAGCTGCAAGAAAGCGTGCAACTGTGAGAATGAGGACCCTCTAAATGAGTGTGGACTGTTTGAAGAAGTTCAGTGCATATGTGGTCTGAATTTGTGTCATATCTGCCTCCTCATTTTCAGGGGGATATTTGAAATCAGAGAAATAGATAAAATATTTAAGAAAGAAGAGAGTGTAAAGAAAAACCCAGAAGACCTGTGACTCAGCTGAGGGGGTAGTTCCCTTAGAGAGCCAAAGAAGGGGGGTGGGGGTAGTCACTGAAAGATTGGTCAGAGAAGATCACCTGATGTCAGAAGATAAGGAAGGGAAGAATTTCAAGAAGGAGGGCAGCCTTGATCAAACCTGAAGTGGGAGCCTTCTGGAAGACTGAGGTTGAGGAAAAACCCTGGGCTCAGCCATTTAGTGATGAGGAGACGCTGGTGAACTGGAAGAAATTCCTTCAGAAAAATGGTGAGTAGAAACCAGGGAAGCCAGGGTGAGCATGATGGACAATGAGGAGATGGAGCCACAAATAAAGACATTCTTTGGATGAGGTTGTCAGTGTTAGGAACAGACAAATTCAATAGTAATCAGAGATTCCCCACAAATTTTCAACTGAAGCCAAGCACATTTAAGGCAGGGAAATGAGTCAGTGAAGAGGAAAGGCATCAGGGAAAGAAGACATCAGGAAGTACTTGGCAGAGGAAGATCTTGAAGGAGGACGAGCAGAGGAGGTTGATTTGAAGAAGGATGGGGATGTCTCCAGGCTGGTCTAGCAGGGAAAAATGGATATAGAAACCGACCTTGTGAACTAATATTTTACCGGTTGCCGTCAAGTGACCTCGTGTGTGTCAGAGTAGAACTGTGCTCCACAGGGTTTTCAACAGCTGAGTTTTCACCACGGCTTTCTTCTGAGTTGCCTCTCAAAAGCAAAACCAAACTAACTGCCATTGAGTCAATTCCAACTTATAGCGACCCCCATTGGATTTCTAAGGCTGTAAATCTTTATGTGAGGAGACTTTCTTCCACGTGACTCATCTTTCTTCCACGGAGCAGCTGGAGGGTTTAAACCACTGAGCTTTTGGTTAGCAGCCAAATGCCTTAACAACTACACCACAGAGCTCCTTGAGTTGCCTCTGGGTAGACTCAAACTTCCAACTTTCCGGTTAGCAGTTGAGCATATTAAATATTTGCACTAGTGAGGGACTCCTAAACTAAGATGTTGTTGGTGTTATCATGTGCCGTCGAGTCGGACAAATTGGCTCCCTCTGGTGGAATCTTGCTCTTAGTACAAAAGTCAAATCCAGCTCACCCCTGAGGGTGAGGGTTTGTAGGTGGGAAGATATCTGGAACAGAATAGTGACAACAGGGAGTCTGGAAGAAATGAACAAAAGGGTTTTCTGGCATCAGGGAGGGCCAAGGAGAAGTTAGTTTGCCTGGACCTTGTACTCAATCAACAAAGCTCCATGACTTCTCCAGCAATGCTCCCAAGCAAAGGTGGAGCTGTCATGGCACAGACCTAAGAGTCTGGGAAAACAGGGAATTCATGACAGCAGCCAAGTGATAAACACATTGCAGGGACTCTGTTTCCACTAGAAGGATGAAGTGAGAGGAGATGAACGATAGGAGATAGCACTGGAAGCTATAGGCAAAAAGGAGACAAACATAAGCCTCAAGTTAATTCTTAGTAGGTACCATGTGATGTGCTAGTGAGACAAGAGGCTGAGAACACATGGAGGTGATTATCAAGAGTCGGAAATGAGAAGGAATATCAGAGGGGTTCTCAGAAGGTTGGTGGGTCAGATGTTGATGTCATTCACAAAATCTCTGAGTCGCAAAGATGGGCAATCAATGGAGAAAAGATCTGAAGAGGAAAGGGGGAAAAAACGGAGCTGTGATTGTGAATTGGTAGTTTGGAGAGGCACTGGGCGCTGGAATCTGACCACTTTCCCTCTTCCTCCACAGTCCACTTGTGCCCATAAAAGAGATGAGAAAATGACAAAGAGGAATAAACTGGGACAAGAGAGGAGAAGCATGAGGCTGACATGGAGTAAAACCTGATCAGCAAACTTTTGCTTTATTGTTCCTGGAACTATTGCTTGCAGAAAGTATGAAGTTAATACAAGAGAGGGATGTCCATTATAAGCAAAGCATGTTATCTTTGGCTGCTCCTGGATGTACTTACACTATTTCACATGGGACAGGATTTGAACACTCCCCCTCTATGGTATAATATGGTTGGCCCTACTTATGCTATTTCAGCTCAATCATTTTCAAATCTATGCATCATTCCATATATAGCTACCCTTTTGTAACAAGATCATCTTTTTATAGAAGTACGTCCATAATTGTTTAACTTTCTTTAGCAGTGGGAAATGTAGAATCTGGAATGTTCATGGAAGGGCTTTTAACTGTCCCAACCCGCCCACTTTTTATTTTGTTTGTTTGTTTTATAAACTAATATATGCTCATTTGGAAAATTCAAAGTAATAGGAAATAATGATGCAAAAATTACCTAGAAGCCAAATATTTATGGATCACCACTAATAATTACTTGGAGCATTTACTTTCTAAACTTATACATGTATATTTAAAAAAATTGGAATCATACTATATCGTTTTGCATCTTTTCCACTTAACATCATATTATAAGCATTTTCATTAATCTCTGAAAACATGATCTTAATCATTCTATTCTTTTATGTGTGGGTACACCATAGTTCATTTTATAACTTTCCTATTGTTGTACATAGATTATTTGTAAAACTATAACTATTATAAATAATGCTGTGTCAAACATCTCTGCATACTAGTTCTTGTCCACATTTTCTACTTTTTCTCTAAGAGAGTCCCAGATGTGGAATTTCCAGACCAAAGATATATTTTTTCAAAAGATATAAGTAATCCATAGTAGCACTGAATTATATAGTTATGGTTTTAAAAAGTTAAATATTTGAGTGATAATGTTTTATTTATATTTTCTATTTATAGCACTCTGTCATATCAGGAAATTTTCTTATTTATTAAAAAAAAAAGAGCTACTCTATGTAGAATAGTATCAGATTTTTAAAATATGCTTTTTAAAACAACTACTTTGCAAAATAGAAAGTATCTGCACTTACCTCCAAATATTGTTTTGGGGCAACCAGGCTGATCCAATCCTCCATTTGGGTAGAAGTCTATGTTTCCTAATGGCTCCTTATAGCCCAGTGCTAAAAGAGAATACATTATGCTTTTAGACTGCTTTGAATTTTCCATATCTCATAGCTATTTGCCTACAGGATATGGGCAGAGATTGTATTATTATTGTTCCTGTTGTTGTGGCTGTTGTTAGGCACCAACGAGTCAGCTCTGACTCATAGTGACCCTATGTAAAACAGAATGAAACACTGCCCAGTCCGGTGCCATCCTCACAATCCTTGATATGCTTTAAGCCATCATTGATGTTTCACTGCTATTCATTTCATAAAATTTCCCAGTAATACATCAGACAATGTTTCACTGCTGCTCATAAAGTCTTCAGTTGCCAATTTTTTCAGAAGCGGATGGCCCCATCCTTCCTAGTCTGTCTTAATCTTGGAAGTTCTACTGAAACCTGTCCACCATGGGTGAACCTGCTGGTATTTAAAATACCAGTGGCATAGCTTCCAGCATCACAGCAACACACAAGCCACTGTTGTTGTTGTTAAGTGGCATCAAGTTGTTTCTGAGTCATAGCGACCCCACGCACAGCAGAACGAAACACTGCCTGATCCCGCGCCAGCTCCACGATCCCTGCTATACTTGAGCCCATCATCGCCAGCCACCATGTCAATCCATCTCATTGAAGGCCTTCCCCTCTTTTGTTGACCCTCCACCCTACCAAGCATGACATCCTTCTCCAAGGAATGGTCCCTTCTGACAACATGACCAAAAGAGGTGAGACGAAGTCTGGCCATTCTCGCTTCCAAGGAGCATCTCGGCTGCACTTCCTCCAGAACAGATCTGTTAGTTCTTTTAGCAGTCCATGGTACTTTCAGCATTCTTTGCCAGCACCACAACTCAAAAGCATCAACTCTTTTACAGTATGACAAATTGACAGACGAGTGGTGGACTGTTCCTATTATATCTATTTAAATATCTTGCCCAAATGTGCCTTGCTAGTTAGCAGCTATGAAGCAAAGGTTTCTAATTAGGAGAAAAAAACCTGATAATGGAATTTATTTCCAATATTTCCAAATACTTGAAAGGAATTTTGGTCACTCATTCAATGCAAGGCTGATAAAATGACATGTTTCTTTGTATTTGGTTGGATTTCTTCCTAAACTTCTAATTGCATTTGAGTAAGTCTTTAATGAATAAGAAATGGGGAAAATGAATTTTTACTTAAATTCAAACTACTTAATAGGAAAAATTTTTAAAATTTGGGATCCATGATGGAAATGATTGGAAAAAGGTCTAGAAAATGCACCTTAACAAAGTACACCAAAAAACAAATTCACTGCCATTGAGTTAATTTGACTCAGAATGACCCCTTGGGTTTCCAAGGCAGTAAATCATTATGGAAGCAGACTGCTTCATCTTGCTTCAGTGGAGCAACTGATGAATTTAAACCACTGACCTTTCGGTTAGCAAATGCCTTAACCACTATACCACCAGAACTCTAACAAAGTATAGATATATTTAATGACTCCTTATTTTCTTTAACAATGCAATGCCAACATAATCAGCTAAATGCTTGATTTAAAAAGATTATTTATACACACACATAAAAATGTATGTGTATGTGTTTGATCATGGTAATAATAGCTATTATATATTGAGAACCCACATGTCTATGGGCATGATACTAGGTTCTTCACATAACTTACTTCTAATTCTCACAACATCTGCAAAGTAGCCACTAATAAATTCGGATGAAGTAACTTATAGATGAAGATATTGAGTGAAGAAGAGTGAAGGAACTAACATGACACCAATAAAAAGAGCAAAACCTGGGGACTGGAGTTCCCGTCTTATGGATCACAACAGAACACTGTCAATAAAGTGCTGAAGATGAGCCCCTCAGGTTGAAAGCACTGAAAATATGGATTAACATTACAGCCTCAACAATGGGGTCAGACATTTCAAAGATCATGAAGATGGCACAGGACTTGACAATGTTTCATTCTGTTATACATAAGGTCACTGTAAGTTGGAGCCAACTCAACAGCAACTAACAACTGCCTGATTGCAAAGCTTATACTCTTTTTTTTTTTTTTTTAAGTTCACTTTCTCACTATAAACAAAAAATTTGCTCTTTTCTATCAAGCATTAAAATGATATCATGATGCTGCATTTAAGTAATGTAATACTTTATCATCTTACTGTAAGAATGCAGCTGTTTCACAAGGAAACGTTTCTTCTAAGACAAACAGTTGCTAAATACCACACCAGAGTGCTTACCCTAGCTAAGGTGGTTAAGGGTTTTTCAGGTATTTGTAACAGAAAAACAATGTGTGTTCTGCTCTTCCCCTCAGCCCACCCTTGGGACCTACTCCAGCTCTTGTTCCAGACATCTGGTTATATAGATTCATCCTTGAACATTACTCCAATTCCATCACATGTACCCAACCCTAGATATGAAATTCCACATATGGAAATATTTGGACATATGGAGTGCACATTGGCCTGCCCTTCACTGAGAGGTGATCACTTTAAAAATGAGAACAGATGGGGAAAATAACCCCCAACCCAGAGAGAGACCCTGAGTACCTGCGTTAAACCAACTTCCCTTCAACATATCTGTGGATCTGGAGTCTTCCCCAGTAGGAAGAGACAGAATCTGGAGAAGCTTGATCTGCCCCTACATGACGATGCCCCGGGGGAGACTCTTTAAGAGTCTGGGGGGGGTCACTGACCCACAAGTACAGGAATGTTACCGTCGGTGTCGGAATGGATGACGTCAACAAACTGCGCGTCACTGGGATCTAATCTGTCCTGGGGAGGTCTCCCGTTGAATAAAGGGCCCGCAGGGTCGAGACCTGGAAAGAAAACAGAGTCGGCTTGACAGCTCCACGCCGTGAGTCATCTGCAGCGGGGCTTTTCATCTCTCCCCGTAGGTTGGCTCACAGGCTGCAAGCCATCCTCGGTTGGGCAAGCGCTGAGGTTCCCATCCTGCTAAATCAAGATGTTTCCCACCGTCCTGCAGCATTTTCCCACAGTGCAGATGGTTTTCCTGACGGTGACCTTAAGAGCTACTTGTAGACCACATGAGTAGCAGACCTTGTGCTGAGCTTAACAACAGGAGTACATACACGAATAGGGAACGGGAAGTGGAGTGTGTGTATGGAGGGTGGGGGGAATTGGCTCTTCAGGAAAAAAAAAATGCCCCTATGGCAGTTCAAACCCACCAGCCACTTCTCAGAAGGAAGATGGGGCAATCTACTTCTGTAGTGATACTGCCTTGGAAACCCAAGGAGGGGTCGCTATGAGTCGGGTCCGACTGGACGGCACATAACAACAACAACAACATGGTGCATGTAAGAGAAAAAAGCAGACACTATACTTATCTTTATTCCATTTTTGATGATCTAGAAACTTTATTCAACCCTTCTTTCTTGTTATTATTAAAACTCCTTTGTGTCCACATGGTACTGTACAGTTTCAAATTTTACTCATAAATACTACTTATTTGATCCTCATTGCCTCTGAGGAAGGCAGGGTAGCTATTAATATTTCCATTTTACAGATGAATGACTGGTGTCACACAGCCTCACAACACAGCTACCTCTGGCTGTTGAGATCTTGGTTTCACTGCATTGAGTTGGGCAAGTTGGCTGGAAGTGGGCAAACCTCAGTGGTCAGGCCAGGTGTTGAATAGGGAAATGTTAGCTGGGTGTTCCTCAACATCACTATGAAACAGCTGTAAAATAGGTGAACAACTCCCATGATGTTATAAACACAAAATAAAATCTTAACGTAATCACAAAATAAAATCTTAACATAAAAGTAAAAGCCAGGGGCTCAAAACAGTTCTGCTTAGTAGAGACCTACTAGAGTGAAGAAGGTTTGATTGTCACATTAGATGATACCTCCTATCCTCTGGTGTCATATATAAAATTCAAGATATAGCATCTTTGCCACATTTTTCCTGGTTCTAGCTTCATTCTCTCCATGTCTTTTCTCCCAAGGCTTTTTTAGGAGTACAGTTAATGTGCTCAGCTACTAACAGGGTGCCCAGAGGCACCTGGGAAGAAAGGTCTAGTGATCTACTTCTGAAAGGTGAACCAGGAGTTGGTTTAAGGCTCTTTGTTTCCTTGGGACATTTGTTTGTCTGTCTCCTTTCCTTATCTCTTTCTCTCTTTACGGGAGCTCTGGTGGCATGGTGCCTAAGGCATTTGACTGCTAACCAGAGGGCTGGTGGTTCAAACCCACCAGCCACTCTTCAGAAGGAAGGTTGGGCAATCTACTTCTGTAGAGATACTGCCTTGGAAACCCAAGGAGGGGTCACTATGAATTGGATCCGACTCCACAGCAGTGCATTTGGTTTTGGTTTGGTTTCTCTCTTTATTACCCAGCCTTTCTTCCTCTTCTGTGTACTCCCAACTGAAACTGATATGGAAGGAGCTGGATCAGCACCCAGGCTCCCAAGCCCACAGGATATTCTCAACACAATATGAGAAACTCAAACCTTGGAAAGAATTTGCTGTAGAAGCTTCTCTCTCTCCACATAAGACAGCACTACTTCTTACCTAAGAAAATTAATGATGAGCACCCCAGTTTGCATCAGCCTCCAGATCCGTAGCAGATAAATTAATTCACTGTATATAATGTCCAAACCAGAGCAGTTTTGAGAGTGATAAGGGTGCTATAATAATCACACACCAGGACAAAAGGCACAAACCATGACTGTCACAGGCAAATTTGGACATATGATCTCCTGAGTAATTTGATAAACCATAGCAAATTATAAGCTTACAGTGTCAGCCAAAAAAATGACATTTCAACTGCCCTAAAAAGCTGCATACTCTGTGTGGGTGGAGTACATGGGAGTCAGAGAGATGTGGCAAGTGGCATGGAGCCCCCAAATCTAGAAAAATCTAAGTGATTATAGACAGATTACTTTACTTCTCTGAACCTTATCTGTAAAATGGAAGTAAAATGAATACCTACTTCAGAATACTTAGAACAGAATTCCTGAATCTGAATCCAGAAGATTCTAAGATTGTTAAAGAATAGAAACAGAATAGAGAAATGAATCTTGCTTTAAGATCATCAGAAAAGTATCTGGATAGTGTCTTTGGGTTTTTTGCAGCATTAACTGGTTTGAGAATTTGATTGGATGAAACCTCTGGCCCTCTCTACAGGACAGATATCCAGCATTTTATATGCGATTTCAGGGGCCCCTTGACCTATTCCCCGGTCACCATGAATTCTCCAAGGCAGTGCTGTCCAATAGAAATATAATGTGAGTCACACATGTAATTGAACATTCTCTAGCAGCCACTTAAAGAGCATATATATAGCTCTGGTGGCATAGTGCCTAAGACGTTTGACTGCTAACCAGAAAGCTGGTGGTTCAAATCCACCAGCCACTCCTCAGAAAGAAGGCTGGGCAATCTACTTCTGTAGTGATACCACCTTGGAAACCCAAGAAGGGGTCGCTATGAGTCGAACAGACTCAACGGCAGTGAGTTTGGTTTTTTAGGTTGAAAGAAACAGTAAAAATTAATTTTAATAATTTTATTTAACCCAGTATATCCAAAGTATTATCTTTTCAACATGTAATCAATATTTAAAAAGTGAGATACCGTACACTCTTTTTTTGTACTTAGTCCTTGAATTCCAGTGTATATTTTACATTTGCAGAACATCTCAGTCTACACTGGCCACATTTCAAGTGTTCAATAGCCACACGTGGCTGGTGGCACCTGGATTGGGCAGCACAGCTCTGAGGTCATTTCTCAAAGTGTAGTGTTCAGATCATCTGCATCTTCTGGTTAAAACTTGATGGCCAGCCCCCAGTCCCAAAGGTTCTAATTCAGCAAGTAGGCATTGTAACCAGAATCAAGGGTGATTTGTACACACTTAAGTTTGAAAATCAAATATAGTGTATTATCAAGTAGGTACAGAAATAATTTAAAATTCATTCTTTCTCTGTGATATTTTGTTGAAGAAGCTTGTGAGAAGTAAAGCCAGGAGAGGTGCTTAAAGAGAGAGAGGAGAAGGAAGAGCAGAAGAAAGAAAAGGAGTTGAAAGACGTGAAGCAGCCATTAAAAAAACAAAATCCACTGCAATCAAGTCAATTCTTACATATGACAACCCTATAGGACAGAGTAGAACTGTCCCATAGGGTTTCCAAGCTGTAAATCTTTATGGGAACAGACTGCCTCATCTTTCTCCGTTAAGCAGCTAGTGGGTTTGAATCACTGACCTTTTGGTTAGCAGCCAAATGCCTTAACTACTGCACCACCAGAGCTCCTTGAAGCAGCCCTTACGAGCACCTAGTTAACAAATAATACTAGGTAAGTAGCAGAACCATCCATTTCTTGTGAATCGGAAGAGAATTGTGTCCTGGGGTAACAGGGCACATTCCCACCCCACATTCTAGTAAGCCTACCCAGATGAGGAAGTGGGAAGTGAGTGGGGCGAGGACAGGCTCTATTTCCTTAAGCTGCTCTAGGGCACAGCTGAGCTTGACCTTGGGGGTCAGAGAGGATGAGAACACATAGATGTCAGTGGGGAGAGCAAATAGAGGCCATGGACCACTACTGGCTGAGTAAACAGAATTATGTGGGCCCAGAGTGAATGAAAGGCTGGCTTAGGGAATTTCCATGGTCAGAGACCAGGATGCATTGCAGTTCACATTCAAAGTAGTTGTAGCAATAGGTTTGCTGGACTCCTAGGAGCACAATTAGAGTGTAGATAAAATGTGGCTGTGGTGAGTTGGAGCCCACTAACACCGGCACTAGAACCAAGTGTTCTCTGTGCTCATCTCTTCCCAAACTCTATGGTCACTGATGTCAGGTTGGCAGCTGTCAGCCATGTGGGGAGTATTTATACCATGGAAATCAGCAAATGCCACAAATCAAGGCTTTTTTTCTGGGAGAGTTCACCAGCTTTGCAGCATACCACCAGAAAAAGTCCTACCTAAAAGATGAACTTCCAACAGGTAAGGGACATAGGCAAATTCAAGTCATCTGTCCTTTTGTACCCATGAGGGAAAAAGAAACCTTAAAAACATGAGGACACATTCATTTCTAAAGCATAATAATAACAATAATAATAAATTGTATGTTTGAAAAGAACTTTGCTTTCCTAGGAAGGCAGATGAATAAGAAGATAAGGGAAACCTTGGTTTTGGAGCTTCGAGCTCTGGAAGAGAAAGCCTCCCTCAACCCTTCCTTGGTAGCTGTGGAAAGTTACTAAAACACCAGGCAAGAGGACCCAGCAAGGGAGCCTTTGTTTGGGGTTTGACCTGCTGCGTTTCTGAGTGTTTTCATTCCGTTTTGGCTTGCAAGATGATATTCAGAGAGTAAGCCCTAGCCATCAAAATTCCCATCTCATTTCCCTGTCATGGGACTCCAGCTATTTCTGGGGACTGAAGTATATAGGTATGTAGTGAGAGCTAACCTAACCTACATTAAATGAAAAGAGGAAGAGTGGCTGCTTAGGACACAGAGATCAAATCCACAATGGAAAAGAGCTGGTTTTCCAATTTATAAGAAAAATAAAGTCATCACCAATCTTTTCTATGATACACAATTTACAAAGTGCCAGGTCTCTGGGTGGCACAAGTGGTTTGTGCTAGACTACTACTCTCAAGGTGAGTGGTTTCAACCTACACAGCGGCACTGCACAAAGAAAGGCCTGGGGATTTACTTCTGTAAAGATTAAAGCGAAGAAACCCCTATGGAGAAGTTCAATACTGTAACACATGGAATTGCCAGCAGTCAGAACAGACTTGACAGCATGGGCTTGGTTTTGGGGTTTTTTTACACATATTATATAATAATGCAAGGTCAATATTATTCTGCTCTTCTGTTTGCGTAAGAGGACACACACTGCGTAAGAGGACACACTTGGAAGAACTGGTTTGGAAACTGAGCCCTTGGAATGTCTACACAATGCTCTTCCAATGAGCACCCTGCCCAGGCTGGGCCACCTCATGTCCGTTCACAGGAAGCTTACCTGTAATCCTCCCTAGCTTCCCATTGAACATTTCTCCAACAAACCCAGATATGTGGGCTCCTAGACTTACTCCAATCATGTAAATGTCATCAAGAGATCCTCCTTCTACCTGGAATTTCAAGAGATCCATTATTATAAACTGTGAGGAGACAAAGGAGTTGACAACATTTGGAGAAATTTCCTAACCGTTGACTCTGGAGAAACATTTCTAAGAGACTTATATCCATTTCTCACTTGACGGTCATGACACCCCTGCAAAGCATATCATATTCTGGTTTTATAGATGAAGCACTGAGGCTCAGAATTTAAGTAATCTGCCCCAAGGCCAGGCAGTTGGGAGCAGGAAGAGCAGGCTAGGCTCCAAACCCAGTCTTTACATCTCCACCCTGTGCCTTAACCTTTATGCCATAATGTCTTCATTCATTCTTCTGCTAGAAACCAAGCCGAAAAATCTTTGAGATCTTTAAAACTGGGAATGGAGCAACAATACATTTTGATGAGCTCCTTTATCCTCATGCTGGCTCAGTTAATGAAGTCACCGTGGACAGAAGAGAGAGGGTGGGAAGGTGGAGTGGGGTGGACCGCACAGCCCATAGGCTGCTGGGACAGCCTGTCATATGTCATTTTAATATTCAGTTTCCCAGGGCTGTGGCTTAGATAGGAAACTTATATAAAAATCATGCCACTCATAGCCATAGTGGCCACCAGGCCAGACTTTCTCTGAAATGGTCCGGATTTCAAATCACTTTTTTTTTCTTTTTTAATAAAAGGGACAATTCATGAGGTACATCACTAAATAAAATTTACGATTCAGCTTTGTGAATCTTCTGAAAACATAAAATATACACTCAAAAAATCTTTTATCAGACCATGTATTGCAATTTCGGTTTTAGACAATCCGGTCACTAAACTTTTGACATTTCTAGAAACACTTATTGAAGTTGAGGGGGCTCTAAGTGTTGAAACCAGGAAACCCCAATATAGACCCTCCCCTAACTATAAGATACCTTTATGTGAATCAGAAAAATATGCCCCTTTCTCAAGGCACTTCACTGTGTTGTATGTTGGAAAAAATATTACAATAAATATGTAAATCTGTAATATCTGTGACAGCAATGGTGCACCCCCCCCATGGATGCCCTTGTGCAGTATCCAACTTGTACAATCATGCCTAGGAGGCTTACCTCTAATCCTTCCCTCCATCCCCCACCCTCCAGGGTTTATTCAGAGTTGCAAAATGGTCACTCTGCTCACTGCCGATGCCTCTTGGTTTTAAACCTAAAGGTGACAGGGTCAGTTTCAGTTTGGCCCAGAATCATCTAAGAGAATGTCTCTCTTACCAACATCTGGTCAATAAATTCCTTCAAGACTTTTGCTACATTTCTGGTTTTGCTAGAGGCGTGGGTGTATATTACAGTCGTAGCTCCTCTATTCCAATCTACAACAACCACATTCATGTCTTCTACAAAGAGCAAACCTTCTACTAAGTCCCCCATCCAAACTGGAGGAGAGCCTGTTGGCCTGAATCCATGTATAATGAAGGTGGTTTTCTTGGTCACATTCAAGTTCCCAAAAACTGTGGTGTTGATGGCTTGTGCGCAGATTGGGTTTTTCCTTGTGTAGAGCATCAGCTTCACGTTCAGTCCCGTACCAACCACTGCACTGTGAAAGCTCAGTTTGGTGAACACAGGACATGTTTCATCTGTATCTAAAATAAAAATTAAATGGCATCAGGACAGTTCTGTCTTTGCTAGGTATCTGGCAAGACTGTTGTCCTACGTTGGCTTCTTTGATGTTTCTTTTAGCAACAGCTCCAATCCCTGGAGAAGGACATCATGCTTAGAAAAGTAGAGGATTGGTGAAAAAGAGGAAGACCCTCAATGAGATGGATTGACACAGTGGCAGCAACAAAGGGCTCAGATAATCAATGATTATAAGGGTGGTGCAGGACCAAGCAGTGTTTGTTTTGTTGTACAGAGGTCACTATGAGTTGGAACCGACTCAGAGGCACCTAACAATAACAACATAGCACCTAGCAGGAGACTGGGTCCAGTTGCATGAAGTTGCAAAGTCATATCTGATTCTGAGTTTCCATACACATGTTACTTCAGCAGGAAAACTGTTCTTCCTAACCCTACCCTCCTTCAAGTTCTAACTCAAAAGTTACCCCAGTGAAGCCTTTTCCATCCTTCTCAGGCATGAATACTGTTCACCACAGAACTCCTACTAAAAAAGAACACAACCCTTTTATGTACCTCATTGACAACACTCTGAAAACACTTTCAGGGTTGTATTATAGTTACTTACCCCTGGTGTCTATCTTACTAAAGGGAAAAAAAAAAAAACTGCAGCCACCAAGTCAGTTCTGACTCATGGCTATCTCATGTGTTACAGAGTAGGACTGCTCCATAGGGTTTTCTGGGCCGTAATCTTTATGGAAGGAGATCGACAGGCCTTTCTTCCATGGTGCCACTAGATAGGTTCAAATCATCAGCCTTTTGGCATAATCTCCTGTGTATCCCTCACAGTGCCTAGCACATGTTAGAAGACTCTATAAATATCTGTAGCGGGCTGACTCCATATGGTCCAACAGCCTCTTCCCTGTCTAGAGCACCTGCTGGAATGGCTGTGGGGAATGTGATGTGCCCTACCCTGAGCCTTTCTGTACCATCTGAAACTGTTGACCACTGTGACCTTCCTTGCACCCTTTCCTTCTTTGCTCTTAAAGCACCACCTTCAAGCACTCATCCTGTTGAATAGGCTACAAGGATAGCCTTAGAAGACAGGGGGAGGGGTGAAGCATAAGATGAGTCTGGAACATCTTATGATGCCTAAAAGTAAAGGAAATGTTTAAAAAGATGGCACAAAGACACAGGAGGCAGCTTGAAAGGGCCCCATTGGCCAGGTTTGAGACAATTTGACCACCAAAATAATTAAGGATAGTAAATAATTTATAAGGAGCTCTGGTGGCATAGTGGCTAAAGCACTTGACTGCTAACCAGAAGGCTGGTGGTTCAAACCCACCAGCCACTCCTCAGAAGGAAGGTTGGGCAATCCTACTTCCCTAGTGATACTGCCTCGGAAACCCGAGGGGTCACTATGAGTTGGGGCCAACTAGACGGCACATAACAACAACAACAACAACAATAATCTATAGGCCTTTGGGGGGGGGAGGAATCTATGATTCCATAACAGAATAAATAAACAAAGCAGCAAATAGAGAAGAAGGGGAGAACTCTTGCTTACAGTAAGTATAAGGCTAACTGCTGAAAGTCAAGGGAATGCTGGTGTTGAAACTCTTCATTCTGTAGCCATAATAATAAAGATTGGTTAAGCAAGAAGAATCATCAATGGATGGGTTACATCTAGGTGGTGAGTGGATTTTGGTAAGAAGCATAATATTTGCATGGTCTTAAAAAACAAACCCACTGCCATCAAGTTGATTCCGACTCATAACAACCCTTTAGAACAGAGTAGAACTTTCCCATAGGGTTCTCAAGGCTGTAAATCTTTACAGAACAAACTGCCTTATCCTTCTCCTGCAGAGCGGCTAGTGGGTTTGAATCATCGACCTTTTAGTTAGCAACCAAATGCTTTGACCACTGTGCCCCCAGAGCTCCTTATGGTCTTAAATTGTCTCTCAAAAATTTCTCATTGGGGAGTGAATAGTTGAACCTGTGGGCTCGGGACCATAGTTGCAGGGGACATCATGCTCAATTGGCATAACACACTACACAAAACATTGTTCCACCTCCTACTTTGGTGAGTAGCGACTGGGATCTTAAAAGCTTGCAAGCAGCCTTCTAGATGCAACGATGGGTCTCTCCTCGTCCAGAGCAAAGAAGAATGAAGAGAACCAAAGATACATGGAAGCAATTAGTCCAAGCGACTGGTACACCATGTGATTCTCAGCCTACACAACTATGAGACCAGAAGAACTAGATGGTGCCTGGCTACCACTGTCAACCACTCAGAGGGGGATCTATGAAGGAGATCCTGGATAGAGTGGGAGAACAATGTGGAACAAAACTCAAAATCATTTGGGGAAAAAAAAAAAAAAAAGAGGGACCAGGTTTGCTGGTCTGATAGAGCCTGATGGGACTACTGAAACTATGGCCCCTAGCTGCCTTTCAGGTCTGGAATTGAACTGTGGCTTCCAAACAAACAAAAGACAGGCATATGAGGTGAACATTTATACTAGGCAGATATACTCCTTGGAGAGAATAATCATGGGAGAATAGAAGAGCTGTGTTTGCACAGGGGCATAGGCCAGTGAGCAGGAGTGCAGGGAAAGAAGGATGCAGGAAAGAGGTAATTATGGGGAAGAAGTGGGAGGGGAGCTGTTACATTGTGGTAAATTGTAGTCGGTGTCATGAGACAACATGTATGTGAACTACTATATGGAAAGGGAATTTGCTCAGTAAACTTTCACCCAAAATCACAATTAAAAATTAAAAAAAAGTTCTCATTGGTGTCCAGGGAAAAACAGTAACCATACAGTGTAGAACATGGACAACACCTTAACAAGGTGATCACAATTCATATCACCAAGGAGGGAGGGACAGATTGGCACCATGTGCCTCCAGCTGTGATGCCCTGAGAAGAACACAACCTCCCTAAGTATTGTCCTGGTGAGGAATGCAGAACCTGAATCTGACCATGAGGAAACATCAGACAAACAAAATATGAAGAAGGTCTATTAGAAAAAAAGGATTTATAATCATAAAAAGGTCAATGTCACCACTGTCAACCACTTAGAGGGGGACTTATGTAGAAGCCTAGATAGAGTGGAAAAACAATGTGGAACAAAACACAAAATCATTGGGGACACAAAAAAAAGGACCAGGTTTGCTGGTCTGATAGAGCCTGATGGAACCACTGAGACTATGCACCCTAGCTGCCCTTCAGGTTTGGAATTGAACTGTGGCTTCCAGCCAAACAAAAGACAGGCATATGAGCTGAACATTTGCATTAGGTAGATACACTCCTTGGAGAGATCATTATGGGAGAATAGAAGGGCTGTGTATGCACAGGGAGACAGTTGGGGGACAGGAGTACTTGGGAGGGAAGGACACAGGGAAGAAGAAACAATGGGGAGGAAGTGGGAGGGGAGCTGTTGCATTGTGGGAAATTGCAGCAAATGTCATGAGAGAAAGCCTATGTGAGCTGCTGTATGGAGAGTGAATTTGCTCAGTAAACTTCCACCCAAATTACAATAAAATTTAAAAAAAAAAAGGTCAATGTCATAAAAGTTAAGAAAAAATAAAAGATAACCACTGTGGAAATGTTCTAGGTTAAAGGAGACTAAAAAGACAATAAATAAATGCAATAGATTATAAGTTCTAGACTAGCTCCTTTAATGGAATTTTAAAAAAAGCTATAAAAGACATTATTGAACCCATTAACAAAATTGGGATATGGACATGAAACTAGGTAAAATTATTGTATCAATGTTAAATTAGCTGAGTTTGATAATTGTACCATGGTTATGTAAGGGAAAATGCTAATTTCTAGGAAGTATGGCTGAAGGTAAAGGGCCATGATATAATAATATTATCAAATGGTTCAGAAAAAAACTACTTTAGATAGATGAATAGATAGACAGATGAGATAGTAAATGATAAAGCATATGTGGCTAAATGTTAATGGTAGGTGAATCTGTGTAAAGGGTTTGTGGATGTTCTATGTGTTATTTTTATTCTTGTAGGTTTTATGCAAGTTTAAATTATTTCTAGAGAAGTTTAAGTAAAAAGAAGAAAAGGGGCAGGGCCATTAACAGCAATAAACAGAAGGGGTGGGGAGGCTGTGAGTTCTGATAACACAAAATGATAGAAGATAGGAATGCTTAAGACTTCTGCTAGAAAGGGAACAGGCATTTGGAGATAAACTGAAGGTCAAATTGCAAGATAACAGAAGGATGGGAATGAGTCTTTAGGGTTCTCAGGTTTTGAGACACAGTGTATGTTTGCAGTGTTATGTAAAGCCTTGATCAAAAACCATGACTAAATAAAAGTTAAAACTAAACTTCTGATCAACATTGACATCCAAAAACAATAATGTAATAATTGGGAAGAATGTATAATTTTTTTTTTTTTAATTAGGATTTGGGTGAAGATTTACAGATTAAATTCACTTTTCATACAGCAGTTCACATATACTTTGTCTCATGTCATTGACCAAAATTTACAATGCAGCAGCTCCCCTCCCACTTCCTCCCCATAGTTACCTCCTCCCAGTGTCCATCCCTTCATACTCTTCGAGAGGCCCATTGTCTGCCAACCCTGTATATGATCTTGGATACACTCTCCATTTAGACATACCTAATTGTTTAGCTTGTTCACCCATCTATCCGTCCCTATACCCATGTTTGCTTTCATTGACAACTCAGTATTGTATTTGCAAAGGGGTTCATATTTGTTGTTTGTACTGCCCATGTAACTCTCTCTGTCTTTCTCATCCTCAATGCTGCCATATTGGTCACTCACATTTGGTACATTGCCCTTCTCTTTACCCAAATCAATATTTATCTCTATCTATCTAACAGCATTCTCTCCCCTTCCCTCCCACCCCTGGTAACCAACAAAGAAAATGTCCTCCAATATATAAACCTTTCCTTAACTTTCACAATAACGGACTAATACAATATTTGTCCTTTTGTGACTGACTTATTTCGCTCAGCATAATGTCCTCCAAGTTCATCCACGTTATGCAGTGTTTTGCAGATTCTACATTATTCTTTAGCATTGCATAGTATTCCATTGTGTGAATGTACCAAAGTTTGGTTATCCATTCCTCAGTTGTTGGACATCTAGGTTGTTTCCAAGTTTTGGCTATTGTAAATAGTGCTGCGATGAACATCGGCGTGCATATATCTGTTCTTGTTATGGCTCTCACTTCTTTAGGGTATATACCTAGTAATGGGATGGCTGGGTCAAATGGTATTTGTATTTCCAACTTTTGAAGGAATCGCCATACTGCTTTCCACAATGGTTGTACCATTTTACAGTCCCACCAGCAGTGTATGAGAGTCCCAATCTCTCCACAACCTCGCCAGCATTTGTTATTTTCTGTCTTGTTGAACTTTGATACTAGTGCTGGAGCAAGATGGTATCTCATTGTTGTTTTGATTTAGAATGCATAATTTTGAATTATAAGAATGATTTAAAACTGTGCTATGATCCCCACCCCCATACCTTCCTTGGCTGCAAGAGAGTAATAGCCAAGTATGAAGTGAACTGGAGCAACTAACAATACCTACATATCCAAACTGGAGATGTTCCTTTGAGGTATTGAGGCATTATCAATGGGCATCCTTGAGATGGGGGGTGGGGAGTGGGGAGGGGTGTCAGGTGAGGAAGACTATTAACTTGCAACCAGCCGACAGAAGCCAAGAGTGCCCCTGTTCAAGAAGCCATCAGTTCTGACTTCAGTTGGAGTTTAGGGACCATTGGCTCTGGGCCCCTATTCTCAATGGATCTACACTTGCACAAACAGGAATTAATCCTCCTCCCTTCTGGGCCTCAGAGTAGCCTTCATCCAGGGGTCCCTACCCATCCTTAATAATTCATGTGTGCATCTATCTGAAACTTCTAGCAAAAGCCCTGGTACTAAGGAGTGATTGACATTTCAAAACAGAATGAGAAGAAAAGAAGAGCAAAACTTAAAGAGGCCTTGAAATCTCACTCTAAAGAAGTGGTTAATATTTCTCGAAACTTGCACTTGCACATTCCTTCTTTTACTCTTTACCATGAAGTGAGGCATGTGTATTAGGTAAACATTCTCTCCATGTGTTGGTCCCTTTCATGTCTCTCTTCCTGTAGATTATATGGTCCTGGATAATTTGGATTGAAACTTGTCTGGCTGCTTGTACAGGAACTCCCAGAGCAAATAATTAACTGTTTAATTAGTCATTTTATTGAACCAAAGGTATCACGGGGCAGGGCTGAGCCTCTCAATCTTGGCCATCAGTAAAGCAGGGTTAGTTTAGTGACTCACCTGGTGGCCTGGGGAAATTCTATGATTGTTCACTTGCTACTTCCCTGCCCAAGAGAGGAATGCTGAAAAGATTAATTATGAATGAGGTCATGTGGGGAAGTCAGGGATCTCTGTCTTTTTTCACCATTGTCAAAATATGTCAGTTATAGCTTCTGGAAACATGTTTCTCCAGTTGTGTAGTTTCTGTTCTATCTGTACATACTCATTGTCGCTGTGAGTCCTTTTCCTTCTCCATTGAACCCTAGGTGGCTGGTGCTTGTTGTCTTTTCAAGAAGGGTTCATGAAGGAGCCCTGGTGGTGCAATGGTTAAGCACTCAACTGCTAACCAAAAGGCTGGAGGTTCTAAACGCTGCCCCACACACATACAGCTCCATAGGAGAAAGACCTCATAATCTGCTTCTGTAAAAATTATAGCTGGAAAATCCTGTGGGGTCACTATGATTTGAAATCAACTGGATGGCGTACAACAATGAGAAGGATGACTATTATCAGGAAAAAAAAAATTATATATATATATATATATATATATATGTGTGTGTGTGTGTGTGTGTGTTCAATAGATGTCCTAAATCCAGTCATATTTGCAAATACATTCCTTAATTGGCTTCAAGCAGTAGTCTTTCCTTTAGGATTTATAGATGTTGTTCTACTTTCTTTTCATATTGAGTTCCATTCTGAAGAACTTTGATGTCAGCCTGATTATTTTTCCCTTCTATGTCACTTAATGGGAGCTCTGGTAGCATAGTGCCTAAGGCACTTGACTGCTAACCAGAAGGCTGGTGGTTCAAACCCACCAGCCACTCCTCAGAAGAAAGGTTGGTCAATCTACTTCCGTAGTGATACTGCCTTGGAAACCCAAGGAGGGGTCTCTGTGAGGTGGGGCCTACTCAACAGCACATAATAACAACAATATATCACTTATTATTTATTTATTTATTTTTAACCGTATGACTCAAACATTCTTTTCCTGGAATAACTTCTCCCCATTAGAATAGACCAGATTGAAACTTGTCTGGGAAACAGGACCAGGCAGTGATTTGTTCTGTTGTACATAAGATCACTATGAGTCAAGATGACTCTGACAGCACATAACAACAACAACAACACTAGAATAGAAGCTCCAGGATAACTGACCTAATTATCTGCTTTATCTATTGTACCTCTGGTGCCAAGAACAGTGTCTGGCTCCGAGTTGGCATCAGTAAATATTCCCTGAATAGATATCAACCTGTTAGCACATTATTCAGCCATTCAAAATGATCCATATGATACTACAAACAACGTATGATGTAATGTTGATAAAATAAATGGAACATGAAATGGTACATGTGCTATGACTGAAAGGATGTAAAAATGTATCTGCAAGTGACAAGGCCTGGAGAATAATATACAAACCAAAAAAGATTATGCAAAAAAAGAGAAAAAAACATATTACGCATTCCATTTCTGATGTTCTTTCTTAAAAATTGCTTAAGGCTCTAAGCTTCCTGAATTAATAATATAATAAGCTTCCCCCCACCCCTGAATTAATAACATTACATTTATCTTATCTGGACCATGTTACAAAGTAGCTTAGGCTCCTTCAAGGCAGGGACTATGTCTTTTTTTTGGTCCAATATTGTATTTTCAACACATAGAATAAGAACTTGTCTCATTGTTGGACCCCAAATACCCAGGCAATTTGGAGAGCATGTAAGCCCTAGATATTTGTGAATACTAGCATTTTTAAATGGCTTAATTCACGTAGTCCTTTGAGTTCTAATTTATGTTGATATTTCTAAAGTGATCACCTACTTGTATGCCTTCAGAAAGTAAATCTCTGCATTATTTTTGTTGTTTTGTTACAAAGCCAATGTTGTTCAGAGTTCATATTAACAGAACACAAGTGTGTAGCCACAGAACATGTTAAACTGGTTTCTAAAGCTTATTAGAGTTTATTGGGAACAGGAGAAACTTTACCTTTCCTCTTCAGACTACTTTAAAATTCAGTCACTCTGAAATGCCATTTCCTGGTGATTGGAAAGTTAGAACAGACGAATGGTGTCGCCAACGCCCTTTGATGAGTTATTAAGACTGCTGTGTAGAACAGGCCAGATGATCATCTATTTGTCTTCTTAATATTAAATTAAAAGAAACATATTCCAGAAAAATGTCAGTGCAATCAGATGGTAACAACTTAGTTAGAACTTATTTGTACCTGAGATGTTTTGTTGTAATCTAATACATGGCTGCAGATTAAATCCAGCCATGCCCATTAGTTTACATATTGTCCACAGCTGCTTTCACGCTATAATGGAAGATTTCAGTAATTGTGGTTGGCAGAGATTAATGGCTCACAAAGCTGAAAATATTTACTACTATTAGTGAATAAAATACTTATTGACTGGCCCTTGGCTTAAAAAGCTTGCTGATCCCAGTCCAATATCTTAAACAAAAATACAGCATGGCTTTGGAAAAAACATGAGTTTTGGAGTCAGCTGTAGGTTTAAGGTCCAGCTTACTAGCTGTGTGAACTTCTAATAATTGCCTAACCTCTCTGATCCTCAGTTCTGCATCTGAAAAGTAATACATAATAATAATAATCTGTTAGGCAATGCTAAGGGGAACCATATTGGAATCCAAAGCAAAAGGAAAAATGTGAAACCTCATGTACACTTATTAAAATATCCTCCCATATTTTGAACCAAGTGGAAAAAGTTAATAAAAGTTCTTCTGTCAAAAATATGACTATGTATAAAGCCCTGCATTTTTCAATCTGTTCACACACAGTTATCAATCTTTATCAACTACCCAAGAAGGAACTGCAGCATGGACCCAGGAAGGTCTGGCTAATTAGAAAACAACTTTTCCCACTGTACAATAGAACATCATCATAAAATAAACAATACCAATCTTTATTTTAAATTTTGTTATTTTATTCATTATGGAGTTTTTTTTTTTTTGCATTGACTGATTTTTTAAAAGAAAAAATAGCCTTCCCTGATTTATTTTGTTTTGTTTTAGCATTAATGCAGAATTGAAGTAATAAATAATAGATCAGTTTTGGAAAGTCCTGTTGGCAAAGTAAATCATTCAAAGTTAATTCCATTTCTGCAATTAACAGATATTAATGAAAACATAAGAAGTTAAGTATTTTTTAACTGTAAATTTGGAGAAGCTTTAGGCTTTTTAGCAACAGTTGCAGAAACCTAGAACTGGTCTGAGTTCCAGGCAAGAAAAGGGGGACAAAAGTAAAAGAAAAGGGACACAGTGTTCTAGTTCCCTAGCGCCACTCCAACAGAACTATACCACCAATGGGATGGCCTTAACAAACAGGAGTCTATTATTACAATTTGGAGGCTTTAAGTCCAAGTTCAAAGTGCCAGGCTCTAGGGCCTGGGTGAAAGCCTCTCAACCTTGGGCTTCAGTTCTGCCTCCAGCTCCCAGCTCACTGAAGCTAGAGACTTTTCTTCACTCAGACAGCTGCTGGCTGCAAAGGCTGACAAGCCCAAGGTTGACAAGTAAAACGGCACAATCCCAATATTACCAACCCACACAGCAGGCCATTAATTCAACTCCATTGAAAGTCCCAAGGTTGGCAGAGCATGGCAGGCTGCTGAGCAAGAACACAGCCACACACGGGGTTCACGTGTTCCCCAAGGCTTCTCCTTATAAACAGGAAGCGGACCATATCCCTAAGGCAACTACTCAGTTGCTCACAGTAGATTTCACCATGGAGTTGGTTACTAGTCTCATCATGGGGAATACTACATCCAGCTGCCCAGCCACTCAACCAGGCTCAGCCAAGCTGCCATACAAACTTAACTACCACACAGGGGTTTTTTCTCTCTCTCTCTCTTCTTTTTTTTACATTTTTATTGTGATTTGGGGAAAAGTTTACAGAGCAAATTTATTTCTTATACAGCAGTTTATACACATTTTGTTTCATGGCATTGACTACCATTCCCTATGAAGTAATAGCTCTCTTTCCACTTTTTCCCCACAGTTACCTCTTTCTTGGGTCCTTCCCTCCCATGCACTCCCACCCCCTGAGCTGTCTCCCTGTGCAAACACTCCCCTTCTGTTCTCCCATGACTGATCACGCCAAGGAGTGTATCTACCTGATATAAATGTTCACCCCATATGCTTTTTGGCTGGAAGCCACAGAAGTTAGTTCAATTCTAGACCTGAAGGGTAGATTGACTTTGATTTTTTAAAATATTGCATTAAATTATTTTGATTACTGAGTTTTTGGTGCATCTTTTCCACCTTTAAATGTTGTATCTAGTGATCATCTCACCCTAATCTCAGCCCTCCTGTCAGGAATGCTGTGAAAATTAAGCCTAAAGTCTATGAAGTACTAAAGTCCTACCTAGTACATACCAAGGGGGAGCTCTGGTAGCATAGTGGCTAAGACACTTGCCTGCTAACCAGACGGCTGGCAGTTCAAACCCACCAGCCACTCCTCGGAAGGA